>NC_092805.1:113020874-113356759 GCF_040954645.1 Diabrotica undecimpunctata | reverse complement strand
CGAATAAACCACCAAGCGCAGTGATGCCAATATATAACTTCGAATTATACCAACTGTAAGAAACTACTTCTATTGGAATGAACTAAGTATTTGATGGTTAACAACTTTGCTTAAAGTAAAATATAAAATAACGAGACTTTGATTGTCGAAAATTTATTCTACAACTTTGTCTAATACACTCTTAAAATGGTTGCTAATTACGATAGCTTTTGGCAACACAGAAAAGGTTTGTGACGCAAATTGCTAACGCAATTTAATTATAAATATAAATATATAACTATTTCTAAATATTAAAAATATTAAATCAAATTTGATCATGCCCCGCCTTGAAAGGACTAACTTTCAACAAACAAATAAAAGTTCATATAATAAATAAATATATAAACTAAAAGTCAGTCATAGAGTCAGTCATTGTTATTTGCACTTTCATTGTTTATAGGAACAGAACAGATATTGCCAATTGTCATACGGGTCATAGCATGCGCAGTTTCGTAGAATTCCGTTTCCGATTTTGGCGCTGCTACATTTCTTAAACATACTCCACACTATACATCGTTTCCTTTATAGGCGTTCTTCAGTTTTTTTTAATATGCCACCACCCACAATATTGCCTCACTAGGTCGCTTATATGTTATCTCTTAGCAACGCCAAAAACTTTCTTTTTCTTAAAATGTTGTCTCCCTACGGAGGTTGGCAATCATAATGGCTATTTTTATTTTTGAACTGGCTGTTCTAAACAAATCAATCGATCTGCATTGATACCAATCACGTAGATTCTTTAACCAAGAATTCGGCCAACAGAATTTCTTCCTTGAATCTTTCAATGTATTGTGAGTCTCAAAATTTCATATTTTGGTCCCCTCATCACATGGCCTAGGTATTCCAGTTTTCTGGTTTGTATAGTGGTGATTATTTATGTTTCTTTACCAACCCTCTCCAGTATTTCTTTATTTGTAATTCTATCAGTCCATGATATTTTTAATACTCTGCGGTATAACTAGAGATCGAAAGCCTCAATTCTTTTTAAATTGAATTTTATTAATGTTCAAGTCTCAGCTCCATATAACAATATTGAAAATATATAACATTGAATAGTACATAGTCTGATTTCCAAATTAAGATTTCTGCATGTTAGGAGTGGCTTCATTCGTATAAATGATGATATGGCAAACTCTATTCATCCGTTTATTTCTGCAGTATGATAATTGGTTTCATTGATCAAAGTTACCAAGTACTGATATTTTTCTGTTTATTTTAACACGTTACCAATAATTGTCAATACGAAATTTTAATGTATATTATGTGGTCTTTTGTAATAAGCATATATTTAGATTTTATAGCGTTTATAGTAATTCCCATCTCAGCACTATTCATACTTAAGCTTTCGATTAGATGTTGTAGATCTTCTATACTCGTTGCAATGATGACAGTGTAATCTGCATATGGTCAGTTGTTAATTCATTTTTCATTAACGGTAATTCACGTTTTGATATTATTGAGCGTTTTTTTTTGAAAATTTCTTCAGAATATAAATTAAATAAAAGTGACGATAAAACGCATCGCTGTCTAACTCCTCTAGAGATATTTATTTATTCTGACTATTGCCCATCAATTTGAACTATGGCACTTTGGTTCCAATCTAATGTTTGGATTATATTTATGGTTTTACTGTCAATGTGCTTATTCGTAAGTATTGATATTAGTTTTTTATGTCCTACTCTATCGAAAGCTTTTTCGTAGTCAACAAAGCACAAGTGTACTACACTTAGTGTAGATAATTACATCCCGACATTGCTGAATCAGTATGTTGATGGCAAATAGTATTTCTAAGTACCCATTCCATTTCGGTATCCGAACTGCGTCTCACTAATAACCTCCTCTAACTTTTCAAACATTCTCTTGTGTATTACTTTAAGCAGTACTTTAAAAGTATGATTCATGAGGCTCAGTGTTCGATAATCAGAGCACTCTTTTGCTGCGAGTTTCTTAGGGATGGTTATAAACGCTGACTTCAGCAACTCTTGTGGTATTATTCCCGTATCGTACACCGTATTGATCAAATCCGCCAATATTTTGAAGTTATCGTCTTCCACTAGTTTTAACAGTTCTACTGATATTTCAACTAATCGAGCTGCCTTATTGTCTTTAGTCTCTCTAAAGAATTTAATTCTTGGTTTTCCAGCATTTCCCCTCTTTCATCTTGCAAAAGTTATATAAAGTTCTCTTCCCATCTTATTAATTTTTAGGGTAAATCTATTTGCGGTAAAAGAAATAGTTGACACTGTAAAAAGGACGAGGAAGAAATGGGCCGCCCTTGTGATGTTTGATGTGAGAAACGCTTTCAACTCAGCCAACTGGGGTCACATTATCACCTCACTGGAAAAAGCAAACGTGTCAGATTATTTGATCAATATAATTAAGGACTACCTCAATGAAAGGTATGTCCAAGTGGCAAAACCTAAAGACCTGAAAACATCAGCAGGTGTACCGCAAGGATCCGTACTAGGACCAATGCTTTGGAACATTTTATATAATGAAATCCTAGAAATCGACTATGGAGCAGAGACCAAAGCTATTGCATACGCAGACGATTTAGCTCTACTCATTCAGTGTAACAATAACTTTGAGTTAGAAATGTTAGTCAACAGAAGCTGTAGAAAAGTCAAAAGATGGATGGTGAAACAAGATCTAGAGTTGGCAACAGAAAAAACAGAAATTCTGATCTTGAAAGGCCCTAGAGCCCGCCCAAACCTGGCTTTTGTAGTAGGTAGTACAAGTATAGAACCTACGTACTGTGCTAAATATCTGGGCATCCAACTAGACACAGGTCTAAGATTTACAAAGCACCTGATGAAAGTAGTCCAAAGAGCAGAAGAGAGAACCGCTGCATTAACAAAAATTATGCCAAATATCGGCGGTCCAAGTGCCCTCAAAAGAAGAATGTACCTTCAGATTGTGCATTCTACCCTCTTATACGGCGCTCCCGTATGGTACTAAGCCTTGAGAATGGCTAAGTATAAAGAACTGCTTGCAAAGGCACAAAGGAAGCCTCTACTAAAGGTAGCAAGCGCATACCGGACTACTTCTACGATTGCCCTACAGGTCATAACAGGTACGCTCCCCATTCACCTCCTAGCTAAAGAAAGAGACACTTTATATAACAGAGAAAACGGTCATTTACCGGAAATAAAATCCGAAGTAAGATCACATATGCTCCAAATATGGCAAAATGAATGGGAGGCACAAACGGAGAAGGCACAATGGACCAAAATGTTAATCCCTGATGTGGTAACTTGGTCTAAATGTAGGTTCAGAAGGTTAAATTATTTTTTTACACAATTTCTCACCGGCCATGGCTCCTTTAGGTCGTACACGTATAGAATAAAGAAGACAACAAATGATTTGTGTATAGATTGTGGCGTCATAGACGACGCAGAACACTGCATTTTTGCTTGCACTACTTTCCAAAGAGAACGGAATAATCTAATATCAAGGCTAGGAGCGATAACGCCCAACAATCTGATACAGAAAGCGACGTAAAACAAAGAATCCTACGATGTTACTATCGACATAATTACGCAAATTATAAAGAAAAAGGAGACGCTAGAAAGAGCGAGATAGGAACAGGGTGGTTGAGGTAAAAAATTACATAATACGCTGTCATGAGTTCTTTACAGCTCGGCTGCACGACGGAATAGACGGCACCTTTACAGCCAGATCTGTAATTATATTACGTACGTAGTTTTCACGACCTCATGCCTCTTTTAATTCACATTCCTTCCTTGTCAGGCTGAACACACCTGCACTTTTTATGAACCCATATTTTGTTTCCCCACAATACCGTCTCTGCATATTATTTTAAGTGGTTCTTATCGTTGTTAGGTAAGAACCCTTTTACAATTTTCTCCCAAATTTCCAGACTGCACAAGGCATCTCAATGTTTCGTTCACCGATTGAACTCGTCCGGGGGTGCCTTGTCCGAAGAAGGGGTGGTTTTTAGTTGGTAGGCGACTGGTCAGGGGTGCATGTGGCGCATATAATCCATACTTTGGATGCTATGTCCTAGTATGTGCTCCTTTCCGGATCGAATCCAACAGTACTAGGGACATCTTCCCTAGTCCGGTTTAGAACCTTTCCACCTCAGTCCAAAAAAAAGGTAAATCTATTAACAGTACTTCTTTCTTGTCTTTTATCTATCCTTGCTGTCATTTTGACTCATTTCCCTCACTTCCCTCATTTTTTTGTGCCTATTTCTCATATTTTGTTTCTAGTTTTTCTATCTCTTTTCTTCAAATCGATTTTACCCTTAATTATTCGTTATATTTCTTTATACTTTTGTAGATCTTTTCCTTTATATTTCCTTCTTTCTTCCATCTGTAGTAGTATTTCTTCTGTCATCCATTGTTTTCTAGCCTCTGACCTATGTTGTGTCAAACTTTCTTGATCTGGTTTCCGTCATATGTTTTTTATAGTATTCCACTTTTTGTTTACATTCATAATTTGTTTGTTGTCAGTTAGTGTTTTTGCATAATAACTTTACAATATTGTATTTATAATAAAAAATATATCTTACCTGAGCACAAGCGACGTAGAAATTGGCTAATAAATCCAGTGCTTTACCCTTTGAATAAAAAGTGATTATATTCTTGAGGATTTCGGGATGGTTCTGCCAATCTACTGATTGCAAATAATTAGCTGCCATGATATAGATTTCTCTTTGACGAGAAACTCCTGCGAAGAATATTATTTTGTCGGTATCTCCTGATTTCAATAAAGCCTTCATGGCCTTTATCTAAAAGCAATATACATTTATACTACTAATGCCGTAATTAAATAAATTGGTAATTGTAGTTTAGTTATTTTTTACTTATTTTATAATATTTTTAAGCAGTGAATACATGAGAAGAATGGAAAAAATTAGCATCGCAATGCTAACATTAAAAAAAAAGCAAAAAGCTACCAAAAACCTGTAGATCTTAAATAATATTGAATACAGTTCTTTAAGTATTATCAGAAAAACAAAACGAATAAAAAATAAAGTAAATAAATACTTATAAATTGTACAAAGTAGATAAAGTGGTCATTTGGCACCGTAGCCCTTTATACATTGCGACTTAAAAGTTATTTTCTCAAAAACTGCCTTAGCATTTCTTGAATAAGATGAATATAAATTGTAACAATAAAACACTGAAAACTTTGTTTCCAAACTTCCACAAAATTTATTTTAAATTCTTATCACTACAGCTGTTTCGGCTGATTGCCTTTCTCAAGTGATCTGTTTTTGGTATGGGTTTACACTTTATAGTCTCTAATGAAATAGGTTGAGGAGGGGAGAACTGTTTGTCTCAAGCTGGTCATTCAGAATTATATCTGTGTTTTTAATTTGTTTATTTCCATAGATTCTAACAAAGATAGCTTAAGGCCTTTATTTTGAATGTGGAGAATTTTAAATTCGTCATTAAAAGAATGATTATGATCTAGAAGGTGAAGTGCGTATGTAGAATCTGTTTTTCTATTATTGAAAGCCCTTTTATGTTCTGCTATTCGTTTATTAAAATTTCTACCTGTTTGACCAATGTAAGTTTTTGGGCAGTCGCCACATTTAAGTTTGTACACACCACTGTGTAAGTGTTTTTTATGTTGGCTCTTGTTGTTTTTAATATATTTGCCTAGGTTGTTATTTGTTCTGAAAGCTGGTGTTATTCCTTTCTTTTTTATGTGTTTGGCTATTTTTGTTGATATTTTGCCTGTATATGTAATCGAGCGGAAGGTACTGAGTTTTTTCTCTGGTGGTGGAAATACTAAGTTCAGGGCTTTCTTGTGTAGTTTTTGATTTAACATTTTATTAATTGTTTGTTCGTTGTATCCATTGTTTACTACTATTTGCTTAATGATATTTAATTCTGTCTCAAAATTGTATTTTGACATAGGAATTGCTGTTAATCTATGTAACATACTATGATAGGCTCCCAGTTTATGTTGTGTGGGATGGGATGATGAATTGTGAATAGTCGTGTCAGTATGGGTAGGTTTATGAAATATGGAGAAGTCATGTTTGTTTTTAAGTCTGGTAATTTTTAAATCTAAAAAATTATGGATTGATTTTGTTCTGTTTCTATTGTAAATTCAATATGACTATGAAGAGAATTAATATACGATAAAAATTGGTCAAGTTGCCTGTTAGTTCCTGTGAAACATACCAGTACATCGTCTACGTATCTCCACCAATATAAAAACTGTTTGAATATGGGATGTTTTAAAATGTTTGTCTCTAGATGATCCATAAAAATATCTGATAGCAATGGGCTTAGAGGATTGCCCATTATAAGTCCTGCTCTGTTATTCGTATATAATTCATTATTAAATTCAAAGTAGTCCTGGTTTATGCAAACTTCAAGAAGATCTAAAATTTCAGATGTAATGATTGGATTTGTACTATTTTGGTCTAAAAGGTTTTTTACTAGAATAAAAGTTTCTGTGGGAGGGATACTAGGAAAAAGATTTTTTACGTCAAATGAAATTAATCTGGAGTTGTTAGGTAACTGAAAATGTTGTATTTTATTAACTAGTTCTATTGTATTTTTTATGGTAAATTTAGGTGAAAATTTAGTGTGTTCTAAAATAATCTCTAGCAGTTTTTTTGAAAGTTTATATGACGGAGCTGTATAAAAAGACACTACAGGTCTTATTGGGTGATCCGGTTTGTGTAGTTTAATGAAAGAGTATAATTTAGTAGGTTGTGGGTTCATGATACTGAGGTATTTCTGTTCTATTGGATTTACTATTGATTTTGAATTTTCTAACGCTAGCTTAATTTGTTTTTGATACTTCTCTGTTGGATCTTTGTGTAACGTTTCAATGTTTTGATTATTTAAAAATTCTATTGTTTTGTTATTATATTCTATTTTATCTATAGCAATAGTAGTGTTACCTTTGTCTGCTTTTTTACCTCCTAAATTATACTCTTTCATTAAACTACACAAACCGGATCACCCAATAAGACCTGTAGTGTCTTTTTATACAGCTCCGTCATATAAACTTTCAAAAAAACTGCTAGAGATTATTTTAGAACACACTAAATTTTCACCTAAATTTACCATAAAAAATACAATAGAACTAGTTAATAAAATACAACATTTTCAGTTACCTAACAACTCCAGATTAATTTCATTTGACGTAAAAAATCTTTTTCCTAGTATCCCTCCCACAGAAACTTTTATTCTAGTAAAAAACCTTTTAGACCAAAATAGTACAAATCCAATCATTACATCTGAAATTTTAGATCTTCTTGAAGTTTGCATAAACCAGGACTACTTTGAATTTAATAATGAATTATATACGAATAACAGAGCAGGACTTATAATGGGCAATCCTCTAAGCCCATTGCTATCAGATATTTTTATGGATCATCTAGAGACAAACATTTTAAAACATCCCATATTCAAACAGTTTTTATATTGGTGGAGATACGTAGACGATGTACTGGTATGTTTCACAGGAACTAACAGGCAACTTGACCAATTTTTATCGTATATTAATTCTCTTCATAGTCATATTGAATTTACAATAGAAACAGAACAAAATCAATCCATAAATTTTTTAGATTTAAAAATTACCAGACTTAAAAACAAACATGACTTCTCCATATTTCATAAACCTACACATACTGACACGACTATTCACAATTCATCATCCCATCCCACACAACATAAACTGGCAGCCTATCATAGTATGTTACATAGATTAACAGCAATTCCTATGTCAAAATACAATTTTGAGACAGAATTAAATATCATTAAGCAAATAGCAGTAAACAATGGATACAACGAACAAACAATTAATAAAATGTTAAATCAAAAACTACACAAGAAAGCCCTGAACTTAGTATTTCCACCACCAGAGAAAAAACCCAGTACCTTCCGCTCGATTACATATACAGGCAAAATATCAACAAAAATAGCCAAACACATAAAAAAGAAAGGAATAACACCAGCTTTCAGAACAAATAACAACCTAGGCAAATATATTAAAAACAACAAGAGCCAACATAAAAAACACTTACACAGTGGTGTGTACAAACTTAAATGTGGCGACTGCCCAAAAACTTACATTGGTCAAATAGGTAGAAATTTTAATAAACGAATAGCAGAACATAAAAGGGCTTTCAATAATAGAAAAACAGATTCTACATACGCACTTCACCTTCTAGATCATAATCATTCTTTTAATGACGAATTTAAAATTCTCCACATTCAAAATAAAGGCCTTAAGCTATTTTTGTTAGAATCTATGGAAATAAACAAATTAAAAAACACAGATATAATTCTGAATGACCAGCTTGAGACAAACAGTTCTCCCCTCCTCAACCTATTTCATTAGAGACTATAAAGTGTAAACCCATACCAAAAACAGATCACTTGAGAAAGGCAATCAGCCGAAACAGCTGTAGTGATAAGAATTTAAAATAAATTTTGTGGAAGTTTGAAAACAAAGTTTTCAGTGTTTTATTGTTACATAAAATGAATTTCCATCAAGTAACGGTCGAATCCATCAATTGAATATGAATTTGTTACTTGATTATATTGATATATGTTAAGTGTAATAAAAATAATACCCGACCCGGTATCAACGGCGGATCCAGAGAGGGGGCCATGCCCCTCTCCACCGAGAATTTAAAAAAATATAAATTTAAATATTTGCAGTTCAAACATTTATAGTTTTTTCTAAATTTAAGATACGTACATACTAACAACATTCGTGAAGACTTTGTCAAGTTAATTAACGGTTATAAGAACATAAAAATAATTAGTGAAAATGAAGGAAGAGGGAAGAACAATGCCTGACAGGAGAAGCCTTGGGAAAAATAGTATTCAACTTGTTAAAGGAACTGCACTTGGATCCAAAGAAATGTGTAGGAATCGTTACTGCCAGTTATAAAGCATAATGAGCTCTGAAGCAGTCGCTGCCTCAACAGAAATAAAAAAGATCGCAACAAATGCAATTATATGTCATTGTCTGAATGATATTTTAAACAACTCCCTTTTAACTTCTATTAATGTAAAGTCCATCATAAACACAGTGGGGACATTGAAGTCAGTAATATCATTTTTTAACATGTTAGTCAAGAGAAATGAAGTTTTAAAACTGAAACTCGGAAAAAAAATATAACAAGTTTATGCGAAACAAAATGGGTTGAGCATCATGAAAGCATCAAAAAAAGTAATCCAGTTCAGATTTGATATTTTACATATAATTAAAGCACTAACATCTATCTCAACATAGAAGGATCCCAAGACTGCTACACTGGCATCAACTTTGTTTAATTCTTTATGCACATCTGAGTTTCTAGTTTCAATGATGTCACAGATTGACATATTATAATTAACATTGCCACTAAGCCGGCTTCTACAAATAAAATCTCTTGATACTAACCTGGCGACTAAGGCTGTTTTCAATGCCATATTGACTTTGAAAGATTTTAAGTTTTAATAAGATCGCATTCATTGTCCTTGTTTTGGTCAGTATTAATTTCATTTTTTTCTCGAGGTAGTCGAATCACTCTCCTGTCTTGCAGAAAAAATCGCTATCCCGTCCCTTCCCGCGGAGAAAAATACTGGACAAAGTGAGGGATGGCACATTCCTCGAGCATCACTAAACTACCAATACTATTCGCCCTTTTTTATGCTATTTTAATTTTATAAACTAAACTTCATTTATTTTTTTATACTTTTTGGACTTTATGGGGTTTTAGGTTAAAATTTGCTGATTTTTCGTTACTAGGCAAATGAAAATACTTTAATAACGATAAGTTTTGAATGTCGTTGTGGTACCCAAAAGTGTGTGAAAAGTGCCTTAAAACTCACAATTCTAACATTTATTTTTAAAAAAATTCCCCCAGACCCCCAAAAAAGTTCATGCCCCACCCTCGAAAACCGGTCCTGGATCCGCCTTTGCTCAGTATTTCCTATTTTTTATCCTATTTTTCGACAGACACATGAATGACGTTAGTTACAACTTTATTGAAGAATTGTTTATGGTTAATTTAACCCAGAATTAAAAAAAAAACTGATTTGTAATGCATCTATAAGCTACGCAGATCCGATTTAATGTAAAATAAAACATTATATCTATTTATCTATATATCCAACCTTATTTCTTTAAATGTAACACGCATTATATAGTTAATACTTTAATATTTTAATTTAAGATTTTACTTTTAAGTATATAAAATAAATTCAACACTCTTTATCAACTTACCTTATCACCAGCTTGGGTGAATTTCTTTGTCGCTAGATGATAGTTTCCTTGAACCATAAGACTCTCAGCTAAAGTTTCCAAAACCGTTTCTCTGGTATCTTCATCAACCAGGTCTTTAGATGGTGTTAGCTTTTCTGCGAGATCTTCGGTAAGTTGAACGTTATGTTTCATGCATAAATTAATGGCTTCTGTATACTGAAATGTGATTATTATGTGAATAGTATTAAATATGAGGCATTAATGAAAACTTAAAAAATATATGATGACATATATTATGATGATGATGTTGTGGCAATACTTATATTTAATTGTTTAGAGACGACTGCTTCAGTACATATAAAATAAAGTGCACAATAATATAACATTAGTTCCAAAGATTGCCGTTTATTTGCTTTGATGACTTTCATTCATTTATGAGACTCATTCCAGAATTTTATAATTCTGTACAAGCTAGTAGATGGACAACCATATGTTTTTGTAGTAACTTGGCAATCTCCAAAAAGTGTTTATCAATTGCGATCTAATATCTTACAGTCATTCAAAATATGGTTGACCATTTCAGGTTCTGTGCTACAGTGTCTGCAGCTTAAGTCCCCATAAAACAGTCCCATCGTTCCAGGTGTTCCTTGACTAGCGTATGTCCAGTAGGGAAGCCTGTTATGGCCCTGATCTGATTGATACTTTTTTTCCGCAATATTTCAGCCATATTAGGGTATGTCTGTCCAATATACATTTTGTCATACTTTTTTTCCGAACGTGGACGGTGTTTTTTGTCACTAGTATAGTTCATTCTCTTCTGGTAACTTTATCAGCTATTTCATTACCTTGTATTTTATGGTGACTGGAACCAATACCAGTGTGACACTTTTATGTTCCACCAGTCTGTCGAGTTGTTCTCGAAAATTTCCACAATTGCCTAGAGCTTCTAAGATCCCCATGACCCTTGAATATCTGTGTATATTGATCCTCTTTAGTTCGAAAACATTAATCACACTTTCTCCTGCACAATGCATATATTGCATAAATCTCTTAACGGAATAGAAATGTTTACATTTCCATTACTACTGAATATTTCCACACACAACTCTCCCGCAGTTTTAGATCCATTTGTGTAACAGGTATAACCCTGCAGTCTAGGTTGTATTTCTCGTTTCCTCTACCCCATCTCTTTCGTGGGCATATGTTCACTTGAAATGGTACTTTATCGAGTACTATCAAGTGACATCAGACTTATCAGCCTCAGGGACTTAGGTTTTTCCCATCCCATTTTGTCAGGTTTGGGTATAGAAACTAGCCTTATGAGCCTGCATGCTTTTGGTTTATCCACCAGCCAGTCGTAAGGTGTATCATACATAGCTTTTTGAACAAAAGTGTAGCATTTTTAAATTCCGGTTTGTGTAAAGTTTTAATTCACGTATTTCAAATTCCGTTGTAAATAAGGTGTTAATGTGCGTTTTAAAAAATCTTCAAAGAAAAACACAGTAATGTCTGTTCGATTGGAATAAATACAATCCAATCATTTATTTAAATTGTAATTGCCGCTAACGGAGTGATAAGTGTTTCTTTACATTAACTAAAATTTACATTTACAAAAATGAAATTTAATCAGATCCCAGACAGGAGTTTTTTTTTGCCGGGAACAGATGATCGAGGCATGAATGAAGGAATTCAGTCTTGGTTTTGCTTTTGACTGGTCTGTGTCGGGCGATCTTGAGGAATCAGATTGAATTCAACGGCATACCGCTATTACCGGCTTTTTGCCGGTATGGACGATGTTTGGCGACCAAGTAGTCCCTGGCAGTAGTTGGTGTCCCCTGCAAGTTCAAATTAGTGCAGATTAGTTCATCTTTAATCGTGATGAAAGCAGAAATTCACCGTAGTTTTTACCTTTTTTCTATACCCTTTCACGGCAGTTTCAATTAAAATGCTGATTATTTTTTGATAGGAGACCGATAAAAAAGGAAACATATCTATTTTTATCTATTATTTTTTCTTCTACATGTAACAGGGGTACACCACCTAAATGTTTTGCATGTTCGAATAACCTTTGTTCTCATATACCACACACACTCAATTTGTATGTGCATTTTAAGAAGCGAAAATTCTACATATCATAATATAATAATCACTTTTATTTTTTGTAAATAACATTCAATATTAAGATCATTTTTAAATAACTTTACCACGTCATCGAGAGAAATTTGTTTTAAACTTTTTAAAGGTGTAAGAAGGTATTCATTTATAATGGTTTCTTGTTATAGATGTCAATAAAGATGTAAATTAATATGTCCAGTTAAATCTATGTTTCAGCTAATAATAAATATAGCTTGTATGTAACAATATAGTATTTTTGATTTCTCTAACAATCTTTTTTTCTGTTGGACCACATATAAATAATTGCTAACAGGTTTGCTGAAAGAAACATAGGAGGTAAGTGTGATTGTTTCTTGTTATTTGTTTATATATGTAACAATAAAATACTGAAAACTTTTGTTTTTAACACTTTCACAAAATTCGTTTCAAATTATTATCACTACAGCTTTTTCGGCCAGAGTTCTCAAGTGACCTATTTTTCCATATTTGTCTGGTTGTTCTCTCTCTGTCGGTTGTTTTCTTTTTGTCTGATTTTGTTGTCCTGTTTTAAGTGGTACACCTCTTCAAGACGTGATTTGTTTTCGTTTGGTGTCGACATTGCGTCGCTGCGTTGGACTCACTGGTGGTACGCGTCGGTGGCTGTAGTTCTGCGGAAGAGGTGGGGTTCAGAGTGGTCAGAGGTGAAAGGGTTTTACCTAAAACGGTCCTTCTCAGAAATTTATTAGTAAAAATTATATAGTTATGAATTGTAAATAAATTTAATTAATAAATGTATAAATGTAATGAATCGCGGAGAGGGCAGCTGTGGCTGTAACCTCACAATAGAGAGGTATAATTGTGCAATGGGATCAAGAAACCACAGAAAACCGATCTCTCTTTGTCCGTAGCAAAGCTCGAAGTGAGCTATTTATTAGTTACGGCGGAAATAAAGTGGAGTTGCCTCCAGGTTATTAATGTATTCATCAGGGAGTTCGTTGCTGACTAGAGTCGGCAATTTGCCGAAAGATTTAATGCAGTTTTAATGATATTTTGGGCTCTGATGTTCTGGCCACGGATGGTTTTGATTGTATAACTCCTGCTAAGAGAGGAAAGCCTCTCATCAATGGGCTGGATATTTAACAGTTGATGTATGAGGTCGGAGAGGTAGTCGTGCCGTTTGTAGTTTACACTACGCAGGATTCCCGTTCCAATCCCAGCAGTTGTTGTGTAAGGCGGTGATTGAACATGGCCAAAAAATTTGCTCTATATTCAATCACCGGCCTAATAAATGTTTTGTATGTGCGTATAAGTGTACGTGAGTGTGTCCGTCCGAATTTATCACAGAGGACATTAACTAAACCGACTCTTCTCCTCGCCTTGTTACGGGTTGCAGCCAGATCAGCCCTCCAGTTTAGTGTTTCTGTGAACACCACACCGAGGTACTCTATCTGGCTACAGAGCTGGAGTCGATCGCCCCAGAGTCTAAGGTTGCTTTTTGCGGCTAAATTGTGTGTAGTGTATCCACTGAGATTGGGGTGTCTAAAGAAAATCAATTGTGTTTTATTAGGGTTAGATGTTACTCTTTATCTCCCGCACCACCTGCCGACTAGGTTAAGGTGATTTTGAGCAAACCTACATACAAACCCTTTGAGCATCTATATCTCGAGAGGTTGTTACGAGAGCAGTGTCATCTGTGTAAAGTAAAGTAAGGGTGCGAGTGTTACGTGGATTAGGGAAGTCGCTATTGTATGTCGTTTAGAGTATAGGTCCCAACACGGAACCTTGTGGAACTCCTGCTGTAGGAGTAAAAGAGACTGAGAAATGACCTCGCATCTTTACCGTGATTTTACGTTGAGTGACATATGAATGGATAAGTCTAACGAATGGAAATGGGATATATTTCTGGTATGTGTTTATCCTTTATAGTCTTTAACTAAATAAGTTGAGGAGAGGAGAACTCTTTGTCTCAAGTTGATCATTCAGAATTATATCTGTATTTTTTAATTTGTTTATTTCCGTAGATTCTAATATAGCTTAAAACCTTTATTTTGAATGTGTCTATTATCAACCGTACTGTCATGTGATATCTTGTATGTCACTATATATTAATTCATAACGATAATAAGGTGTAGTGTCCTTTTGGTAGTCGCTTTGTTTGTTTTTTTATCTTAATATAATCCTTATCCCCTCACATTTTATTTAACGCATCACATGCTCCAATCGAATCAATAACAACGGAGATATAATGTAGTGTCATCAGTGGGGTTACGGACGGACAGACAGACAGACAGAATAAGCAAATTATATACTCACATATATATATATATATATATATATATATATATATAGATCTAGCGGTTAATGTGGGCCCCGTACTAAAACGGTATTATACTAACTCCAGGAGAATATACACCGTGTATATTATTATCTGGGTAGCGCTTTATGTAGACTCCGACCAACACGTAGGATTAAATGAACTCCGTAATAGGGTAAAACACTTTTGGGATCCGTATGTATTCTTCCCCGTACACAACTAAACTCCTCCGATGTTGCCAATAATTTGATTAGTCGTAGATTTTTAAATTTTATAGCAGGTACGTTTTGGAACTTGAAATTTATTTAAATATCAATCAATTTATTCATTCTGAAATTCCACAAATACTTGGTTAATGTAGTTAAATATTTTATGGTGGTAATTTATATTACTTGCTTTAATTATTTTTAAACTTAAGTTAGTGTCTGTTATAAGCTTGGAAAAGGCAATTTTTATGTATTAGTATTTTTTTAATGCATTGACACTGAAAAATTTATTATATAAATGTACGTTTCGATGTTTCGATTGCTACGTTTTATGATGTACAATATTTGTTTCATAAAGTAGTAAAATTTAAATTATAATAATTTGTAAATCAATCTTAAAATTACAATTTTCTACTGTCTAATTTCAATATTTCAATTTTTAAATGTAGGGAATTCAATATCTTACTATAATACTTTAGTATGTAACTTGTAACAGATACTAAAATAATAAGTAGGCATAACACCTAATTTCGCTTTAACTATAAATGTATCGTATAACGTAACGTAGCAATCAGTAGTGAATCATTACTCAGATAAAATATTTCGGTGACTTTATGGTAATTTGATTATAGCCAACATATCTATTACAATTATTACATATAATACGATCGGTTGTTTTAAAAAATACTTTTTAGCTTGTAAATTTTGTATCTTTCGTGATCGGCATACGAGTATTTTATTTTTAATTTAGAAGTAAATGTATATATAATATTCTTTTTTCTGTCACTTATTTTAAATATGGTTCACTTATATTCTTCTTGCTTATTTATTTTTATTCGTAATACTTATAACGTACGTAATAACGTACCCGTTGTTGCAAAAAGCAACAACGGGTACGAAAGATATCAGGTATCAGGGGTGGTATTTGTCAATCTAAATGCCGCCTACGACACATTAAATTAGAGGACATTTCTTCAAAAACTGTATGACAAACTGTAAACATCGTTTTATCCGCGTATATCTACAGAACAGAAGATTTTTCGTATCATTCAATGGTAATATGGAGAACGCAGACAAACGGTCTCGCTTGGCGTAGCGTAATGGCACCTACACTGTATTACATTTACACAAATGATCAACAGATACCAGTAGATACTAGGATTTTCATGTAGACCATACATTGCACAACCAAAAACTTTTGTTGCTGGAGTGGAGAAAAATCTAATAGATGCTTTAAATATAATAAAAATGAACTACGATTTAATTTTAAGCCAAACCCCGAAAATCTTAGGAACGCTCCTTCAATTTTCCCAACACAGGCGCTTTCACAAAACTGAACATCCAATAGTGTGATGAAATCCTTGAACTCTGAATTTCCTATAAATACCTTGTAGATAGTTTATATCGCACGTTGTCAATCACAGAATCTTGTTTAAAACTAAAAGGCAAACTAAGGACCAGAAATAGTATGCTCCGCAAGCTTGTCAGCTAAAAATGGGGCGCACATCCTTTCACCCTTAAAACGTAAATGCTTGCACTTTTCTTCTTGCTTAACTGTCTTTTTCCTTTTATTCCGATATACTCTGTACGAGTACTAGAAATCAATTCGTTAAGGATTTTTGCTTAGTTGAGGAGATATGTTGTGGAATGCAATTTTTAGATTCCCCATGTCTCTAATAACAGTTTTATCAACGTCTGTTTTTCCTTGCAATTCTTAGAAGGCACAGATTAAAGCAAAATACTGAATTTGGTTTCAAAAATTAGTTTACGTTTTTTAACCAAGTTTGACATCTTGGCGTCTATGCATGTGTCCGATCTACCTTAAGCGATTTATTTTCCTAAACAATATATTTATAAGAGCTTTCTTTATTTAGTACGTGTTCTTATTCTATACGGATTTGTAGCAATATGATAATGAGGTTAAAAAAGTTTTCTTATTATTTTTCTTTCAAATATTCGGAGTTCTTCCTTATTTGTTTTAGTCATTGTCCATGATTCGCATTCATGTATTAAAATAGGTCTTAAGTGAATTATGCTCTGTATTGAATTGCTTTCTTCTGTTGATTCGCTTGTATTTGGTTTTTATTTTGTTGATTTTAAGTAAAACATTTTTCGTGCTCTCTTCACTTTGTTGAAGATGTCGTTTGCGGAGAGAGTTTCTTATAAGATCAATATCATTAGCAGATGCTAGGACTGCTTTGTACCTTGAGCCATTAATGAATTGCATTTTAAATAGACGTTATTTCTATTTTGGTAAGCTCTTCATTAAATTTTTGAATATTTGAATCGAGAATCTGTATTTTATTCAACTGTTTTATAACACAGAGTTTCTTGGCGCCTATCTTCATCTCTGTTTTTTTTTGTTTAGCGTATCATTATTTTTCTTCCTATGCCGTCCCCATTAACGGAGGTTGGCGACCACATTTCTAAAAGTATCTCTGTCTTTTGCAACGTGGAACAATTCGTCTACAGTCATCTTTGTCCAGTCACGAATATTTCGCAGCCATGACTTCCTCTTTCTACCTATTCCCTTTTTGCCATCGACTCTACCCTGCATGATGGTCTGCAGAAGACTTTATATTCCTTAGTATGTGTTCCAGGTATGCAGTCCTGCGTACTTTTATTGTTCTCAACAATTTTTTGTCTCGACCCATCCTTCTCAGCACTTCCTCATTGGTGACCCTGGCAGTCCATGGAATTCTCAACATTCTCCGGTATATCTAAAATTCAAAGGCTTGAAGCTTCCTAACTATTTGCGCTTTTACCGTCCATATTTCTACTCCGTACAATAGTTGAGACCAGACGTAACATTCAACAAACCTCAGTCTCAGCGCAGTATTAAGATTTTTGTCACAGAACAATTGCTTGAATTTTAAGAACGCTGCCCTTGCCATTTCTATTCGTACCCTGATTTCTTAGTCTGAATCTAATTCTTTGTTGATGTAAGCTCCCAGATATTTATATTTTGCTGAATGTCGATCTAGGGAATCCGGTGGTATGTACATGATGTTTCCATAACCAACGTTCGAAAATTTGTCTTACTGTAAAGTCATGAGGATTTTACTAGGAAATATAGTGCTGTTTAATAATAATAAAGTTCAAGCAACAATTCCTATATGCACTAACTTGGTACTGATATCTCTGCTCCCCGATACCAGGTAGCAGTCCCGAAAACATTATAACTGCTACACTCATGCTTTCAATTATCCAACGATTAGCCAGTCCAGGACTATACGCCTTATTATGGTACTGATATTGCTGCTGTCCCTCATAAGTAAATATAATATGCAAGAAAGGTTTTGGCAATTTAATAGGATTTTGTATGTTAGAATATTATTTCTCCGAGAAAGTGAAAAATATCTATTTGCTATCCGGATTTAATTCATAGATTAAATATTAGAATGCTACAAAATAATGCTATTAGCAGCAAAAAACGGTCTGATAGTAAGTAATGAGAAAACTAAATAAATTTCTTTAACATACAAGAGAGAGGACGTAGGGTAGGGCATAACGTAACAATAAACCCATATAATTTTGAAAGATTGCAGCGTTTTAGGTATCGTAGATAACGCTGTCACATAAGAAATAAAATGGAATATTCAGGTAGCTAACTGATGTAAATATAACCCACATAACACTTTTAAATCCAGAAGTCTAATACAAATCCCTAAAATCAGGATATATAAAACAGTGATTAAACCAGTGCTATTGACTTAAATGTGACGAGAACGCTGACAAAACAATGTAAGTAAAACTTAGGTATTAATTAGATCAGGATTACTAGAAAAGCCATCAGAATTATTTTCCAACTTACAAAGGTCCGAATACTAACCAATACCGAACCGGAACTAATGCCAAGGTCTAACAGATATATAAAGATAGCAACGTCATACAAGAGACTAAATCTCAACGCCAAAGTTACGCTGGCTACATCCAAAGGCTTTCTAATAACTGCATTGCCAAGTTAAACTGGGAGAATGCCCCGAGAGAAAAAATGCCCTTAGGACGTCCACGAATCAACAGGGGAGGTAACATATGGTCAGATTTAGGAATAATGGAACTACCTACCGACCCATCATATTTATCAACACATGCCTGTACAACCAACTGCTATCCAACCTACAATCAATACTTATCTGTTGGGAACTATCAAATCCATTACATGTAGTCAAACGAAGTAGGCTTAAAAAAAGTTATCTTAGGAAAGGCACTAAAGAAATATTGATACATATTTTTAAAACGTTATTTACGTGGCTAAGTTTTCAATAGGAATGAGGAGACAAAAAGCAGAAAAGCCAATAGAACCTTGTTGCGTTCTGACTATACTATGACGATAACCTTTACAATATAAACAATACTTGAGGCAACTGTTTGTCTCAATTTTGTCATTCAGAATAATTATGTCTGTATTTTTTAATTTGCTAATTTCCATAGATTCTAATTTCCATAGAATCTAAATATATCTTAAGGCCTTTATTTTAAATATACTTTTTTAGTAATGAAAATACGTAGATAGAACCTGGAATATACATTTAACCTTTAATCTCTGGGATAAATCCATCTCCTAAACAATGGCGCCGATATATTTAGTTAAAATTCTGTGCACTTATTTTAACCGTTTATGTCCTTATCATTCATATATGAGTTGTGACCGATATTACAAACTCATTTACTTTTCACAAAGAGACTTCATATTAACTATACTTATTACTATACAAATCTGATTCGAAATATCGTCGAAAAGTAAGTGTGTAAAATTATTTTTAATGAAAAGTTAATTAGCCATTTCTTATGGGGTTCAAAAGAAAAGCCTTTACGAAAATTTGAGTACAAATAAGACCACCGTAATCAGTTGTACCCTGGGTAATGAATAATTAATTAATCGGCTAATCAGAATCACCCGGTCAATATGATTTTTGTCAAATCGGTCCTTTTTAGGATCAATTATTCTAATAATGTCTATAAATATTAAGGGCATATCTAAAGATAAAGACACTTTACTTTACTTAACCTTATCAGACATATGCGCTTAGCACAAATGTGACGCATTTCTAGTGCAGAAAATACATAGAAGGCAAAAAATAGTGTATTTGGAATTAAGCTGATCGCTGAAAATCACATAATAAATGTAAAAGTGCTATCTCTGCCGGCAAAGAAGCAAAGAAAAACTTAAAATGAGAGAGGACAAAACCAGTCAGCTGAAGGAACCTTTTAACGATGTTGAGCTTGGATCCACTATCTACGTATATAATGAAGAATAGTACGGCACTGACTGAAGATCTGAGCACAAAGCTTATTATAAAATTTGGACCAAAAATACAACAGTTACTGATATCCAAAGTCTTCAGACAAACCAAGCAAAGACAAAGTTGTTGCCTTGCTTAAACCTGGCAAAAACTCCAACGACCACAAAAGCTATCGGTCAATATATTTATTTTGTCAGCTTTACAAAATACTTCTCAAGAGGTAAAACAGAAGAAAAACTCAAATTAAAAGACAAAAGTTGCTATAGACAGGAAAGATCATGTACGTCACCAATACTAAATCTTGCCCAACACAGCAAAGATGGGTACAAAAGATATTAGGTATGAGGAGTGGTATTTGTCAATCTAAGCAGCAATTTGCAGTTTTCATTCAACATCTAAGTTACGTTATGCCCTACTCTACGTCCTCTTTCTTGTATGTTAAAGAAATTTATTTAGTCATCTGGGAAAAATTTCTCAAACGATATTAATATTAAAAGGGACTTTAAAGAGCCAAAGCACGCTAAACCGTAAGGTGACTAAACCACACAAAATGGTTATTTGAGAAAAATTATAGCTCGTTCCAGAAAGAATTGTAAATATAACATTAATGTAATTTAAGAAGAAACGCTGAAGAAAAAAAACAGTAGCGGTTAGCCTAAATAAAGAAAGACAAAAAGATGTAATTTAATGTTTTGAAAAAATCTGATTCGAAGACTATCTGAAAAACATTTCATAGTATAGACATCGAGCGCGGCGATGCCTTTGCCGTCTGGCGGCCTATATCGGAAACTTTTACTACCATTTGACTATTTGTGTACGATTTTGTGTATGGTTAAGTGGCACACCACAAAAAGTGTTTTTATTTTCTCTTTTGTTCAACAATTAAAATGTATTACTATACTTGTTCCACTACAGAACTATAGATGTTCCAATACAATAAAGGATAATAAACATAAAGCACAGGGTACAAAATTTTATTATTTTCTATGTGCTAGTTATTATAAACACATAAGCTATACTACAATCAAAAACTATGAACACTATGAAAAAATACGGTAGACTATAACTACATTTGTGCTTTAGCACTATAGTAAGAACAAGATAAAAATCTAAATTCCTACATAATTATATAAACTAGAAGTTAAAAAAACTTTTGTTCGTTATCAGTAATAGAAAGCGCATTTCAGAATATATTATGAAAAATGTTGTTGATATTACAATATCAGATGATAGGAATACAAAAATAAAAAACGACTTACCTTTTCAAAACAACAATGAATCACTTCATTTTATCACGAAAAATTTAAAAATTGCAATGTAATTGAACCCATTTTGTGAGCTATAGTTACATTGATACTTATGTGGCAATTAGCTGTAAAGTCATTAGTCTTTTCCGTCGTATCATATTTTCCTAATATTTTTTGTAGGCAAGCGGTTTAGTTTGTGTAATATAATATCCCCAATTCGTCTCATAATATTTAGTTTTCAAAACAGCTGTTAATAATTCGTTCACATTTTTTAGAGCTCTTTGCAGTACATTTGAAAATAAGTCGACAGTAAGATACTTTACTTGTAGATTACTCCTTGTTAAATTAGTTTATTAGGTAAGCCTAGTTCTGCCATGGTATTTCATAGTTTTATTCTTATGATTATATCAGTGTTTGTTTAAAATCTATAAATAACTAGTTTAATGTTTTTTTTTTTTGTATTCCCAACATTTCTCATTAACTGCCTAATAGTGAATAATTGATCAACGATTTATTAGTCTTTCTAATTCCACACTAATAGTCTCCTATTTGATAGTTCACCTATTCACTCAATCGTTCCAGGTGTATTAGAAAAAATACTGTATATCCTAATAATTAATAGATATATAGCTTATATATAGCTTATATCGCTATAGTTTGTGCAGTACATTTTATTATCCCTTTTGTGTATGGTATGCTTTTCAGCAAGTTGGTACTTGCTCTTACTTCTAAATTGACAGATGAGCTGTTTAACTGCCTGTACTGAACTTTCTTCTTCATTTTGCAAATATATATAAAAATTAATAAAACTCTGACATACCGTTAATTAAAATATTGGATACCCTATACTATTCAATCAACGGAAATACTAAGATCACAAGAATCTATCTCTATCTAATTAGCCTTTTTCGGTCCATCTTTGGACATAGGCCTTCCCAATCCTTTTCCATTCTTCTCTGTCTGTCGGTATAGTCATCTACCTAGAGCCCACGTGCTTCTTGATATCATCTGCCCATCTCATTTGGGGCCTTCCTCTGCTTCGTTTATATTCCCACGGTCTCCAACTTATAAGAATTTTGTTTCATCGGTCTTCTTTTTGTCTTATATTGTGACCGGCAAATCTCCATTTCAATTTTGCAACTTCTTATCTAACATCCCTCACTTTTGTTTTCTCTCTTATCCACTCGTTTCCCTTTTTATCCATTAGTCTTATGTGCAACATTTGTCTTTCCATTGCTATTTGGGTTTTTATGGTTATGTCCATGTTTACTTTTGTAAATGTCCACGTTTGGGAACCATAAGTTAGAACAGGGAGTACGCATTGATTGTATACTTTGGTCTTAAGATGCTGTGGATATCTTTTGTTTTTAAGAATGTAGCTTAGTTTGCCAAATGCCGCCCATGCCAGTCTAACTCGTCTTTTTATCTCTGCTGTTTGGTTTTCTTTGTTACGTTTTATAGTTTGACCCAGATATATATAATCCTGAACTTGTTCTACTTCATCTTGTCCGATCCTCATTGTGATGTTTTCATCTGTATTTGTTATAATTTTGGTCTTGCTGTAATTCATATTAAGGCCTATCTTTCCAGCTTCTACGTCCAGTTCTTTCATCATTTCAAATAATTATTCTCATTTATCTGTTATCAATGCGATGTCATCAGCGTATATTAGATGGTTCAAGCGTTGTCCATAAATTTTTATACCTTTTTCTTCCCATTCTGATCTTTTAAAAATATCTTCCAGAGCCTGATTGAAAAGTTTCGGTGATATTGTGTCACCCTGTCTCACGCCTCTATTTATTTGTATTGATTTTGTTTATTCATATACTTTAATTGTTGTTTTGGCTTCCTTATATATATTGGCTATTAGTTCCGTATATCTGTGGTCAATTCATTTTCTTATTCATTTTTCATTATTCATTTGCTCGTTCTATAAGTATTTTCATACTTAGTAAATGGTCACTTGTGCTGAATCCCTTTCTAAAACCAGCTTGTTCTTTTGACTGGTATCCATCGAATTTTGTCGTCAATCTATTGGTTAAAATTTTTGTTAGGAGTTTATACATTACATTGAGGAGTGTTATAGGACGGTAGTTTTTTATATCTGCTTTATCCCCTTTCTTGTGTAGGATAATGGTTACGGATTCCTTCCAGTTGTTTGGGATTCTTTTTTCTTTTAATATCTTGTTAAAAACGGAATGTAGATTGTTAATTACCACTTTTCCACCATATTTCAGCATATCTGCAGTTATTCCATCTTTTACTGGCGATTTGTTGTTTTTCATTTCTTTCAATGCCTTCTTTATTTCTGATTTGCTTATTTCTGGCTGTAGCTCTGAGTTGACATTTTTTACTTTAGCCTTAAGTTGGTTTTTAATTGTTTCTGGTGGTTCCTTTTTTGTTTTATATAGTTCTGAGTAGAAATGGTGGATAATATTTATAATGTCATCTTTAACGTTTGTTTCTAGTCCGTTTTCATCTTTTTTTTTTTTTTGTTTATTTCACACTTACCTAATTTCGGTCTTAAGCATTTCATATTTTTGTTGTTTTGTATTACTTTTTCTCTTTTTATTTCTTGTTCTTTTCTCTTATTTTTTCTTATTATTCTGCTTATTGTTTTATTGATTTCTACATATTCTATAGCTTCCTTCTTTTATCCATAAGCTTCTTTGTTTTTGTTGATATATAATTGTTCTTTTTTAGCTCCTTTTTTGCTATTTCTTTTCCTGATGTAATCATCGTTGCTGTAAGTATGTTGTCTATTTCATCTATATCTTTGTCATCACTGTCTAATTTTTAAGTAAGTTGTTCTTTTAATAGGTCTTTGTATATCTCTTTATATTGCCCTAGTTTGTTTCTATCTACTAGATCCTAGTTTTTAATTATTTTTCTTTTCATTTCATAGTTATCGTCAACACTAATTTTTGCTCTGACCATCCAGTGATCGCTACCTGTTGTGAATCTGTTAAGAACTGTTACATCTTTAATGATATATCGTTCCGTGGACAGTATGTAGTCGATCTCATTTTTTGTGGATCCATTAGGGCTGACCCATGTCCACTTTCGTTGGGGCTTCTTTTTGTAAAAGGAGTTCATTGCGTATAGATGCTTTTCTTCTAGGTAGTTCATCAAAGTAGCACCTCTATCATTTCTCTGACCATAGCCGAAATCTCCTATTTTAGTTTCTTCATTGTTTAGTTTTCTACCCAGTTTGGCATTGAAATCTCCAATTACTAGTATAAGACGATTTTTATGTTCTTCCATAGTCTTTGATATATCTTCATAAAATAGTTCGATATCTTCCGTCATCATAAGCTGTCGTGGGGGCATATACCTAGATAATTTTAATTAATGTTCTTCTTATTTTAAGTATGACATAGGCTGTATTCGGGTTTCTTCTTTTCGTCGAGTTTCTGATAGGCCTATGATATCTCATTTTATGGTTGTTAATTCTTCTTTCAGTTCATGTACTTATTCATCCGTAGACATCGATCTAATATTGTATGTCCCTATTGACAGGTTGACGGATTTTTTTGATTTATGTTGTGTTCGTCTTAGTGGGTTTTTGTTTATATCTATCAAAAGCGAATTATTGCGTCTCCCAGATACAGCGAGGCAGACCTTTGAGGTGTGGGATAATATTATGGGTTATTTCTGGTTTCGTCATAATTTACACTGAAATTACTAACAAGAGAGTGCTCTTACTTCCACATGTTCAAATTGATATATAGTACCAACAGATGCTAGTTATATACCATCAGTACTAATAAAATGGAAACTATCAAATTAATGTCAATTTCATTGAATAATCAAAACAATCGAAAATATAAAATATACCAAAACAAGACAATAAAAGTAAAAGTAGAAGAAGAACTAACCGACCCTATTGAAGCTGGTAATGGGATAAGACAGGGAGATTTTCTGAGTCCTCTATTGTTCAACCGGATTATGGATGAAATAATAAAAAGTAAGAAATAAAAGAGGATACCAAATGGGAGAAAAACAAATTAAAATAATCTGCTATGCAGACGACGCAGTACTATTCTTTCAAAGTAAAGATGATTTACAACGTATGCTACACCAATTTCATATAACCGCCAGAAAATTTAACATGTTAATTTCCTCAAAAGAGACAAAATGCATGGTTACAATAGCAAGTTTACTAATATGTTAATTGGAGCTGGAAGGTCAGATAATAGAACAAGTGATGAAGTTTAAATATCTAGGTATCACATTATCTAGCTACGGAAAGCTCGAAACTTAAGTGGAAGATCCACTGAATAGAGCAAACAGAGCCGCAGGCTGCCTAAATGAAACAATATGAAGAAATAAAAATATCGGGAAAGAAACCAAAGGCAGAATTTACAAAATTTACAATAATGACATACGCAGCAGAAACAAGACCTGACATAAACAGGACAAAAAGGATGTTAGAAACAACAGAGATATAAACACTTAGAAAAATTGATGGTAAGACACTATGGGACAGAGCTAGAAGTACAGATATACGATGTAGATGCAAGGTGAAGAACATCAAGAACTGGTTAAGAAATAGAAGAGTAGAATGGAACGATCATATAAGCCAAATGACAACAAATAGAGTAGTAGACACGGCAAGAGACGGTTACCCAATAGGAAGACGATCAGTAGGAAGACCACGAAAACCATGGAACGGCAACTTACTGGAGGCACATTGAAAAACAGACAGAGTCATGGCTATATAAAAAGAAGAAGAAGAAGAAGAAGAAGAAGAAGAAGTAGAAAAAGATACACAGGATAAACATTAAAATAGCTGCAAGAAAGAGAAAATGAATCAGTCATATTAATGTAGAATAGCAGAGGACAGAATGTTTAGAGAAAATAATGAATCAGTCATATTAATTTAGAATAGCAGAGGACAAAGTATTTGTCATAGCCTTGGACAAGTGTCCAATTGAAAAAAGACCACAGGTCGTTCAAAAAAGACGGAACTCTAGAAAGAAAATAGAATAGATTTAAAAAAAAGCATAAACGTGTCTTTTCCTACTCTTTTAATATTGAAAATACGCAAATAGAACCTTGAATTAAAATGTAACCTTTGATATCTGTGATAAACCCATCACCTGAACAATGGCGCCGATGTATGAAGTTGAAATTTTTTACACCTATTTTAACTGTTTTTATTTTTTTATTATCTATATATGAGTTGCGAACGATATCACAAACTTATTTATTTTCCACAAACAGGCTCTTTAATACCTTAAATTATTACTATACAAATCTGATTCGAAATATCGTCAAAAAGTAATACACGGCATGTAAAATTTAAATTTTCAATAAAAAGTAAAATATTAGGCATTACTTATGGGGTTCAAAGAACGAGCCTTTACGAAAATTTAAGTACTAAGAAAACCACCACAATCGGGTATACCCAGGGTAATGATTAAATAATTAATCGGCTAATTCTTCAGTCACCCCTTTAATATGATTTTGTCAAATTGGTCCTTTTTAGGACCAACTATTCTAATAACATAATGTTTATAACTGTTAAGGGTATATCTAGAGATCAAGAAATTTTACTTTACTTAAACTTATCAGACATATGCGCTAAACACGAATCTGACTTATTTCTAGTGCAGGAAACACATATAGGGCCTAACGTAGGGTATTTGGAATAAAGCTTATCGCTGAAAACCACATTATAGATATAGACATGCTATCTCTGTCGGAAAAAAAGCAAAGAATAACTCAAAGTAAGAAAGGACAAAACCAGTCAGCTTTCAGAGAAACTTTCAACGATGTTGAGCTTGGATCCACCATCTACATATTTAATGAAAAATAATACAACTACCGACATTGAGGATCTGAGCACAAAGCTTATTACGAAATCTGGACCAAAAACACCACAATGGCTTATCCGGATGATGAACAACTGTATTCAAATTATGGAAACACCCAAAATCTAGAGACAAGCCAAAGTTGTTACCTTGCTTAAACTTGGCAAAAACTCCAACGACCACAAAAACTATCGGCCAATATCTTTATTTTGTCAGCTATTTAAAATACTTTTGCACAAGATCGTTAATATGATTTCACCGATATTTGAAGAAAAGCTCAAATTAAAAGACAAAAGTGGCTATAGATAGGGAAGATCAGGTACATTACAAATGCTAAATCTTACCCAACACATCAAAGACGGGTACGAAAAATATCGGGTATCAGGGGTGGTATTTTTCAATCCAAATGCCGCTTACGACACCTTAAATTACAAAATATTTCTCGAAAAACTATACGATATCCCCTTAGATAACAAACTCACTTATATTATTTGCGTATGCCTACACAAGAGAATATTTTTTGTATCACTCAATGTTAAGAATAGCAGATGAAGAACGGTCTCGCTTGGGGTAGCATAAAGGCACCTACACTGTATAACATTTACACAAACAAACGATCCATACCGGTAGATACTAGGACTTCTATTATATAGACGAGACACCTATTATTGCACAATAAAAATAAACTATGAATCAATTTTCAGCCAAAACCCCTGAAAAACTCGTGGGTGCTCCTTCAATTTCCTCGACATAGACGTTTTCACAAAACTGAACATCCAATCTTGTCATAAAATCATTGAACTGTAGACTTCCTATAAATTCCTTGAAAATAGTTTGTATTACACCGGGTCACTCACAGATTATTGTTTAAAACTAAAAGATAAATTGAGGACCAGAAATAATATTCTTCTCAAGCTTGTCAGCTAAAAATGAGGCGCACGTCCTTCCGCCCTTAAAACATAGACGCTTGTACTATATGCTTCTGCTGCCGAATATACCTTGTTAGACAAATTAACCATTCTGTCTATTAATTTTAACACAAAAATATCTATTGTAGCACTTAACCATATTTATTTTCATATGTAGTACACAAATAAGACCAGAACTAAAATATTAAAAAAGCTTTATACAATATATCGCAGAAGATTGGATAAAATAAAAGTAGTTTTTATTATTCAGATGCTTACATAAAATGTACAAAGACATACTCACGTAAACAAAATATATTACGAAATTTCTTGAACTAATTGAACTAATAAAATTATATTAAATAAAAAAACAACATCTTTAAAAATACAGAAAAAATAAAATTTTCGATGCAAGCGAACATTCCATTCAATAATAAGCCCAAATCCTTTTGTATCTACATACCTGTTTTTTAAAGAACCAGTTACATTTTAGTACTTAGTTATACCAGGTAATATAATATCCTCTGTTACACAGTGTAATGCGTATGACATTCCACTGTCTACAAACAGTAGATAAAAATAAGGAGCCCATATAAACCGTTCAGGGAACATACGGTATAATCGCACAGTTGCCAAACTCTCAGAGCTTACTTAAACCGATAAACGTATGGCTCAAATATACAATGAAGAAGATCTGAACGACCCCTATAATATATACACGTGAACTAAGTGATATACAGTTATGATACAGGGGTATTTACGGGCTCCAAAAAATTTTTATAAATTATTAAACTCTACATGTTGATGAATCGACTGAACCAATATTACGGAATTGTCAAGTGAGCTCCGTATATCGGTATCCGCTTGACCACGGAGCTCAATTGAACCTGAATTTTAACATGGGCGGAGTTCACTTAATGCCGTAGATATATATATATATATATATATATATATATATATATATATATATATATATATATATATATATATATATATATATATATATATATATATATTTAAAATAATCCATTAAAATAATATTTAAAAAACTACAGAAATTCCAAAATCTTCTTTCATAATATAAATGAGTAGCTGATTTTAATTTATTTATGACAAGTATAAACAATTAATGCAGGAAGTTTAGTAAAAGCGATGAAATATGGCACACCTATGGATTTAACAGAAAAATTTGTACCTTGAAACTATAAACTATGCCATTTTCTTTATTACTCCATCGTACATAAATATGACATATAACGTTGGAAATTTAGAGTAAATTTATTTATATTGTACCTTTTTAACTATGGCTAGAAGATCAACAGCTCTGTCAAACTGCTCATTATCGATGAAATATTCCGCGCATTTCCGAACCAGTGAAGGATCCGAATCAGCGTTTAGTTCAGAAGCAATTTCTTGAAGGATATCATATTGCTTAGTTCTGAATGCTAAATCGATAGCTTTGTGTAACATTCCTCCTCTGTGGTATAACATTGCAGATTTTTCAAGATCACCTACAAATAAATACACACCAACCAATTTAAAGAAACGAAGTTAAATTAATATTTTTTGTAATTCGAATCATTGCATTATTTATCATTGCCAAAATGGAGCCAAAATTTCTTTGGCTTTCTATATGGAATGGACTGCTTCGTAGTTTATATTTATAATTTAGGAAATATCGCCAACTTTCTGCTATTAGAACTATAAAACTATTTAAAGAATTTCTGAAACTGTTTTCTTGTGGCATGTTTAACTTTTCAGTGCAAGCGCCTCAAAAAGTTGCATCAGAACACGCGGCGGACTGTGAGTCCACATATTGAAATAGCAAGTGTGAGACGGATTAAAAAAATTCTTCTGATAAAATAAAATGAACTATTATTACAAACACTTATTTATTAATTAATTTACATGTTATACACATTCATTACATATATTTGTGCAATGTTGTAAACGCATATATTTTCCACATTTAACACTGCAGCCTCCCCTTTGTGGGCCAATATTTCCAGCTGGAAGCGGTGGTGGATCTTTAGATTCAACCACCTCTGTAATTCTTAATTTCATTGACGATGGCAAACAAAAAAGAGTAACACGAACACGAAGGTGATTATCAACTAATTGTCTAGCTAAACTTGCAAATTTATCGGGGTTGTTGCAATGAAAAATGACATTTGCATATACCTGCAATATTTGGCATCAAATAAAAAAAAACTACCATCGGCCAACCTTCTGGTATTTCTTGCAGTATTATAGGCAGCTCACAGCTTGTCAACGGTATTAACACCCCCTTTAGTATTGTTAAAATCCATTATGATTTCGGGTTTTCTGGTTACTTCATCTATTTTATTATCATAATGAAGACTGGATTGCAGAAGGACGTTTTTATTTGGCTTGGGTTTGTAAACAAAAAACCTTGGGTTGATTCAAAAACCAAATAAACTACTGTTGATTAACCGTCACTTTGGGGGGTTGACAAACTCAGGTGGTAATTCTGTTTTGTTTTTACGAATTGTACCAACTAACGTCAGCTTTTTCGCGTACAACATATTCATACTTGTAAACCAGTTATCAGTAGTAATATTCCTTCCTGATCAATATATGGTTTAACATAATCTCAAGACTACCGCATTGGGAGAGTTGCTCACAGCATAAGGAGCATCAGGTTGCTGCCCTATATAGACTTCAAGATTTGAAGTAGAGTAACACTTGGCGAAAATTGTAATCCCATATTTATTGGGTTTATTTGACATTATTATTTGACTTAACGTCAAATACTAACGTCAGTTAACTTAACTTAACTGGAAGCTTTATTGAAACGCTTCCAGTTTCTCATCCATTGTTACCAAATGAAAAGGACTGTAAGCAGTTTTGCAGTTGGTAACGAAGGCATCAAATATTTTTCGTATGGGTGCTAACTTCTCCAGATTCTTGCGTTCTTCGTTTCAGAATTTCCGAATCTTATTAACCGTAAAAGAAATTGAAACCTATTTAGAGACATCACAAGTCGAAATGACTCCACCCCTCTTCCTTGAGTATTGTATAAGACTCGTAAATTTAGGGGCCATATATTATATGACGCTGGCTAAGCACAACAATCCAAATAGTGCTTGAAGCTCGCACATGTCCGTAGTGATGTATCTCTCTCACGAGAATAATTGGCTGCAGTTGAAGCAATATACTGATTTGTACATTAGACAATATTTTCTAACCTGTATCAAAAAAGTATTTCCAGATTTCAAGTGGATCTTTTAATTTTTCGGACCAGGCAAACGTTTCAATAAATTAACAGATCTCGTTTTAATATTCTTTAGCTTTACGTTTTTTTTCCACTTAGTAGATTTGTTTTTGACAATAAAACATGCTTATGTGACAGGAGAAGCTTCCACTTCAATATCCGAAATATCCTGTTCGCTTTTTAAATTATCAGTTCTTTCTTCCACATAATCTTCGTCTTGGTGATCATCACCGTCATAGAAAGGTCTTTCTTCCTCATCATTTAATAATGATGGTTCCATCAACTTTTGAAGGCGGTTCTGATCTGCTTCGTAAGACGCCATCTGGAAAAAATAAACTTAGTCAAAAATTGCGTTACTTTATTAGGTAATATATGGGAATATTATGGGAAAGCATGCTCACATACTAACTAGAATAATATAAGTTGAAAACAATTATCATCTTACCTTTTGTTTATTAAATACTCCAATAAATATAAAATCTATGTCAGTTAGACCAGTACACGCACGCGGACGTGGAAACAAGTTAATGCATAACTTTACTAATTTAACATAAAGCAGCCGAGTGGATGAAGATATACAAAGCAGCTACAGAAAATAGTGGGAGGTATGCGAGAAATTCTATATTTCAATCAAACACGGACTGTCAAACCACAATTGGTTGTAATGAGAATTACATTTTACAGTTGTTTTTGACGTTTCAACTTTCAATACGGAAGTAGTGTACAAATATTTTTTACCAATTAGGAAATTCTTAATCTATAATTTTATAGCAATTGATGCTTTGTGGCAGCCAATTTGGTAGTTGACTTACTTGGCCTCGATCCTGTAGGCAGTTAAATTTTTTGATAATGTCAATAAAAATAATTATTAAATAAGGTTCTGAAACTTTTTCTTCTGGCATGTCTGAGTTAAATATTATTTTTACATGGAATTAACTCACAATTAATCGTAATGAAAATTACATTCTTAACTAATATTTGACGTTTCGCTTTCCATTACGGAAATCATTTTCAAAAAATAAATGTGTGAAAAGAATATAACCTGCAAGGTTGTTGAGTGGGTTTTATTTTTTAAAAATCGATGGTTGACTTATTTGGCCACGGTGTTGTAGGCAACAGCCATTTTTTTAGCTGAAAAAATCTGAGGGTGGAATTTGTGTCCTCGGGGCATCAAATTCTTATTGTTTTGTGTGTTTATGTATTGTCTGTTGTATATGTACTGTTTATGATTGTAGATGATATGTCTCTGATTTTCTTAATCCACTATTGTTGGCATATTCTTGTTGTTAAGTTCTTCCTTTAGTATTGGTAACCAAAGTGTGCTACATTCTCCTGATGGGTTTGCTACAAAGTTTTCTTCATTAAATAGAATGAGAGCTGCTTCTTTGATTTTTCTCTTTTTCGTGCCTGTTTCTTTCATGATTATTGATGCATCTTTCCATTTCTTTGTTTATTGTCCCAGGCATGTTTGCATATCTATGATTTGTCTAAGTTTCTGGTTTTGATGTGTATGTTTCATGATCGTTTATCCTTGTCCTGCGGTTTCTCCCACATAGAAACTGTTAACCTATTATATGATACAGTTACGACTTACATACCATTGATATGTAAGTCGTAACTATTTCATATAATAGGTTTATCTTAGAACTTTTTATTTTAAATTTGAATTTACATACCCTTTATTAATTAATTAAATATTGACTGACTATATTGTGCAGTTTCCATCAGGCTGATTATAATCAATGCTACCTACTGATGTCTCAATATATTGTATATTGTGTCAATTCTCTCACTTAATTAATGTTACAGTCCTCATTTAATTGAAATGTATATATACTATCAATTTTTTTACTTAATTAAGGTTATAGTTGTTGGCTTATAGTTTTTGTTAAAACAAAGACTTATGTAGTGTGGCCTAATTATGGGGCATATTGAGGCAAAAAATTTAACAACAATAAAAAAAACTACTTAAGATTGTGATTATTGACTCATCTCCTATATAATTTTTGTTTAGAATGTTGTATGAAATTGTGCTAAAAAGAACATTCTGGTACAGAGAGGAACTTTCTGGCACACTAATTATTTCTAAATTATTATGAGAAAACATCAAGTTTATTAACATAAAACTATGAAAGTTTTTGAGTAGTGATTGTAGAAAAAATATTAAGCTATATTATTTATGTCCTCTTTATTGGAAACTACGATACCTAAATTCCATAGTTCGTCTATCATATTATTTTCTTTACTCGTATTTTGTAGTTCAACTTACCTTGTTCTTCAAAATATTTAGCAATCTGAACTTTCTCTTTATTGGAAACTACGATACTTAGATTCCACAGTTCGTCTATCATATTATTTTCTTTACACAATCTTACAGCGTTACAATACGCTGTAGCTTTCGTGAACATATTGATAGCTTCTTCGAAGTTTCCAACGGTCTCGTAATATCGAGCCATATGATAAAGTGCAGCCTTATCTACAAAATCACACCTAATATAATTTAATGTGCCTATAAGACTAATAAATACATTTAAACTCAGGTTTTGAATAAAAACCTTAAAGTGTTAAAGTGGAAATTACATACTTTAATGTAACTGATAGAGGGCGCCACGTATGCCACATGTGTGGCATAAATTTGCGCTTAACTTTTTTGCTCTTTAGGTTAGCTCTATTTGTGTTAAAAAATATTAAAGATACATTATTTTTACAAAGAAAAGGTATACTTGTTAGTAAACTCAAAATTTAACCGTTTTCGAGATAATCGCATTTTATAAGTCAGTTGCATAATAATTCTTAGTTGTGATATTTGTGTCTTAAAGCACTGAATATCTGTAGATAAGCATAATTCACAGTTTATTCTTATTAAAACAACTCAAAGATGATAATGTAACATCCCAAAATGCTTTGTTATGGCTGCTAAATGTCTTATTGGAGAAAAGATTCTTCATCTTCTTTTTTACGTGCCGTGTCCGTATTCAGACGTTGGCCGTCTGTATATGTCTATATATATATATATATATATATATATATATATATATATATATATATATATATATATATATATATATTGTTATGATGTGTTGTTTGTTTGAATGATGAGCAATGAGTATTTTTAATAATATAATATATAGGGTTTTTATCGCGGTTCTCAAAGAATTAGCTTGTAAGTACTTTTTTAAATTATCTTTATTAGAACTATTATGAAACACACATATATATCTAACCTAGCCAATGTAAATTTAAAATAAACTATCTTTAAATTGATATTCTTATAAAACTAATTAAATTCTATAGACAATGTAAAATTTAAACAAACTATCTTCAAAATTGAAATTGTTATGACACTAACTAAATTATATTAACAAAATTTTGTACCTTTCTTTCACTGAATGCCTAAATGAACTGTTTTCCACTATATATATTCTAATCACCACTGAATGTCTTCGTACTTCGGTTATCCTTGTTTTTGTGAAATTTCTTTTTCCAACTGACTCCAACTAACTTTCATATTTCTTACTAAACTTTTCTGACTGACTTCTTGAAAATTCTGAACAATTTACTTCACTAACTAAATGTGTCTACTAACTTTCATAATGAACTGGCCTGACTTCTGACTAAAAACTGCCATCTTGAATCCAAATCACGGGTATTTATATCTTTTTGGATAATCTAGAATCATCTGGTAAGAGATCATGTTCCAATTCGTTCTATTTAATACATGTCTGAATTTTCTGGAACAAACCATTTTGCAAACATGGCCATCTCCGGTGATCCAGAGAATTCCATTCTTTTCTATTAATAATTTTGTTGACATTTAGGCTTTTCAGATCAGAATAAACATTTAAATCATTAAATATATATAAATTAAACATTTTAAACTAACATTATTATTATAACCCCACTTTATATTCGTAAATATTCTTAAACGTCACTTCAGAGTATGTATATCTGTCTATCACTCACTGTATAGTTGGTTGCCTATGCACATGGCTCACTTAAATATATTTACAACATTAAAATACAACTTTTTACAATTATTATATGCTAATTTATTAAAAATGACAAGAGTAACCGGTATAAATATTAACAATCTAAAAGAAAACTCTGATTATTACCAAAGGACAATTGATGAAATATTACATGACCAAATGTAAATGCAAAAATGAAAGTAAATAGCCACATACAGAGAATACAATAGACAGAACTCTTTAAGACAATAAGAAAAAGTATTAAAGAAGACATAAAAAAATACAATGAAAGACTGGTAGAAAATGCAATCGAAAACAGGAAAAACTGTAAGAAAACAAGAAAAGCATTAATCATTGGGAAGGAGCAAATCGTTGCTCTAACAAACGAAAACACCAGAATTACAGACAGAAATGAAATAATACAACTCGTGACTAAATTCTACAGCGAACTCTACAAAGCCCCTGACACACTTGAAGAAGTAGTTAGTAACAAAGAAGACGTACCTTCCGGAAGAAAGTCCTTCAGCTAGCAACAAAACCTGGAAAATCTTAGCAGGCATATTTACTAACTGCCTAAGATCGAAATGCATACCAGCCCACTGAATACAGCAAATATAATTCTCATTCATAAGAAAGGTAGCAAAGATGATATTAAAAACTACAGACTTATAAGTCTACTACCAATCATATACAAGATATTCACAAAGATCATCAACAACAGAATACCAAACGCATTAGATACTGCACAGCCGAGAGAGCAAGCTGACTTCAGAAGTGGATTCAATACCATGGATCATATTCATATGCTTCAAGAACTAATGAATAGAGCTAAAAAATATGAAATGCCGCTAGCATTAACCTTCATAGATTTCGAGAAGACTTTCGATTCTATATATCCCAAGGCTGTAATAGAAGCTTTGAGCAACCAAGGTATTGACAGACCGTACATAGAAACTTTAGCAAATATATACAGACAAGCAAAAGCTAAGGTAAAAATTTATGAAAGCACTCCAGAATTTCCCACTACCAGAGGCGTCCGACAAGGAGACTCAATATCACCAAAGCTCTTCATTGCAACTCTAGAAAATATATTCAGCAAAATGAACTGGCAGAACAAAGGAATATCCATTGATGGAGAATACCTCAGCCATCTAAGATTTGCAGACGACATCGTTCGTCTTAGCAAAATGAACTTAACCAAAACAAAAACCATATACAACAAGCTAGTGGATGTCCAAGATGTAATATTAAACAACACTGCACTTGAGACAGTAGACGAGTATGTATACCTGGGAGAATTAATACATAAATCTGGCTCCTTACTTCCATAAATCAACAGAACAATGAAACTGGCTTGGGCATCTTTTGGTAGAAATGCAGTTATATTCAAATCGAAGATGTCAATCCACCTGAAGATAAAAGCATTCGATCAGTGTATACTATCAATCATGACATACGGCTGCGAAACTTGGATACTAAAGAAAGAGATAATATCGAAACTTAAAGTCACTCAAAGGTCAATGGAGCGATGCATGCCAAGTATAACAAAGAGAAATCGAAAAAGAATAGAATGGATTAGACAGAAAACCAAGGTTACTGATGTAGTCCATAGAATTAAATCTTTAAAATGGCAGTGGACGGGACATTTAGCTAGAAGAACTAACAATAGGTGGTCCACTAGAATTACACTGTGGTATCCAAGATATGTCAAGAGACCAAGAAGACGTCAAAATTTAAGATGGGACTATGACAAGGAAACAAGCCGATACAACATGGCACAGAAAAGTGAATTTTAGACAATCGTGGGCAGAAATGAAGAATGACTATGTAAGGGAGGCTGAATGATGACACAACTTAGCGATCTTTCATAATAGGCGAATAGAGTTGGACTACTCCAGCTCGGAATGTATATAATAGCGCAAAAGCTGCAGTTAGAATGTATTATGGCAACGCAAATACATTTCTCTTAGAGAGGGGTATTAGGCAAAGAGATACCATCTCTCCTAAGCGATTCACCGCTTTGTTGCAAAGTGCTATGAGAAACAATAATTGGGAGAATATTAGAGTCAACATAAATGGAGAATTTCTAAACAACTTGAGATTTGCAGACGACATAGTCCTTATTGCAGACCGGGTAGATCATGCGTGCCAGCTTCTTCAAGACCTTCAGAGCTTGTGCACATGAGTTAGACTTAAAATTAATTTCTACAAACACAATATATTACCAACCTGGTACTGGCTAAAAACATCTCAACTAATGCACGCAAATTGAACAGGCGTATAGCTATAAATATCTTGGCCACGAGATTAAATTAGGAAGATATAGTCAAACAACAGAGCTAAAAAGGAGAAAACTGAGAGAAGTCTTTAGATCAGATATACCCATGTGCTTGAAAAGGAAGGTCTTTGATCAATGTGTACTCCCAGTTCTAACTTATGGAGCAGAAACATTGACCCTTACCAGAAAACTAATCAATAAAATACAAGTGGCACAGAGAGCGATGGAGAGGTCAATGCTGAATATATCCCTCAGAGACAGAGTATCAAATACAATAATTGGGAGAAAAACTGGTGTTACTGACACAGTTCAAAGGATTACAACATTGAAATGGAACTGGGCGGGGCATGTTGCCAGATTAAAAGATGAAAGGTGGACGAAGAAAATTCTGGAATCGAGATCTAGACACGATGCTTATCGTAATCGAGGACGTCCTCCAACAAGGTGGTCAGATGACATCAAGCGCATTCAGCACAACTGGATTCAGGGTGCTCAAGATAGAATGCATTGGAATTATTTACGGGAGGCCTATGTCCAGCAGTGGACTTAAAACGGCTGATGATGATGACTCCAGATAGTTCTAGAATTAATGTATTTGCTATATATAGAAGCGTTGTTATTAGGAGTTTAGTTGATAAGATAATATCTTGCTGTAAGCTTAAAAATAGATAGATTTAACTACATTAGAATTGCTCGTTTTATTTAAACACGTTACAATAACCTACATGAAAATAGATTTAAGCCTCTTTAATAAGCATATAATTATGTTTAAGCCTTGTTCGATGGAGATAATGCACAAATAAATTAAAATAATGTTAATGTGTATATATTTTAGATAAACAAATTCGTAACACTCATCTTAGTCCAGTTGTCAGAGATTTCACCTCTAAAAATCATACGAACAAGCTGAATTTTTCTGAGAATATCAATTTTGGGACCCCAAATAAGATGAAAATAAGTGTATCACTTTTACCCCCGGCGTCCCCCTAAAACATCCTCTCGTAGGGGGATAAAATTCGAAAAAAATCGATTAACCAAGAATCTATACGCCGTAGAAAAAAATGTTAAATGAACCGTTCTCTCAGTAACAACTCTTGAAGCGACCGGCGATTGTGAATGTCAGTTACCCGCGCGAAATCAATTTTAAATAAAATTTGTAACAACTCGTCGGTAAAAATTCGATACCTTTTGATCAGAGTGTCTTATCGACAAAAATCAAGATGGGTTTAAAAGGTAAAGAGCGCAGCTTTCTTACGCAGTTTTTGTATTTTGCCGCATACAAAGTCAGTTTTTATAAAGATGTTAAATAAATTAATGAGCGTTGCGCGATTTTTGCCATTTTTTATGATTCTCATGGGATCAATAAAATGTATCACTTTCATTGACCAGCGCGTCATAGTAAAATTTCTATTGATAAAGCCTAATCTTCAAAACCTATAACACGAAATTTCGATTTTTAGTTTTGGCAACAAATATGAGGCATTTGAAATATGCCTAACAAAGGCAGAAGGCTTTTAAAGGTACAAACAATCGCACGTTATGGGGAAGGCCTCCACGAAGACGGTATTAAGCGAAATTTGTTGCTTAAGTTATGTAGTTTTGAAAAACCTACCTGTGAAATAAAAAAACAGATTTAATCGTTTTAGATCGTTTGTAATGTAAAAGTTTAAATTCATCGTTTTAGATATATTTCAAATGTTGTAATGTAAACATAGCAAGGAAATAAAGAAGGAAAAATTAAGGGGTAATTAGCCTAGTAAAGAGTAATAATTATTTAAGTAATTATTACATATTCCAAATTGATTAAAGAACAAATAAATTCATAGCTAGTAAGTAAGATATTTAATGTAAACATTTTACATTAAACAAAGATTGAAAACTCGACCCAGTTTAAATGTATTACACGAGTCTCAAATATCAGGCCACCACGGTTGTGTAAATCACTTTTAAAAAAACATAGACCTCCGCTGAAAAATAACACGGGGACTCAGTCAGCAAAAAAACAATAACGCGACCTTGGTACTACGACTGAAAATTGAGAACACGGGCTCATAAAAAACGGAACGAAGCGGGGGCCCAGTAAGAGCGCGGCGCCTGAGAGTGTCCCACGCGAGAGGCGCGGCGATCGGGGCTCGCTGTTGTAACTCGACGGGACAGTGTGACGTAGAAGTGCCGGTATCTGGAGATTCGAAAGTTCGCGATAGCGCGCCGTTTTGACTTCTTAAAACTGACGGATCTCGAATCCCTATAGGACTGGAGGCGTATTCATTAGCTAGAGCCTAAATACGCGAAGGTAACTAAGATCTATATACTAACCCAAGGTATATCTAATATACGGAATTGTCCGCCCTTTAATTCCTTGCTTTGTCTCTTCTCGTCTCCCTTCGCGCCTGAACGAAACATTATTGGTCATAACTGATATTTTGTAATCTATACAGTCTATTTAATACATTGTAAACTCGAAATTTGTTTTTTTGTTATTCCCGGCCGTTACAGGTAGAGACTAGAAGAGATACACATTTTCGCTTATGCAGTGCTCCGGCTTCTAATGTAAGTCCATAGCCTCTTACTCTTTGCAGGACCTGAGACCGAGAAGTCCTTAATCCCCTTCCTCCCAAAATCTCCCTACCCTCTTGTAAATCCGCGAGGGCGGAACCAGTCAGTCCAGACTAGTGGAACCAGTAAGCCTTGCCCCGCTCGCAGGGATAATATCCCCTAAGAATTGTAGATGCATTGATAAGAATATTGAGACAGACTTCTACAATGGTGACAGCATTTATTAGAGTGGTGACAATTTATTAGAGTGGTTTATTAGATTTATTACAGTTTCAAATCCTAAATTATTAGAATGCTTCACGTTTGTTGTGAAAACTCAAAACCGAAATTTCATGCTACAGGTTCTGAATATTCAGTGTTTATTGATCTCATGAGAATCATAAAAATGGCAAAAATCGCACAACATTTATATATTTAACACCTTTATAAAAACTGACTTCATTTGCGGCAAAATACAAAAATTGCATACGAAAGCTGCATTCTTCACCGGAGAACGGTTAATTCTACGCAAAAAGTGCTAATAAACTGATATAAGATCAAGCGAAAAGTTTTGAACTGACTGTTCTTCTAAAAACAAACTTCTGGTTTGGAATTTGACGTTTTTCATCCACATTATTTCATTTTTTTTTTTAATATAGGCATATGTTGAGAAGTATATTCGTAATCTTCAGAATTTGGAGTCAAATGTTTCTCATCAATAATTATGTCCTCAATAAAATCATGGAACTCGTCTGATTATTTAAGTATATCCATATCATTAGATAAAGGACCTCCAATTTCTCTTGGAATTATAACATTTTTATTGCTACAGTCACTTTTAAGGACTATATCAGAAAGGCCCATTTCTAGCTGTTCAAGTTCTTTTTCGGTTAAAAATGTGCTTCTGGACATGATTTACTGAAACAAATAAAATATTTAAAAAAAATAAAACTTTTACTTAATACAATTGTCTACAATTAAAAACACCACAATTTAGGCACCTGTTATAGTCACTTTAAAATAAAACTTTTACTTAATACAATTGTCTAGAATTGAAGACACCACAATTTAGGAACCTGTTATAGTCACTTTAAGCAATATATGAAGAAAATGTTTATACACATTTAATAATATAATACTTGTACTCCAAATAAAAACATAAAATTGACTGAATGACCAATAATTTTTGATATAATTATAGAATTACGAGAACTTACCTGAATAGAACGTGTACCACCATGTCACAGCTGTTATAAGTTGATGCTTCTTTATGCTAGTCACTGTAAACTAGGCAATATTTATTAAAAAATGTCTGTGGATGTATACGATATCACACAACAGTAAAACGAAGCGAATTGTGAGAAGGGCGGATACTGGAAAATTATGTCTACAATTGTAGACGCCATGAGATAAAGGGTTAACTAATTTTAATATTAGAATCTTAAATACGTTATTGTTTTTTACTTACCTTGCATATTTCCCCGCGCTAGTTCAGAAGCTAACGTTTCCTTACCCATAAAACACAGTACACGCACTTGCGAATAGATGTCGCCTGCATTCGCGTATATTTTTAGAGCCGAAACCATATCGCCTTGTGATTCAACGTATTGTCCCCACCATTTTAACATTTCCCTGCAAAAACACTTAATTTTATACAAAGAAATGTACCTACCTAAATCGTGTTAGCGAATGTACGCATTAGTAGACATTCGCTAACACGATTCCTAAATTTGATTAGATTATCAAATGATATAATTATACATGGCGTTCAACAGTACAAAAAACTGCAATAGGTAATTAAAGACTATTAGGTCAGAACTACCTTTAACCAAGCTAAAATTCATGCTATTACAAATGTGTAAAATTTAAGCATAAGATTTATCGATTACAAGATTTTGGTAGTATAATATAAGGTGATTAGAATGATAAATAGGTAAAGTAAACGTTTAAGAAAATACATTTAAATAGTGGATAAGCCAGCAATAAAATGGCGGAAGTACAGGTTATACATATTCCCTTTGTAAAATTACAAATAGTATAATGCTTTTATATTGTAACGAAATAGCCCATCTCCGATACGTCATAATTCTTAGAAGGATGAATCTAGAAAACGTAAGAATCGGCATGTCAATAGCGCCCGTCTGGACTGGCGCTTTCGATGACACGAATTAGAGGTGGGCTACTCTCGAAAATTCTCGAACATAATAATTTGTATATATATATATATATATATATATATATATATATATATATATATATATAAATATATATATATATATATATATATATATATAAATATATATATATATATATATATATATATATATATATATATATATATATATATAAGTAACGCTGATTGAGGTTGTTCACGCCTCTATCCAATTCAAGTTTATTTTATACATTTTTACAACCCGGCAACATAGTAGCGTAGGAAGATATTATGCCATATGTGAAGATAAGGCGAGTCCCTTAAGACACCCCAAAGACGACAGCACTCAAGCACTCAAATACGAGAGGAGATCGGTGATACAGCATTTAGCGCGAGCGGACATAATACTTATTAGCATTCATATTATATGTATTGTGTAATTCAAAATAAAGTCAGTTTTGTTTTCGCACGGAGTTTGATTATTATTAACCAGCGGCACAAGCGAAGTGCATATCAAGCAAATCCATGGTCCATTCGAGTCGTATCATCAAATTCTTGTGTTGAAACAGTGTAAATTCACCGAATTCCGAACTCATATTTGTGTCATCAAATTAGCGGGCGAAATAGTGCATTCATAGTGGCCCGAGCGCGTTATAGACTGTCGAACGTTATTCTTAAGACAGTTACATAATTGGACAACTGTGGGTTTAAAATCTGTGAAGATTGAAGATCTATTATACGAGTTGAGGCAGATCCTTGGCGCCACGAGGCTAGCTGTTACAATAAACATACAAATATTTTGGTGAGCATATCCATTTCACATTTCCTTTTATTTATCAGTCTTTGTACCTTTATTCTGCACATGTGATAATTCTGAGAACGTTAGGGTCGAATATCAAGCGATTTATAATCTGTTTCTGTTTACTGTTTAATTCATTATAAAATTATGGAGAATTTAAAGCGAAAAAGGGGCGGTTTTAAATGCAAACTCACAATATTTTCGAAATTTATATTAGCGTTAAATGATAAAATAACTAAGGGTGAAACGATTTCAGATTTAGAAGTATTACAGGCTATTGAAATGGTAAATAATATAGAACATTTACAGGGCGAATTCGATGAGGTTCAGGGGCAAATAGAAAATACGGTTCAATTTGAATTATTAGAGGATGAATATACGGAGCGCGAAGAATTCTATAACAAATATTATTCACAATTAGCGGTAGCGCGAAAAATCATTCGCGATAATCAACAAGTAGCTTGTATAGAAAGCGATAAAGCAAGTGAGCGCTCTAAGAATTCATATACAGGGCATTGTATTGAACTTAAACCTATCGAGTTACCAAAATTTGATGGTAATTATAATAATTGGTTAGATTTTGCAGATCTTTTTGAATCTTTAGTTAACAGAAATGAGTACTTAGACAATATAAGGCGTTTTCATTATTTACGAAGTTCATTACAGGGCGGTGCGGCGCAGGTCATACGAACATTAGAGTTTACCGCCGAAAATTATACAGTTGCGTGGAAATTAATTAGGGAAAGGTACGATAATAAGAGATTATTAATTTCCAATCATGTTAATGCCTTATTTAATATAGAGCCAATACATAAAGAGTCATCTAATAAATTGCGGCAATTAGTTGACATTTTTTCGAAACATTTATACGCGTTAAAGCAGCTAGGGCTACCTACTGATTCGTGGGACATACTCCTTATTCATATTATTTCTTGTAAGTTCGATACATCCACTTTACGCGCATGGGAGAATAGCAAAACACATAATGAAATTCCTAGTTTTGATGATTTTAAAACGTTTTTAAAATCAAGGGCGGACCTCTTAGAATCCCTTGAGGTAAATCAAGCTGAAAAACAAAATACACGGAATATTTCTCAGGCGGGCGCATATTCACGGAATACGAAATATTCACATAACATTCGCGGTCTATATTCATCACAGGGAACTTTAAATAAATCGGATAATACACAGTGTTGCCCTATTTGCAAAAGGGAACACAACATTTATCAATGCGGCGAATTTTCAAAACTTTTATCTAGGGACAGGTTTGATAAAGTAAGACAGGTCAATCTTTGCACGAATTGTCTTAAACCTGGACATTTCTATAAGCGGTGTAGACAATCAACATGCAAGAAATGCGCGTCAAAACACCATACTTTATTGCATCCAGATAGGTCAAGCGAACAGAACGCAGCTTTAGTTCATCAACCGGTAGAAAACGCGAGCGATATACGATCTGCAGATAATATACAAGGTAGTTTAAACACTACCAATATGTCAGTTTCGGCAGTTAGCGCTGCAGATCAAACTATACTGTCCACAGTATTAGTTAATATTTTTGACGGCCAAGGTAAGGCATACATAGTGCGAGCTTTGTTAGATTGCGGTTCACAAAGCTCATTCATAACCGAACATTTATGCGATAAACTTAGATTAAAAACGACAAGCGCGAACATATCAGTCATGGGCATAAATAATACTGCATCTCCCGTTCGATTCAAATGCGAAATAAATATACAGTCGCGTAGCGATATAACTTTTCATACAACTTTAAATTGTTTCGTAATACCAGAAATTACGGGGTGCGTGCCGGCATCTGAAATAAACATTAGCGATTTGCAGATACCTAAACATTTAAAATTAGCGGATAATCATTTTCATAAACCACAAAAGGTCGAATTGTTGATAGGAAGTGATCTATTTTGGCAAATACTGGGCGGAAACAGAATTAGTTTAGGTAAAAATAAACCATTCATGCAAGAAACAATGTTTGGCTGGATCATAGCAGGGCCGTATATCAGCCAAAACAAAGCATCAGAAAAGCGAATAACTAAGTGTAATTTCACAAACACAATCGAAGTTACAGAACAGCTAAGTAAGTTCTGGGAACTTGAAGAGGTTTTCAATGGAAAGCCTGCACTCTCGGGCGAAGAAATTGCATGCGAAAAACATTTCGAAGATACGGTGAAACGCGACGCGACAGGCAAATTCATAGTATCATTGCCATTCAAGGAATCGATAAGTTCACTCGGTGATTCATTTTGTCAAGCAAAAAATAGATTTTTAAATCTCGAGCGTAAGTTGAATAAAGATGCCAATCTTAAAACTCTTTATAGCGAATTCATCCAGGAATATAAAGAGTTAGGACATATGAAAGGTTTATGCAGAATTACGGAAGCGGCAACAGACTTTAGGGTAAATACTACATTTTATTTTATGCCACATCATCCAGTATTAAAGGAAAATTCTTTGACGACACGTTTGCGCGTTGTGTTCGATTGTAGTGCGCCAACTACAAACGGCATTTCATTAAATAGTATTCAAATGGCCGGACCAACCTTACAAAATCATTTACTCTCCATTTTGTTGCGTTTTAGAACACACTTATATGTAGTTAGTGCGGATATAGAAAAAATGTACCGTCAGGTATTGGTTGCAGATGATCAAAAATCCTTACAATGTATCTTATGGCGAAATAATCCGGAAGAACCGATTGAAATATTTCAGTTACAAACAGTTACATACGGTATGAAATGCTCTTCTTACTTAGCGATTAAATGTCTAATGACATTGGCAGAGGAGCAAGAAGCTAAAAATCCTAACATTGCTAGCATTATTAAATCCGATTTTTATGTGGACGACCTTTTGACAGGTTTTGATTCAAAACAGAAAGCGCGCGAAGCATGTAAACAACTTTTTGAGGTCCTCAAAGGCGGAGGATTTACATTGCGTAAATTCTATTCAAATGATCCTGAAATATTGAGAGATATACCGGATAATTCAACTACGGGTTCCGTTATTCAATTCGGTGAAAACGAGAAGGCGAAAACTTTGGGATTATTGTACTCACCGCAATCAGATACTATGTTTTATAGCATAAGTTCATCTCTAGGCCATATAATCACAAAGCGAACTTTATTATCGGACATAGCTCAAATTTTTGATCCCTATTAAGTGCGTGTACCATCATAGCGAAAATTATGTTACAACAACTATGGCTCGAGCGTCTTTCATGGGATGATCCCATACCGAAGCATTTAGCAAATAATTATTTACAGTTTAGGAATAAATTAGGAATCTTAAACAATTTAAAAATACCTCGGCATGTTATATGTTTTAGTAAGGTCAAACTAGAACTTCATGGATTTTGCGACTCCTCAGAAAAGGCATACGGTGCTTGCATATTCATTAAATCTACCGATTCGTTAGGCAGGTCGTATTCATTCTTATTATGTGCAAAAAGCAAGGTTGCGCCCTTAAAGCCAGTTACTTTGCCGCGTTTAGAGCTCTGTGGAGCAGTAATTTTATCGCGTTTGACCAATAAGGTCAAAAATTCATTAAATGTGCAATTTGATACGTGTTACGTCTGGACAGATTCATCGATAGTACTTAGTTGGTTGAAAACAGCAGCCAATGCATTGAAGACGTTTGTTAGTAACCGCGTAGCAGAGATCCAGGAAACCACTTCGTTTGCGCAGTGGCGTCATGTGCCAGGCAAGGATAATCCTGCAGATCTAGTGTCCAGAGGCGTGGAACCAGATAAAATAATGGAGTGCAACTTATGGTGGCATGGACCGGAGTGGATCATGCAAGATTCAGATAAATGGCCAAATTTACAAATTGTCCCTACTGAAACAAGCGAAACGAGGAAAAACATAAAGGTTTTTACGAATAAACTTGATGAAACACAGAATGCGGAAGTATTTTCATTTGAGCGCTTCTCTAATAGTTTACGTTTAAAAAGAACCGCTGCATATGTGTTCAGATTCATCCGCATGTGTAAAAATAAGGAAAGAACTTCTGAACCCCTTTCTTTGGATGAAATACATTCTGCATTTAATCGTATTCTAAAACTGTGTCAATCACAGTCATTTTCTAATGAAATAAAGCATTTGAACCAAAAGGGATCTTTAGATAAAAACAGCAAACTCATTAATTTATCTCCATTTCTTGATGATCAGGGCATCATGAGAGTAGGCGGGCGTTTAAAGCATTCCGAGTTTACGTATGACAAAAAACATCCCATCATTTTAGCGGCACATCATATAGTTACATCGTTAATATTTAATCATTTTCACAAGGATCTTATGCATGCTGGTCCTCAGCTTTTACTTGCAACTATAAGAGAAACTTTCTGGCCGTTATCAGGAAGAAATTTAGCGCGACGTACCGTACACAAATGTGTAAAATGTTTTAGATTAAAATCTAAATCCATTCAGCCAATAATGGGTGACCTACCTGCCCAGCGTCTCGCAGGTGGCCCACCGTTTATTGTAACAGGTGTAGATTATGCGGGCCCTTTCTTAATTCGCGATAGAAAGGGTCGAGGTTGTAAACTAATAAAGAGTTACATGTGTCTTTTTATTTGTTTTTGTACGAAGGCCATACATTTAGAATTAGTTACAGAACTGTCTAAGGAATCATTTCTGCTGGCCTTTAAAAGATTTATTGCACGAAGAGGCAAGCCTCAAAAGATGGTTTCCGACAATGGAACCAATTTTATAGCAGCTAGTTCGGAGTTAAAATCGTTAAGAAAATTTTTAGAGCAGCATACTCCCGCGATAAGAGAATCCTTGCTAAAGAGTAATATTTCGTGGTCCTTTATACCTCCCTATTCTCCACATTTTGGCGGACTGTGGGAAAGCGGAGTAAGAACAGTTAAGCATCATTTGCATAGGGTTTTGGGAAACGCGCACTTAACGTTCGAGGAATTTTATTCGTTGCTTGTGCAGATTGAAGCTATAATAAATTCCCGACCGATTCATCCTTTATCCTGTGATCCAAATGATCTCTCCCCATTAACTCCTGCACATTTTCTCATCGGAAGACCACTTATTACCAATCCAGATCCAGATTTGCGTCATGTTCCAGTTAATCGGCTCTCAAAATTCCAGCATATTCAGCAGCTTTCTCAGCATATATGGGAACGATGGAACAAAGAATACATCTCCGAACTACAAAAACGCACGAAATGGACTACTACTAACGGTGAAGTTGCGGAAAACACGTTAGTGCTCATAAAAGAGGACAATTTACCTCCATTAAGGTGGAAGTTAGGTCGCGTGATCGAACTTTTACGCGGCAGTGATGGTGTAGCCAGAGTTTTTAGGATAAAGACAGACAATGGTATCATAACTCGTTCTTTTTCCAAGGTGTGTCCGCTACCCGTTTCGGACTAAGTGTAGTTTAAACGTTTGAACATTTAGCATTAGCAGACGATTTTGTTGGCAGTGTTTGCCAAGGCGGGGGCCATGTTCATGCCTCTATCCAATTCAAGTTTATTTTATACATTTTTACAACCCGGCAACATAGTAGCGTAGGAAGATATTATGCCATATGTGAAGATAAGGCGAGTCCCTTAAGACACCCCAAAGACGACAGCACTCAAGCACTCAAATACGAGAGGAGATCGGTGATACAGCATTTAGCGCGAGCGGACATAATACTTATTAGCATTCATATTATATGTATTGTGTAATTCAAAATAAAGTCAGTTTTGTTTTCGCACGGAGTTTGATTATTATTAACCAGCGGCACAAGCGAAGTGCATATCAAGCAAATCCAGAGGTAGTTAAGTTGATAACAGAGTACCGAACTGTAAACTTATAAATAAATATATTTCTATAAATTCGAACCGCTCGTTTTATTTAATCTCGCTACAATATGCATGAAAAGAAGTAGATTTTAAAAAAAGTCGATTCAATCGCTAATCTGACCAGCTTACTCAGTTCGATCTGAGCAGTCTAGTGGGATCATGGTTCGAATCTTAGCGGGGACCAGAAAAACAAAAAGATTAATGAAGTATTACGGATGATCATTACATGTTATGGTCGTCCGTGGTAGTACTATAAAATCTAAAAGGGATTTGCAACTTAAATTAGAATACGTCGGTGTATTATATTGACCCATGTATGAGCAGTATGGTAAAAAGGGGAGTTACGGATTCGTGTTACTCATTCTATTCCCATCAGAAAGGCGTGTCAATGATAGAAAACAGGAAAAAAATCTTAAAAGAGAATCTACCAGAAAGATGCATAAACGAAATTGCTATCATATCAAAAACCAGACTACGTATCATAAGTGGATATATCAGCGGATTGTAAAGAGGTGAACGGATAATCCATTTTAAGAGAAATATATTATCCTCTCCGTTAGAATTCATGGATATCCGAGCGTACATACAGACGCACATATATCGAAGGAGAGATTTACTAGTAAAGTTCCTTCTGTATGTGTATAGGTATCATAGTAGTGCAAGAGTATCGTTATATATTTGGTTATGTAAAATATTTCCATAGTATACTTACTTATCCTTCGTTTTGCTCATATAAGTTTGCAGCTGCTGCGGATGATCGCTCAACATCCTGGGAACGTCATATAGGTGCGTGTTGGCCCTCTCGTATCTAGCTGCGGCTTCTTTAAAATCACCTGCCTGTTCTAGCATCTTCGCCCAAGTATGGTCAGTGTTTCTAAGGTTAATCCTATCCTTCGACTCGGATACCGCATGGGCTGCATCCATTTTATTTCTACTACGCAAGAGTTTATTTTGAAGATCATAACGGCCGCATTGGATGTACAACTGTTCGGCTTCGTCCTGAATTGACAGAAAATATTTTAAAATATACATTATTGGAAACATGAAAAGTATTTAGGAGCAAAATCTGGATAAACTAATACAATCAGATAAAATTACCACACAAATAATTGTCTGATGGATCGACACATCGAATGCTATTGTAGTATTTTTTTAATTAACCCTGTATACTTATCATAAAAACATAAAAAGATTCTTAATATTTTTGCGTTTATAAGATTGATAATTTTAACAGACAAGGAGTCTGTTTATAATAGGCAAAAATAAAACGTTGATTTTCAAAGCGGCGAGGTATACAATAGGATAAATAAACGTCCACTTAAGAATTTTTTCATTTATGCTGGCGACAGAATAATTTTTGTCATGACTTCATTTCTCCGGGGAGCGCTTGTGAGAAACGGTCGCTTTAATTGTGGAGGTCCGATCTTAAAAGAAAGGGCGAGTTTTGTAAATCATCACAATTAAGTATGTGACCCGTAAAAAATGAGAGAATCGATAATATAGAATATGTTTCATTTCGAGATAGTCATCATCATCATTGGCTTTTACAACTCTTCGTGAGTTTTTGCCACGTTTACTATTGCCTTCCATTGATTCCGATCCTGTGCTATTATTTCCCATGGCCTTACTTCCATCTTCTCCTGGTCTTCCCTGACTGCGTCTTTCCACCTTTTTCTAGGCCTTCCTGTCGATCTTCTACCATCTGGTCTTTCCCAAAACACATTGCTAATCAGTCTGTCGTCATCACTCCGTACCACGTGGCCTGCCCATCTTAATCTATTGGCTTTTATGTATCTTACGATGTTTCCTTTCCCGAAGAGAGTCTCTATTTCATTGTTGTATCTGCTCCTCCATTCATTTGTCACGCTGTCCCTGCAAGGACCATATATAATTCGCAGGATTTTGCGTTCCCATACTAATAGCTTATTGATTTCTTTCTTTCTCAATGTCCATGTTTCACTTCCATATGTCACTGCTGGTCGTATTATGGTTTTGTACATTTGGATTTTGGCACGCCTTAAGAGAAACTTTGACCTCATTAGATGTTGAATGGCAAAGAATGATTTATTCCCCGCCAGTATTCGTATTTCAACCTCCCGTTCTCCTGTGTTTTCACTGGTAATTGTTGCTCCTAGGTATTTGAATTCTTTGACCACCTCAAAATTATGATCGTTTATGGTAATGTTTTGTCTTATTCGCTGTCGTTCCTTTTTTGATACGACCATGTATTTAGTTTTTTCTTCGTTTATTTTCAGGCCTACGCTTAGTGTTGCTTCTTCAAAGTTCGATACTATATCCTTAACTTCCAGTGTTGTCTGTGCTACTGCATGTTTCGAGATATAGTGGACAGCTAAAAAAGATAAAAAAGTGATGAATTTTAATCAAGTTAAAAAGTTATGAGTCAGTGCCAGTTGGAGGAGGATAAGCCAAGCCCTACGTAGAGTCATAGAGTCATAGAGAGAGAGTGCTGTCAACAGTTTTTTTCACTTTTGTCAACATTACGTGAACTTCTTTCAGAATGTTGGTTTTCTCGTTGGATACAGCTCCAAAATATTTGCACTGAGAAACTAACTCAATGATCTGTCCATTGGAGACTAATTTTCCGCAATTATTGTTAACTTTTTTTAAGATAACCATCATTTTGGTTTTCTTGGTGTTGATATGTAAACCATGTGTCGGAAAATATATTCTGACTATAAATTGAATAGCATTGGCTGGAAAATACATCTCCGTCGTACACCCTTCTGAATATTTATTTTCTCTAATAGGGAGCCTTCGAGTTTTATTCTTGCCTTTTGACCCCAGTATCACCTTGATATTATTTGAACATCTTGATAATCAATGTTTAGTTATTGCAAGATTTCCAATAGCTTCCCGTGCTTAACATTATTAAAGGCGATTATCTGAATTCGACTCTATTCCAATTGTTGCTATTGTGTTATATATTTAATTTCGGTGTGCAAAGGTTCCGCTTCCTTAATTTTTATTGATTATTCACTATTCATTTTATATTGTTTGGTTTATTTTCAGGCATCCAGTGTCAACGAGTCAACATTATTAGCTAATTTCAAAGTCCATAAAATCTTATTTTGCCATCAGCACTTTATATGGTTGAAATTATCGTCAGTAAGCAGGAGGCAAAGAAATTAAAAAGCTACGGCGTTCTGACAATACTATTTCACGCAGAATAAACGATATGGCCAAGGGTATTCAAAAACAAATAATTGAAAAATTAAAGAACATTTTGCTTTGCAGTTTAACAAATCTACAGATGTTTCCGACTGTGCACAGTTTGTAGTATTTGTGAGGTTTGAAGTAGATCAATGTATCACAGAAGAAATCGTATTTTGCAATGTATATCCTGCAAACACTACTGGCCAGTGTTTGTACGATATGTTTTTAGAAAGCACTTGCTACTACAATATTGATTGGAAAATATGTAACGCTATTTGTAGCGATGCCGCTAAAGCTATGACAGGCAAAAATAGCGGACTCATTGCAAAATTAAAAATCGATAATGCCAAACATATCCTGTACACACTGTTTTCTTTATCGACAGGCTTTGGCTGCTAAAATAGTACTTTCTAATTTAAATGACGTGCTCCAGGAGATAATAAAAATTGTAAATTCTATCATGGGTAAAGCTTTGAAAACCCGGCTATTCACAATCGTTTGTGAAGATATGGGCTTGCTTCATCAAAATCTCCTTTATCACACAAATGTCATCCAAATACAGAACTGATACGACTGAATATGCTTATCGTTTTCCTGACCCTATTTGGCTCTTGAAATTAGCATTTTTGGCAGATATTTTTAGTCACCTTAACAATTTGAACATAAACCTTCAAGAAAGAGAAGAAAATATTTTAACAGCTAAAGATAAAGTAAAAGCATTTCACGCAAAACTTCGTTTATGGTCAACCTCTCTGCAAAACAAAACGTTCGAGTCTTTTCATGTGTTCAGTAGATTGTTAAAAATAATGCAACAGACCAAAGTTTTGCAGTATTGGCTCACATTCCTTGCATGATACAAAGCTTGAATAATTTACAAGAGCAACTTTTTGACATACTTTCCAGACAGGAATTCTGCAGCTGACAATGGGACCACAAACATAAAAGAATGTCTTTTATATTTAGCTGCTGATGGCATGCTTAAAATGGAATTTTATTCTTAAAGTGTCGGCGCATTTTGGATGAAAAGAAAACACGAATATCCAGAGCTGACGAGGAAAGCTCTTAAATTATTAGTGCAGCTCGGCACTACCTACTTGTGTGAACTGACATTTTCTTCAATGGTAGACATTAAAACTAAAAAGAAAAATCGACTGCAATAAGAAAATGATTTGATTACACAGGTTTACAAAAAAAATATTTGTTAAAATTGTTTGGAATTTCATAACTAATTTTTATGTATTTTTCAGCGCTGATTGCAAAAATGTAATCCATTTTTTTCTATCACGTAAAGTTTTCTTGCAAAAAAGGAATTACTTTTTGGTATAATAACAAAATTTTAGCAATTTTTCAAATTTTTTCTTAAGTTAAAGGATTTTATTTCATGTATAATACATGTTATAAACTACATATCTAGTACACTTACATTTCTCTTTAAGCTCATAAGTCCTTATAGTAACGCTTTTGATTTCCGTCGAAGCTTCTTTTATTGCTTTTCCGGCTGTGTACTCGTTGAGGGTCATCTCGTTTTAGCATCCAGCAGCAGTCCGCTATCATGTTGACGTTCCATCTTCCTTGATACCTTCTTTCCATTTCCTTGATATCTTGGTGGAATCTTTCACCTTGCTTTTCACTTACATCACCAAGGTTTGCAAGGAAGTAGTCTAGATGTAAATGGAGGAAATGAACTTTAATGCTCATGTTACATCCCAGCTTCTTAACGTTGTCGAGCATGTCTGCGACGATTGTCTTGTAGTTAGGATCTTTTTTGTTTCGTAGGAAACCGGTAACAATTAGTTTAAAAGATGTCCATGCTGCTTTTTCGTTTGTTTCCATTTTGTCCATAAAATTGGGATCTCTCATCAGTTTTCTAATGTCTGGTCCGACAAAGACTCCTTCCTTTAGTTTTGCCTCGGATAAACCAGGAAACTGTCCACAAAGATACTTGAAACACTCCCCTTCTTTTAGCAACGCCTTTACAAATTGTTTCATTAACCCCAACTTAATGTGGAGTGGTGGTAGTAATACCTTTTTGGGATCCACAAGGCTTTTCCTCTCAACATTTTTAACCCCCACCTGTAAGGTTTTTCTCAAGGGCCAAACTTTTTTAATGTAGTGTTACTTTCTCTACTGTCCCATTCACAGAGAAAGCAAGGGAACTTTGTATAACCACTTTGTTGACCAAGCAGCATTGAGATCACTTTCAAATCACCACATAGTGTCCATTTATGGTCTGAATAGCAGAGTTTGTTTAAAACCAGTTCGAGGTTTTCGTAACATTCTTTCAAGTGAACAGAATGTCCAACTGGCATAGAAGCATACCTATTGCCATTGTGTAGAAGCACTGCTTTAAGGCTTCTTTTTGAATAATCTATAAAAAGTCTCCACTCATCAGGAGCATATTCTATTTTGAAACGTGCCATAAGTCCAGGAACATCACTGCAAAACACCAAGTCACCTTCTTAAGAGAAAAAAGATACAAACTTCTTTTCCATGAAACGATACCAAGAAAAGGACGTACCCGGAGCCAACATATTTTTATCTTTTAATCTAGACCCTAAAAGTTCTGCCGAGTCTTTAGGAAGACCTAAGTCTCTAACTAAATCATTCAGTTCAAATTGTGAGAATGGAACGGGATCAGTTGTGCCAGGATAGTAGCCATCACTGTCTTCTTCACTTTCACCTAGCTGAGCCAATAGCTCGTGGTCATCTAAAATACCATCCAAAGAAACTGGAGGAGAGGGTATTGGTACTTCAGGTCCATGAGGAACAGGGCGAATGGCTGATTTGATGTTAGGGTAAGAAATATCCTTTTTGTTTTTCAAATTGAAACCTTGAACATTGCAAGAACAAAAATAGCAGTCATCACTATGGTTTTTGGGCTCCCTCCAAACCATTGGTATTTCAAAACGAAATGACTGATTTTTACCTTGTAACTATTGTCTCAGTTCTTCAACACACACTGAACAAACTTTGTGTGGGGCTCAAGACTTGTCTTGATCACCCAACTTTATACCAAAATAGGCAAAATATACCTTTTCAACAAAATCGGAAATGTTTCTTTGTTGCTTTTTAACTGTATAGTTACCACAAATGTAGCAGAAGCAATCTGGTGAGTTGATACATCCTCTGGTAGCCATTTTTCATAAAACAACTTCACACCACAAGAAAACAATCTGTTTAGGCTGATGCCTTGAATTTATGTTCTTTGTAGTTCGATAAAAAATCACTGAAAGTTATTTGATTCATATTTGATTGCCAACTATCCGTGTGTCACGAGATATCATTTAATACTACTCTCACAATCACTACTACAAATCACTAGTAACCACAGCAAGTGAACAGCACAGAGTGAAGAGATACTATGAACTGAAGAACAGGTAGCAGAAGCTCACTGCTTGGTGATGGAGAGGGGGATGGGCATTGTGGCAGACAGGCACTGACATAAAAGATGCTCAGTGAGTCAGTAAGTGGATGGCGAGGAAGGGGAGGCAATGGATAAGTACCGACATGAAAATAATGCTGGTTTCTCCTAATCAACTCTTTATTTTACATACAACTTGTATAGTAAAAAAACAGCTAAGTAACTGAAAATACCTTAAAGTATTTTTTATACTTATTAAAAGTACTATGGGCTTAATAAACAGTTCATAAAGATCCAAAAAACAAAAATTCAAACTCACTAGAGTACGGAACTATGTATAAACATATCGAAAAAAAGCTAAAACAGACAAGCAGTTTGTGGAATAACTGTACGTGATGGAATGTTTTCACTATTTTTCCCAAAATTAGCGTTGAAAATACTATAAAAATCACTTATTCAATTTTAAACAATTTTTATGTCGCAGACCTGTGTTATTAACGTTTCAAAAACAGCACCACAATTTGATAAAATTTTGACAAATAAACAAGCAGAACCTTCCCACTAAAATTGTTTTTTTTTTGTGTAAGAATTTCAACTTTTTCTTTCAGCCGGCGACCCCCCGAGTAAATCTTGGCGACCCCCCCCCCCTAGTGGTCGCGACCCACAGATTGAAAAACACTGGCCTAAGCTACCTGATCACTCCTTGGACCAAGGCATATTCTTTATTACAATTGTATTTATTATGTCTTATTATTGTGTATGTTCTTAATATTCTTTAAACTATAAATTTAATAATTCTAATTAATAAAAATCACTCAAAATTGTAATTATTTGTATTACTTAATATTTTCGGTTTTTTATATATTCATAATTTAAAATACTTAGAACTTACCGGCATATTTAGATGTACCGCTAATAAAGCAACTTTGGCTTCTAACTCTAGAGAATCATCAGAGACAGCTAATCTCAAAGCTCTAGCTGCACCAGCATTTCCCATATGCCCCAAACAAACACTAGCGACATCTAGGCGTTTTGTTTTTACGCACATTTTTGCTAAACTGTGCCAAACACCTTTGCTCTGTATTAATTTTATGGATTTGAAAGCTGCATCCATATCACCTTAAATTCAAAGGTTTTTTTTTAATAAAATTAAAGTATATTATATTTTTTTTGTAATAGGAATATTTAAATGTGAAAATTATCCAAAAGGATTAGTTGAATTAAAAAGATTCAGTTCTATCAGGCCCTCGTTCGTAAATTTTGATTAATACGAGTGTAAAGCCACATATAAAGAGGTTTACTGCAGGAACTGCATAAAGCTAGCCCTGCACTTGCGATTTTTGCGAAAAAAATCGCTGTCGTAGAAAATCTAGAAGGTGCCTCCACTGCCATTTATATATCGCCGAATTACATTAGTTTTCCAATGGATGACATCGAAACTACTTGCGTAGTCGCTCTTTTGTGTCGGGCGAGAACTTAACGATGAAAGCATCGTTATTGGATTCATCCGTTAACAAATCAAAGAATTTTTAGAAGACAGTTTACATGTTATTTGAATAATAGTACTTAAAATCAATAGTACCTACTGAAAATCAATAGTACTCAAAATCAGAATCAATAGTATTCAAAATGCCCCCAACATTTCCAGCATATTCTTCGTTGTCTGAAATTTAAAAAAAATTGAAAATGAAATATTCTTGAAGACACTAGACTAAAGGTACGTTTAGTAAAGTACGTTAGAAGAAATAAAGGACGAAGATATGAAAAAATTAGAAAAACATTCAATATTTAAAAGAAGATAAGAAGAAGAATACTTCAAAATTTTGATATGCAACTATTTATTAGGAGATGATGTTAAGTTTTTCATTTTCATTTTTATTTTCATGAATATGAATATATATGAAAATACCACAACAACCATAAGTCTACATTCAGCAACTAATAAAATAAAGATAAAAGGAGAGTCAGGCATGGTGATACCATGTCACCAAAGCTGTTCATTACCGTTCTTGAGTATGCATTTAAAAGACTAACATGGCAACAGAAAGGAATATCCATCGATGGAGAAAGATTAAACCATCTACGTTTTGCGGACGATATCGTACTTCTGTCAGATAATCTGGGAGAGATCAAAGACATGCTCCAAGAACTGAATAACATACTACAAGAAACTGGGCTGGAGATAAATTTCGAGAAAACCAAAATGATGACCAATATGGTTCCCAGCGAAGAGATACAGATCAATAACAACAAGGTAGAATTAATCGATAAATACACATACTTGGGTCATGAAATTAGAATAACCAGAAACAACCAAACCTGCGAGCTAAATAGACGAATCACGTTGGGATGGGCGGCATATGGAAGGATGAGAGACATTTTTAAAACAAATACCCCAATTCACCTGAAAAGGAAGGCATTTAACCAATGCATCTTACCGGTCTCGACCTACGGAGCAGAGACCCTAACTTTAACGAAAGCTACTGCCGAAAAACTGAGGGTAACACAAAGGCGAATGGAGAGATCAATGCTGGGCCTGACCTTGAAAGATCGCGTGAGAAATGAGGAGATACGCCGACGAACTGGCGTAGACGATATTATACTGCGAATCAATAAACAAAAGTGGAGGTGGGCTGGACATGTTGCTAGAATGGAAGACGGAAGATAGACGAAGAGATTATTGCAGTGGAGACCAAGAGCCGACAAGCGAAGTCGAGGCAGACCACCCACATGATGGACCGACGACCTAAGGAGAATAGAAACAAACTGGATTGCAGCAGCTAGAGAGAACTGGAGACGTTTGGAGGAGGCCTATATCCAACAATGGATGTAAAAATGGGACTGGATGATGATAATGTTAAGTTTCCAGAGTTCTTCCGTTTGTATGAACTTCAGTTTGATTTTGTGTTAAGTTTAGTAAAACAGGATATAAAAAGTCGTCTACAAACTGTATTCCATATTCATCTATTCATATCATACATTCATTTCACTATCGTAAAATTGAAAGACAATGTGTGAGAAAAAAGAAATACTTTTTAAGTAGCATTTTATAATTTTTAAATTATTTAATAAGTTAAATATTTACCTAAAGACAAATGGTAACTAAAATCCAGTACAGCTTTGCTGGTAGCACTGTCACACTTTTCCAGACCCACAAAGTCACTCATAATATCTCTGACTATACTTAACTTTTGCACTGACACTATAAAAGGAGCCACACATGCTAGAAGTTTTATCTCTAGGTCAGTTGGTTTGATATCGTGAAGTCTGATGCTATTTTCGGGAGAAACAAACATCGTTATTAGAATGCTGTCTTCGTCGGAAAGGTTTTTCTTTTCATCTGAAAATAAATATGTACAATTACAGTTTGTAAATACATTTTTAAAGACATTCCGATAATACCCAACTCTTAGGCAAGTTAAACAAGCTATGTATGGCAATACCATTGCTATATGGCTTGTAGAGTAGACAATAAAATAATCTTATACAACAATTAAATCAATAACAATTATAACTCTTTACAAATGCGGAAGTTAAGATATCAATAATGGTTTCCAATCACCAATGGGAACAGAAACCTAAAGAAAAAATAAACAACTAAGATTTACTACTGGGGACACATTGGATATTTGGTTTTTAAGATTCTAACATTGTCGTTTGATCAATTTTGACAAGAACAATAGCCTATATAAAAAAATAAACATAATATAATAGGTTAAAGAAATAAAATAAGACTTACTCACAATCAATTTAATTTTACCACCAAAACGACCGGTTTCGCTTACTACACTTTGCTGGACATCTTCAGGTCTATCGGCACCAGGTAAATTAAATGCTGAAATTACAAAGCCCACATTAGGGTGCTGTCTTATAAAGATAACAATTACAGTAATTATGCAAATATTACATGTCTGTGATTATTAATATGAATAAAATTGATGAAGCAGACAAAGAAAAAACCCACAAATTGGTATAAGATAATCTATTGAATTGAAATAAATTAGTAAATAACCAAAATACTACATACATGCCGGTACAAGAATAATTAATTAATGATTCGTGAAACATAGTTCAAACTATCCTGGATTACTGGTGATGGGTGATCATCTGTTTTATTGTAACTGTTTGATAATTAGCGGGGAAGTTCTTGAGGGGGAGATATTAACAAATTAAATAGGAATAAGGTATTATGTAATTGCTTGTTAAATGAAAGTGATGTTTTATATTATTAAATTATTAAAAGTTATTTACATTTATTCCATAGATATATTTTAGAAATTTGTGTTAATTTATTGGAGTTTTTAAATTAAAAGGATAGGTATATGACAATGAATGAAATTAGATGTACAATTTTGTGGGTGTGCAACTGCTTTTTATCAAATTTTTTGATAAATTGAATTTGGTATCTGTTTTGGCAGAAAATTGTGATGTCAGATATATTAAAATTACTAAAATTAAAACACTTAAAGACAATAAAAGACAATTAGGGACAAACAGAACACAATTAAGAGAACAAAACAGACATTAAATTAAAAAAGGAGCACTTATTGGTACTACATCACTTGTTAGGAGAGGAATTGGAAAAACTAAGTTTTTCCAATTTAAAAAAATCCAATAAATTAACACACATATCTATGAAATAAATGTAATTAACTTTTAATAATTTAATAATATAAAACATTACTTTCATTTAACAAACAATTATATAATACCTTATTCTTATTTCATTTGGTAATATCTCCCCCTCAAGAACTTACCCGCTAATTATCAAACAGTTACAATAAAACAGATGATCACCCATCAACAGCAATCCAGGATAGTTTGAACTATGTTTCACGAATCATTAATTAATTATTCTTATACCGGCGTGTAAGTAGTATTTTGGTTATTTACTAATTTATTTCAATTCAATAGATTATCTTATACCAATTTGTGGGTTTTTACTTTGTCTGCTTCATCAATAATTTTATTCATATTAATAATCACAGACATGTAATATTGGCATAATTATTGTAATTGTTATCTTGCATACCTTCTTCTTCTTCTTCCTTTCCCCTATCCGTTTCGGACGTTGGCTATTAACAAGGCTATTTTGACTTTGTTTACGGCACCTCTGAACAGTTCGGTCGATGTTAGTCCGAACCATTGTCGCAGGTTATGCATCCATGAGTGTCGTCTTCTTCCCGGTCCCCTCCTACTGTCGATTCTTCCTTGGACTATTAACTGTAGCAGCCGGTACTTAGTATGCCTCATGACATGTCCGAAGTACTCAAGCTTCCGTTTCTTTACGGTGAAGATTATTTCTTTGCTTTTGCCTATTCTCTGCATTACTTCCACGTTAGTGATGTGGTCTGTCCAGGATATCCGAAGAATACGGCGATATATCCACAGCTCAAAGGATTCTAGTTTCTTCAGGGTGGCTTCCGTTGTGGTCCAGCCTCTGCTCCATAGAACAAGACCGGGAAGACATAACACTTGACCAGTCTTAATTTTAGTTCCATTGAGATTTTGCTTGTGAACCACTTTTTCATATTGTTGAACGCGTTTCGCGCTTTTTCAATTTGTGATCTTATTTCTGTTGACTGGTCCCATTTTGTGTTGACTGTGGTTCCAAGGTATGTGTATGTCTCCACTTGTTCTATTTTTCGGTTGTTTAATGTCAATTGCATCGGAGGTTGTTGTGTTCTGCTGATGAGCATGCATTTAGTTTTGGTTGTATTGAGTTCTAAACCATATTCTTGACTTGCCGTGTGTATGCTTTGCATGAGTCTTTGAAGCTCGTTGCAGTCATTTGCGATAATAACTGTGTGGTCAGCATATCTAATATTATTGATTACCTCTCCGTTTACTTTGATACCCTCCGAAACTTCTCCCAGTGCTTCTCTGAAGATTTGTTCAGAGTATATATTGAACAGGAGCGGCGAGAGGACGCATCCCTGTCGTACACCCTTTTTAATATCTATCTTCCCACTGTGTAAGTTGCCCATCTTTATCTCAGCACTTTGGTTCCAATAGAGACTGGTTATTATGCGCAGATCCCTGCCATCAATATGCATCTTCCTGAGCATTTCCATGAGTTTATCATGTTTGACCTTGTCAAACGCCTTGGAGAAGTCGATGAAGCACAAGTGGACGTCCTTGTGCATGTCTCTGCATCTTTGAATTAAAACTTGCAGACTGAAGATCGCCTCTCTTGTGCCCAATGCGCTTCGGAATCCGAATGCATACCTACAGCACCCTAATGTGGGCTTTGTAATTTCAGCATTTAATTTACCTGGTACCGTTAGACCTGAAGATAGCAAAGTGTAGTAAGCGAAACCGGTCGTTTTGGTGGTAAAATTAAAGTGATTGTGAGTAAGTCTTATTTTATTTCTTTTACCTATTTGAAATGGACTCACACAGGCAACACATTCATGATTTAAACATAATATACTTTGCGACCAAAACATTTTGAAGTAGACCAAATAGTATGGTATAATTAGATCCAAAACCTGAGATCCAAAGTAAAATTTATCCTTCAACACCAAATTGTTCTATATGGTCCACATATAGTTCAGTCAAAACTTATACTATTTCGAGCATTGAGTTTGGGGTGGAGTGGGGGGAGAAGTTAGTAAATTAGTAGTTTTTTACGTTTCTCGCAAATATTTTAAAAACTATGTGGTTTGACGTGAAGAAGGTTCTATACAAAAATGTTCTACGTCAAACTTATAACAAGAGAGATCATATGCATAATTGTTCTAAAATCAATGGTTCCGAAGTTACAAAGGGTGTAAAAGTGGAGGTTTTCCATATTTTCTATATTTTTGAGCAAATTATGTTATTGCTGTGGAAACTAATTTTTTTTTTGTATTTTGTATATGTAATTTGCTATTTCAGTGGGCGGTGGCATGTTAGTAATAACCCCTTAAAGGAACGTCAACCTCACCATCTTCTTAAGTAAAGCTACTTTTTAAGGGAAAAGAGGCATCCACATGCATAGGCCATATAAACCTGTAGTACGGAGAAACTCACCCTGAACTTTCTATGGACAATGTCGCATGAATATCTGCCCAACAGTAAATTTCAACAAAATAATTTTAAATACCTACGCAAAATATTTCTCACATAATAATGATGATTATAATGCAATGAGTTTTAAGGAAACTTATTCATCAGTTCAAGTAAATTTATTAATCAGTTTCAGTCCTCTTCAAATACAAAATTCTCCTCTTCTACATCTTAAGCTATGATGGTTGTGTTCCTATTATCACATCCTAGGCCTGAGCAACTGCAGCATATGCTTGAGCAGTTTTAGCCACTTTTTCTATACTCACAGTTACGGATGCATTCGTCTTTTTACACACTATGAGAAAACTAACTTCTTGGGAGCTGCAGCACGTACTGTTGTAATTGGTGTCAGGTGTTCGTTAATTTTCTAACCCCACTCAAGCAGATTCTTCTTCTCATGCAGTCACTGCTATACCTGGTGGTAGGTTTTGAACTAATGCTGGTTGGAAGCTCTTGAAAAGGGGGTAATGCAGCTAACTTGAGCGAATAATGTATAGGTTGCTTTGCAATAGTCTTCAAGTAAGACTTGTAACGAAAACAATCTAGATCTTTTATGTTCCTGGCACCAAACATCCCAAGAAGGAAATGCTTTCCGGCGTCAACTACTGCACTGAAGTCAGTTTTAGGGTCGTTAAAGACTAGAAATTTTCTACAAAGAGCATCGTTGGCTTGTACTTTACTATACGGTGTAATTTTCTGTAAAGGCGTATATTGCAAGGATACATCCTACATATTCCCAATACCTCGCTAAATGTCAGCAATAAAGTAGACTTTTTTCTGCTGATTGCTTTTCTTTGGTACTACCATTTTTAATTTCTTCTCTGATGGTGCGTGGACAGTTAATAAAACTAGTAGTTATGTAATAACACAAGATTTAACGTATTTCTTAGCTTCAACAATAGCTGTTAAAAATATTAATAAGTCAGCGTCACCCAGTGCTCGATGAACTGTGCAACCACATCTTTGCAAGTGTACTGTACTGTACAGTTCACGTTTTCATTTCCTATAACCCTTGTTGATAAGGAAGACAGAGCTCAGTTGTTTTAGAAAACGGGTTGTGTTCCAGCCAAGATATAAAAGTCTGCAAGTCCTTGCTTTTTCTTTTCTGCCTTGCATCTCTTAGCTCCACGTGTTGCTCTGCAGAGACGCTGCGCATACAAGCGAATTCTTCAATTGCTTTGCATACCCTAGAACATACTGACATGGAGTTGATCCAAGCTGCAATTGTAGTCGCTGTAATTCCTCTGCCGCCGGTCAATACACCAATGCTTTTTAATGACCTCATTAACACTTGCTCTATGATCATGTCAAATTTTAAATTTATTCCATTGTTTATTTACTAATTATATATATATATATATATATATATATATATATATATATATATATATATATAGGGATTCTACAGTATTCACTGCCTTCCCTCGCTCAACCGTTTCCATCTCTCTCTGTTGTTCCATTCTCCATCGTTTAGTCCTCTCTTACTCATGGCGTCGTCTACTTCGTTCCTCCAGGATTTTCGGGGTCGTCCTCTTTTCCTCCTTCCTATGGGGCTCCATTCGGTTATTCTTTTTATCCATCTGCTGTCGCTAGCTCTTCTTACATGTCCATACCACTTTAGTCTTTTTTGTTCTATATATGTTAGTATGTCTGTTTCTATTGATGTTCTTTGCTTTATTTCGTCATTACTTCTCCTATCCATTCTTGTTACTCTGCAGCATCTTCGCAGGCATTCCATCTCTGTTGCTATTATCTTACTGCTGTTTTTCTTGTTTATGATCCAATTTTCGGCCCCATATGTCATAATACTTCGCACTAATGTTTTATAAATCTGCGTTTTTGTCTTCATATTTAGGTGTCTATCCCACCATACTGAGTTAAGTTGTCGGATTGCTGTTCTTGTTTGTCCTAATCTTTGTGTAATTTCTTCCTCTGTTGTTGCCTTTTTCGTGATTATGAACCCCAGGTATTTGAATTTATCCTTTCCTTTGATTGTTAAGTTGTCATCAATCTGTAGATCTTCTATGTCTTCTTCACTTGTAGATAGGTACTCTGTTTTCGCGAGGTTAATATCTAGGCCAGCCTTGGTATATTCTTCTTGTAGTTTCTTCATCATGTAGCTGAGGTCGTCTTGGTCTTGTGCAATCACTACTTGATCGTCTGCAAAACTTAACGTATATAGGTATTCGTTCCGTACCGGTACTCCCATGCCTTCGCATTTTCTTTTCCATGTAGTCAAGGCTTTCTCTAAGTATATTTTGAATAGGGTTGGAGATGTGGAACAACCCTGCAGGAGCCCTTTTGTTGTGGCGAAGTCTCCTATGATTCTTGTTCCCATTTTAATGGACACTTTATTTTCTTTATACAGAGCTTTTGTAGCTTCTATGAGTTCCGTCTGTATTTCTAATTTGTACATTGCCTCCCATAGTTCTGACCTTGGTACAGAGTCATACGCCTTTCTCAGATCCACAAATGCCAAGTGTATATCTCTATTTTTTGCTTTTTTCTTTTCCAACAGTTGTTCCAATGTGTATATGTGGTCTTTGCATGATCTTCCTGCCATGAAGCCTGCCTGATCCTCCCCGATTTTGCCTTTTATCGCTTGCTCTATCTTTTCTCGCAGTATCTTCCCATATAATCTTCCTATTGATGATATTACGCTTATTCCTCTGTAGTTTTCGCATCGTTTTCTATCTCCTTTCTTAAATATAGATGTCATATATGCCTCCGTCCATTCCTTTGGGAGCTGTTCTCCATTTATGGCTTTCTGAAATATCCATTGTATCATCCGGTGTAATTTTTTTGATCCGTATTTTATAAGCTCAGGTGAGATGCCTCCAGGTCCCGGTGCTTTCTTATTTTTGATTGCTTTTATGGCCGTTCTTATTTCCCTATCTATTACTAATTAACAATTTTTAAATCGAATACAGTTGTAAATAAAACGGCGAGATTGAGATACGAAAATGCTTTCGTAAGAATCTTTACAAAATTTTATATAGAAATGAAATGGATAAAAAAAAAACAATTATAGTCGGTTCACAATTTGTTGATAGCTCACTACAAGTTTAACCCTAATTAGAAAACTGAAATACAGAGAGGATAGGTAATACGATATAATAGTAAAAACCAACCTAAAACTGACGGTTTAAGACGTTTTTGACTAACCCACCTTATATCTGAAGGAATACAATACCTTATAATCCTATTACGGGGGTATTTTGAATGGTTAGAGACGAACGACCAGTGTCGTAGAGTATATGATTGAAACATTTATTTGAACTAAATAAAAATATTTTTTAATAAAACTTATTTATTTTATTCAAAAATAAAAAGTTTCTTGTCATTTGTAAAAGATACATTTATTTAATTCAGGAAAAAGGCGCCAAATGTCGCCTGGAAAAATTTCCAATGTGTTTTAAATGTATCCATTATTTTCGAATCCGGAGAAAACTAATAAATATTTTTGAAAAATTTAAACGCAGAATGAAAGATTACATTATTACTCAGGGCAGAAAGTCCCTGAAAACTTCTACAATGTTTATTTTAATAGGTTATGTAACAGGGGTGAAAATAAAAGATAAAATATAGTATAATTTTTAATTGAAAATATTGCATGCAAAAGAAACTTTTTATTTATTCTAAAAAATATTTCATTCTGCCTTTAAATTTTTCAAAAATGCTTTTTAGTTTTCTCAGGATTTGAAAAAAAAAATGGATACTTTTAAAACACATTGAACATTTTGACAGGCGACATTTTGCGCCTTTCCCCTTTAATACCCTACGATTACAACTACTATTACTTACCTTATATAATTACGATTAGAAAACCATTCAAATTCAAAATAAATAGGATCAACTTCGGAATCCGAGTCGTCTTGAGGGTTAATAATTAGGTTAATAATCTCTACGGTCGCATCAATTATGTTATCAAGATCCCACATTTTTTGTATATATATATATATATATATATATATATATATATATATATATATATATATATATATATATATATATATATATATATATATATCGGTTTCAAAACGTCTTGCGTCGTTGTCCGATGCCTAATTTCCACGAATTTCTATCATTCCATTGTTCTTCGGTCAAGTCTCGGGAGCTCATTGCCTTTGTTATTCCCTCCTTCCATGTTCTTTTTGGTCTTCCTCGTTTCTTACGATTTGGTGGTATCCATTTCATGGCGATTTTTGGTAGTCTTGTTTCTGGCATTCTTTGAACATGGCCATACCATATAAGTTGTTTCCTTTCTATGTCTGTTGCCAGTGATCCATCTACCCCCATCCGATTTCTTATTTCATCGTTTCTAATTCTGTCTGCTCTAGATATTCGAAGTGATCGTCTAAATACATCCATTTCTGTTGCTTCGAGTTTTCTTTTATTGCTTTCTGTTAGTCTCCATGTCTCTGTACCATAGGTTAAGCTGGTTTTTATGAGAGATTCATATATATATTGTATTTTCGTCTTTTACCAATTTCTGAGCTCCAAAGAACTCCGTTAAGGCATCCAATTGTTCTACGGGCCTGGGTTATTCGTTTTCTAATTTCCCTATTGTCTGTGCCTGTGGTGTCGAAATCAATTCCTAGGTAGGTATATTCAGTGCAGAATGCAATTTCGGTTGTGTCCATCTGAATGTTGGATAGTTCTGCGCCTATTGGGAGATATTTTGTTTTTTGTGTATTGAGTTCTAAACCCCACTTCTTGTATTCTTCCTGTAGTTTTCTGGCCATATATGTCAGGTCTTCTTTATCGTTGGCTATAAGGACTTGATCATCTGCAAACTGTAGGGTATATAGGCAAGTTTCTCCCAGGTCAATGCCCATTCCTCTGCACTTTCTTTTCCACTGATACAGTGCTTTCGCCACGTAGATTTTAAACAATGTGGGGGATATGCAACACCCCTGCCGGAGTCCCTTGTTTACAGGAAATTTTTTTGAAAGTCTATTTCCAATTTTTATTCCCGACGTTGATCCTTCATACAGCTGTTTAAGGGCGTTAATTACTGTGTGGTTAATGTTTGTTTCCTGCAAAACTTTCCATAGCTTTTTAGCGGGTACAGTATCATAGGCCTTCTGAAGGTCTATAAACATAAGGTGGGTTTCTTGATTGGTACTTGATCTTTTTTCTATTATTTGTTTCAAAACAAACACATTATCGGTGCAGCTCCTTCCCGCTCTAAAGCCAGATTGTTCCTCTTCTTCTTGTTCCTTATATTCTTGTTCGATAATGTCTCGAAGTATCCTTCCATATAGGCGACTTAAGGTACTGGTTACTGATATACCTCGATAGTTTGAGCAGTCCAGTTTACTTCCCTTCTTATGTATAGATGATATGAAGGATACTTTCCACTCATGCGGGACTGGTGCACCGTTTAGATATTGGTTTATACACCAGGTTAATCGTTCAAACAGTTTGTTAGTACCGCATTTGATTAGTTCTGCTGGAATTCCCTCCGGACCTGCAGCTCGACCATTTTTTAATAGTTGTATCGTTTTTATGACAGTCCTCTCATCGATGTTTATAGTTTCTCCCTGTATGTGTATTTCAGTTGGAGACATTTCTCTATATTCCTCTCTGTTTTCTGTTAATAGATTTTCGTAATGTCGGATCCAGTTCTCTGTTGTTATTAATTGTATGTTTGTTTCTCTTTTTTCATTTGATTTAACTTTTGTCAGGAACATTTTTTGTTCTTCTTCTATTACATGTCTTACTGCATCTTTCCAGTTTTGTTTTGTAATATGTTATAAAGACTCGTATAACAATTCACGTACAGCTTGTATTTTATATGACGTATTTTTTCTAGCCACATAACTTTTCATTTGTGCCCAAATGAGTTCAATTGGATTTATTTCGCAGTGGTAGGGTGGAAGTCTAAAGACTCTGATGTTTCGCCTTTCCGCCATTTTGTCAACTACGTATTTCTTGAACTTAGATTTGTGTTGCCGGGCAATTTTTAAAAGTTCTGCTTTTACCATTCCATCTTCGTAAGGCAGATACTTATTCCGCAGCCAGTCAAGAATATCCTGTTTCTTCCACGTATTCGTTAGAAGTCTTTCTACTAGTCGTGAATGATAAGGTGCATTATCTAATACTATAATTGAATTTGGTGGTATGTGTTCAATCATTTGCTCAAAATACTCTTCGAAAACATCAGCTGTCATCTCCTCGTGATAGTCTTTTGTGCTTTTGGAATGAAATTCCAACAAACCATGCTTAACAAATCCTTTTTCACTGCCAATGTGAGAAATTATTAATCTACTGCCTTTACCAGAAGGTGGGGAGATATCAGTAGACCAACCTTCCATAAAGGCTTGCCTGGAGCTTAATATATTTTTATCTGACCAAATTTTTTTTAGAGTATGACCTTAGTTTACCCACGTTTCATCCTGGTAGAAGATGGACCTTTCTTCAGCCCGGAATTTTCGTATGAATCTTAGATAATTTCTTCTCCAACATCATCTTCTCCTCCCGGTCAATCAAAAGTGATTTTCGGTCTGATTTCTCCCACCGGAAATTTAATTCTTTTAAAAATCGTAACAATTTAGTTCGATATGAGGCAAATCCGGGTCGTCTCTAACTTCTTGTAAAATTTTGTTTAGGTTTGGTATTTCCTTTTTGAAAAAAATCCATGAATTTTCCTTCGAATACCCTTTTTTTAAATTCATCAATTTCAGTAGGCTTTTTCCCTCTCTTTAACTGTTCGTTTGTGTTTGGGTTAGCTATACCGTGTTTTTTTCTTTCTGATAGGAACCTATATATATAGTTGACTCTCATACGCCATTCATGTTGGCACAACTTTCGACTATGTTGCGAACAGTGTTTGTGGGATTCTGAGAAACCAGAGCATCGTGAACATTCAGGACAATAGTCTCCTCTCTTGGTGAATAGACAGACTTACTGACTGTACGCAACAGTACCGGTGTAAAACTTGATGATGAAGCCATCACAAACAATCCAACAAAACGAGCACGAGCGAAAGGTACGTATATATTCGTAGGTATATGGAATAAAAAATCACTCACGCACTGCATATAATTCGCAAAAGAAATATTCGAGACGCTAATTACTGCCGTAGACGCGGAAACACCGGCGAGCCGTAAATTACATGCGATCAAAAACGTACTAAACAAAAAAATTGTTTTCGTTAGTAATAACTTCACCCTTTCAAGTTAAGTTTCGAATATAATTATATTATTAAAAATCTGGGGAATTCCATCTTAATTATCTTGCAACGAATAATTCCTTCGGATATGAATTTCAGGTTTTCTAGTAAAGTGATTAAACGCGAAGATTAGTATTGAAATATCCAAAGAGATAAGGTATTCTTATTTACAAAATTGTTAATGGTTAAATTCTTATTTTTATTAATATAATATAATAACCAACATTAGTCGTGAAAGTTTTAATTGTTTTTTGCTAAATATATTAGTATTAAAATATTATCAATATTATATATAACAGTATTAAAACATTATATTATTATTTAATGGAACGACCTTAGGAACGACCGTTTTATGAGTTTGAGGCATATTTGTGCTCTCAACAATTTGTGAACGAAGAATACATGTGATTGGAAATAAGAATATTTATTCTTAGATAGAAAGCACTTTATAAAGATTCTGATTTATTTTTTAGAAGAACAAAATAATGTTGTAATACTTCGTACTTATTTAATTTTTTTTTTTTTGCTGTTTGTAAATTTTAACATTTTTATTTGTAGTTTACTTTTACAATTTTCAAAATTAATTTGCTTATTAACTTCTTGTAATCTTATCTGGCATGGTCTACATGTACACCCTCCGTAACTTTGGAACCATTCGTTTTAGAAGTATCGTGCATTGGATCTTTTTTGTTTCAAATTTAATGTAGAACATTTTTGTATAGAACATTGTTCACGCTAGACCGCATAGTTTTAGAAATATTGACGAAAAACGTAAAAAACTACTAATTTACCGAATTCTTACGCCTCCTCAAACACGACGCTCAAAATGGTGTAACTTTTTACTGAAAAATATATGTGGACCATATAGAACAATTTGGTGTTGGAGGAAAACTTTTGCTTTGGATGTCGGGGTTAGGCCTGTTTTGGACCAATTGTACCATACTAAAATACCAAAGCTCCAACATAACAACTAAAATAGGAAAATATTACTCCTAAAAAATGTGAAACGAAGCTTAGAACTGTAGAAATAAATTGAAGATGATATACAAGGCAAAAAATGGTAAAGAAGAGAGGATAGAATAATAGAAGGTATTTAAGCCACACAACTAAGATGGTATTAACATGTTCTTAAAAGGCAACCAAGAAACAACTAAATTGAATAAATTAAGCCAGACATTCTAGAAAGATATACTGGAAGTGACCTGTAAGACGACTAATAGTCATTTAGAGGGTGATACAACATAAGTGATAAGAGTAAGTATTAAATAAGTTCCTGCAGAGAAAACGTTATCTAAATTATATGTTGATTGATACTAAAAGGTTTTACCTGATTTTGTCCTCGCAAGAAATCCCTTTTTCTGTACTAGCCTCTTCAGCTTTCTCGCACTACAAATGAGCAACCTCGAATCCTTTTCATCCCAACAAAATCCAACAGGAATTCTATTCTTACAGTTATCGTCCATTTTCTGTTCAGCTTTGGTCTTTTCTTGAGATTCTGCTTCGTTCTCGATTTTATAGTTTTCCAATGAATCGTATTTTCTAAAATCATAAAAGGTAACTGTATCGCTTTCTATATCCCAAACGTACAGTTTACCATCAGGTATTAAATTCGCTGCCGCTAATGTAAAAGCTACCTTAGTGCCGCTAGAGTTCGTTTTTGCCAAGATTATTTCTCCGAAATCCGGTACCATGTCGTACATGCTGCGAACTGAAGTTAGAAGTTTCGGAGGATCTGAAAATATTTTTTAATCATTTCAAGTTGTTTAATTTACTATTTTCATTGGAAATAAGCCACAATTTCATTTTAAAATAAGTTTATTTTGCCGTTTAGGTTTCTTATTCGGAAATCATTCTCAAAATACAAAACATAAGTAAATTAAACAAATTTTGTTTTTGTTACTTGGTAACTATTTATTTAGTAGGTGACTTCAATAGCAGGATAGGCGTAAATAATCAGGAATATAAAGAGGTATTCGGAAAATATGGAGAGACAGCACGAAGCAATAATGTATGATGCACAATTTGGTAATAACTAATCCTTTTTTTGCACACATAAATATCCACAAATACACAAGAGAAGCTAGAAGTAGAAAAGATTAATAGATAATTGATTACATGTTAGTAGAAAAAAAAATAACAGAAGAAACGTAATAGACACAAAAATTAGAAGGAGTCTAGAAATAATAAGTGACCACTATTTAGTAGTAATGAAAATAGAACAAAATCTGTCAGATAATAACAACATTAACAAACTGCAAGAAAAGAAACAAGAATATAAAACTATTAGGTCATATAATTTGAGAAATAAAGAAAATACTGAGAAGTACCAGATGATCATAAATCAAAAGCTAGAAAATACCAAAGAAAACATAAAGGGTCGAAACGTAGAACAGCTATGGAACTACTTCAAAGAGTTTATAACAAATACAACGACAGAAGTATGTGGAACAAGCAAGAAGAGTATTAACAGAAAGATATGTAAATGAAGAAGGCCAGACAGATATAGACTCCTACTTTTCCAGAATAAAGGAAGACGTTGAAGCAGCAGCGAAAGATGAAATAGGAACAGAAATGTGTGCCCGTAAAAACCATTGGTTTGACGAATGTAAGAATGCAACAAAAGAAAAAAAATGAAGCCTCCAGAAAGATGGTTACCCGACGAACTAGAACAACTGTAGAGAATTACCAGATAAAGAGAAGAGAAGAAAAGAGGATACACAAAACAAAAAAAACGAAACCAACTAAAGGAGGAACTTAAATATATAGAAAACCTTAACAGAGAGAAAGAATTTAGAGCATTCTATAAGAAAGTTAACATTAACAGAAAAGAATTCAAGAATGAATTCAGAATGTCGACCTATTAACAACAAGGAAAGATGTATTGAATAGATGGATGGAATACTTTAACCAGGCACTTAATTTAGAAGAAGGAGAAGAAAATCTGAAAGACAAAAGAGATGAGGTAAGGGGAACAGACGATAGGGAAGAGGAACCACCAACGATTCTTGAAGTTAAAGATGTAGTTAAAAATCTAGCCAGAAACAAATCACCCAGAATAGATAATCTCCCAGCTGAACTATATAAAGAAGGTGGCCACGATATCATAATAGCGCTACAGCAGCTTATATAAGAAATATGGATACAGAAGTCCCTCCCCAATGATTGGAATATTGGAATACTTTGCGACATACACAAAAAAAAAGATGTCTTTGACTGATCTAACCACAGAGGAATTACGCTACTAAATGCAGCGTATAAAATATTTGGCACAGTACTATGTCACCGTATGGCACCATATGCAGAACTGATAGTAGCAAAATACCAGGCTGATTTCAGAGGTAAGAAATCGACAATTCATTATATTGCAACCCTGAAACAAATTTTGGAAAAAACACTGGAATATGACATTGATATTGATACTTATCACATATTTATAGACTTCAAAGCAGCCTACGACTCTGTGAATAGAAGAGAAATGTTCAAAGCAATGAAAGAGCTAGGAATACCAAATCTGTTGGTAAATTTAACAAACCTAACTCTTGAAAAAGTTTAATGTAGAGTACGAATTCAGGGGGAACTGTCTGAACCTTTTAAAACAAATAACGGGCTGCGCCAGGGAGACCCTCTCTCCTGTATACTGTTCAATATAGCTCTGGAAAAAGTAATACGTATGTCACAAATCACAACCACTTGTTCAATATATAATAAGTTAGTGCAAATCCTGGCCTATGCTGATGATATCAATATTGTTGAGAGAACGGAAAACGCTGTACGAGAGGCGTATGTAACATTAAAAGAATCAGCTACAAAAATGGGTTTAATAGTAAACACCAACAAAACGAAGTATATGAAAATAAACACGCAACCACAAATTCTATAACCACTTGTTATAGAAAACGACGTCATCGAAGCAGTGAATGAATTTATATATTGTAATACTACCGCAGAGATAAACCGCAGAATTTGCACGGCCAACAGATGCTATTTTGGGCTCAATCTCCTCCTTAAATCCACAATTATATCGAGAAATACAAAAATAAAACTCTACAAAACAATAATACGCCCAGTCCTAACATATGGCAAGTGAGTGTGGAGAAGACGATACAGCTTCGAACTTTATAGAATATACCAGGAACCCGATGTCGTAAAACATATTATTATAGGACGTCTGAGGTGGATAGGGCATGTAATGCGGATGGAACAAAATGTCCCGGCTAGAAAAACGCTCTTTGATAGACCCATTGGTCAGAGAAGAAGAGGAAGACCCAGAATAATGTTCCTTGATAACATCGATGAAGACATGAGAATACGTGCTTGACGGAGAAAGGCAATTAATAGGGACGACTAGAGAGATCCTTGAGGAGGCTAGGACCCCCGCAGGCTTGTAAAGCCAGAATGATGATGAATAGAAGAAAACAAAACGACATGGTGGAATAAAAAAATAAAACAACAAATTAAAAGAAAGAAAATTGCTTGGAAACTATATTTACAAAATAAAACAGCAGAAATTTATGAAGAATATTAAAAATAAAGAAGATTAGTAAATAAATTTGTAACAAATGCAAAAAAAGACAAATGGGCAGAATTTGGAGAACAGGTGGAAACAAACAGAATCAGAGAATAAAGAGAATCAGAAACTGGTCTATAGAGTTTTAAAATCAAAGAAAAAATTCAAGACATAAAAAAATAAAGAGTAAAACTGGCGAACTTCTCACAAAAGGAAATGAAATAATGAACAGATGAAGAGAATATTTTCAAGAGGTACTACAAACTCACTGTTGTCAAGAAGAAAACGACCTATTAAACCAGAGAACAGAAGATGATAAAGTAGATCTTATAACCATAAATCAGCTGCAAGCAGCTATTGGAGAAAGAAAAAAACGAGACGGCACCAGATTATGACAGAATATCAAGGAAAATAATGAAAAAATGGGACAAAATGCAACAGAGTTATTACTAAAGATATTTAATGCCATATGGAAAAAAGAACAGATACCAATTAACTGACAGAAGTCTCAGATAGTACCCATTTATAAAAAGGGCGATAGAATGGATTGCAACATCTACAGAGGAATAACACTCTTAAGTACTGCCATGAAAATATACGAAAAATATTGAATAAAAGGATAACTGGAAAAATTGACAGCACACTCCAGAAATCACAAAGCGGATTCAAAAAAGGCAGAATCTCGCATGATCATATATTTACTATCAAACAAATAATAGAAAAATATCAGCAACGGAAAAAAAATATGTATTTGGCGTATATAGACCTTAAAAAGACTTTTGATACGGTACCAAGGCAAAAATTAAGGGAAATATTAGAGAAGAGAGATAATAGTAACAAAATGACAAGGGTAATTAAGAACATTTACAACAGCAATATAAATTATGTCATCAGTTAAAAAGAACATCAAAACCATTTACTATATACGAGGGTCTGAAACAAGGAGGAGGATTAAGTCCAACGCTATTTATAGTATAAATGGATGAGATAATTGAAGCATGTAACGTAAAAGTGAAAAAAAATGCATGTGGGTTATAGAAATTTAAGAAGAGTAGACATTTCAGAAGGAGCATTCGCTGACGAAGTCGCGGCATAAATACAAAACCAATGAAAGAAATTTGGCAGGCAAAACTGCAAAGAAGAAAGATATACTACGAAAAACATGGGATATAACAATAGAAAACATTATCGAAAAAAAAAGGAACAACATGGACAGAACCAAGGACGCTGGCCAGAAATAAGAAGGAATGGGTCAAATTTGTACATAATGTAGAATATTAGTTATTTACAAATTAGATTAAGTTTGAAATAAATGTACTTGGTAAAAAAATTCTTCTAATAATTTAATTTTACATGACTCATTCATGTTGACAATTCAGTCATGCATTATACATTGTACAGTTGATTTGATGACTTTAAAATGATATTGTCAATATTTTTGAGTTGCGTTGTTAGTACGACCTTATTGGAAGATGGTTTATTCGATTACATTTTTAACTTTAAAACATCCGAACAAATTATAGCATTTGATTTGTCTTTAAAAAGACAACCACATTGATGACAATAAAATTCTCCTGTTACTCATCCACAAGTAAATTTCTTTAATTTAGTAATGTTTTGTATTTTGTCAAAATAAACTTATTTTAAAGTAAAATTGTGGCTTATTCTCAATAAAAATAGTACATTACATTAATATACCATAAGACAATAGCTTCAGAATTTATTTCAAGCTTTTTATGTAAATAAGGATTAAAAATATCAAACATAGTACTTGAATTCAAGGAATTTAGAAGAGTTGTAGAAAGAAATAAATAAACGTACTAGGATGTCAGGTCAGTAGCTGTATAAGTTTTACGCCTTTCAACATAATAATGATCAAAGAAGAAAAATATGCATTAATCTAGTCGTTAAAGATTTGACCTCTAAAATTTATGCGAATAAGCTGAAATTTACTGAGAGCGTCAATTTTGGGACCCCAAAAGAGATACAAGAAAGTTTATCACTTACCCCCGGGCTTCCCATTAAAACGCCCCCTCGTAGAAAGGGAAAAACAAAAAATATAGCTGAGATAATTTTAAACAATAATATTTATTAGCACTTTTAACAACAACCCTTAATAAACAACCCTTGAAGCAACCGGCGATTTTGATTGTCAGTTACGCGCGCGAAATCAATTTTACTAAAATTTGTATCAACTCGACGGTAAAAATTCGATATCTTTTGATCAGAGTGTCCTGCTGACAAACCTCAAAATGCATTTTTAAGGTGAAGGGTGTACAACAATTTTTGTATTTTACCGCAAATAAAGTCAGTTTTTATAAAGGTGTTAAATAATTAAACATTGCGCGATTTTCGCCATTTTTTAGGATTCTCATGAGATCAATAAAATTTATCACCTTGACTGGTCGTAGTGGAATTTCCATCGTTAGAGCCTAACCTTTAAAACCCATGACATGAAATTTCGATTTTGAGTTTTGGCAACAAATATGAGGCATTTAAAATATGCCTAAAAAACGCATAATTAAAACTTTTACAGTACAAACGATCGCATGTCACAGGAAATGCCTTCACGAAGCCGGTATTAAGTGGAAGTTGTAGCTGAAACTGTGTAGTTTAGAGAATCATATTTATGCAATTAAAAAGAAGCAGTTTCAAACGTTTTAGATCGTTTGTAACGTGAAAGTTTAAATTTAGCGTTTTTTTAGTCATATTTCAAATGCATCATATTTGTTGCCAAAACTCAAAATCGAAATTTTATGTTATAAGTTTTGAAGATTAGACTCTAACAGTGGAAATTCCAATACAACCGGTTAAACAAAGTGATACATTTTATTGATCTCATGAGAATCATAATAAATGGCAAAAATCGCGCATCGTTTATTTATTTAACACCTTCATAAAATCTGACTTCATTTGCGTCAAATTGCAAAAATTGCATACAAAATCAGCACTCTCCACCTGTAAACTGCATTTTGATTTTTGTCGATAGGAGACTCTTATCAAAAGATATCGAATTTTTACCATCGAGTTGATAGACAATTATTTAAAATTGATTCAAGCGTTGTTTCTGAGAGAACGGTTCATTCTACACAAAAAGTAGTAATAAACATTTTTGATCAAAATTATCTTAGCTACATTTTTCATTTAAAATATTTTTGTGTACGGCATACAGATTCTTAGTAAATCTATTTTGTCCGTTTCCCCCCTTCGTGTGTGTGTTTTAGGGGAAGCCGGGAGATAAAAGTGGACAACTTTTTTGCATCTTTTTTGGAGTCCCTGACATTTTCAGCAAATTTCAGCTTATTCGTATGATTTTTAGAGGTTCAGTGGCAATTTCGTGTCTGACGACTGGAGTGCATATTATGTCCCTATAGCAAATACCACAAGAAATTATATTAAAGGAATTGTAAATTGAATTAAACCTAATTTTGTTGTCGATGAAAATGTAATAGAATATGTTAAGAAACTCAACTCTCTCAAATATTTCACTTTAAACGAATAAACAAACGTTTAAGAAATAGTAATGAAAGAAATGCTATCACAAAATTTAAAGAAAACCTAGAGTTAAAATGAGAATTAATTGAATGGAGTTTAAAAATAATTAAAAATGATTGTGGATACGTTACGATACACATCTCCAGCTTTATGTAAAAAGGGCTGCAATAATCATAGAATCTATCGTACATAAAAAACATAAGATATAAAGAAAAGGTGGACACTAAAACTTTCGTATTCGCCCTTTACTTGAAAGACCATATTTCCAAAACTAAACAATAATCTACGTCTTGACGACAGGAATTAGTTTTTGCCTGTACCATCTTCATGAAGATTGCTCCTAAAGTTTTAACTTAACTTACTCCTAACGCTCACCAGTTACACCCCTTCTTGTCTATGTAAGTTTTGATATTTTCCGATTCTTTATTAATATCATTTTTAGTTGGCACCCTTGATGCTCACTTAATCTATTTTTATTTAGATCTCCTATACTTTTCTATTGTAGAAGCTGCACTTTTTATATTTCTTGGATCGCTCATTTATATTATTTATCTATATCTTTTTTGCGTAAAAAAGTAATAGCCAATTTTATATTATTAAAAATGCGAATTCCCCTTAGTTCTTGTCCACTGAGATCGTACTACTTCAAGTATTGGTAGACTTCCTATACGGCATTTAATCTTCACGAATTAGGATGTCCATTGTGTTACTTTTATTGTTGCGTTTTAATTTCTCATTGAAAAAATTTATTCTTTTTTAAATTCTCTTTCTCCGTTTGCTGAGATTTTATGATATTTAAGTCTGTCTAGAGGGAATAAGAATTGGTGGGGAAATCATAAACACCATGAAATTTGCTGATGACACGGTAATTATGGCTGAGAGTATAGAAGAACTACAAACTTTACTAGATGCAATAAATAGTGAATGCATTCAAATGGGGCTTGACATCAACACAGATAAGACCAAATTTATGATAGTATCAAGGAGTCCAATAAATAATGAACAACTAACTCTTGGTGGACAGCAAATAGAGAGAGTGACAAAATATAAATATCTGGGAGCTTACATCAACACAGAATTAGATCCAGACCATGAGATCCGGGTACGAATAGAAATGGCAAGGGCAGCGTTCTTAAAATTCAAACAATTGTTCTGTGACAAAAATCTGAATACTGCGCTGAGACTGAGGTTTGTTGAATGTTACGTCTGGTCGCAACTATTGTACGGGGTAGAAACATGGACACTAAAAGCGCAAATAGTTAAAAAGATTGAAGCCTTTGAACTTTGGATATACCGGAGAATGTTGAGAATTCCATGGACTGCCAGGGTCACCAATGAGGAAGTGCTGAGAAGGATAGGTCGAGACAAAAAACTGTTGAGAACGATAAAAGTACGCAAGACTGCATACCTTGGACACATACTAAGAAATAATAAATATAGTTTTCTGCAGGTCATCATGCAGGGTAGAGTCGATGGCAAAAAGGGAATAGGTAGAAAGAGGAAGTCATGGCTGCGAAATATTCGAGACTGGACAAACATGACTGTAGACGAATTATTCCACGTTGCAAAAGACAGAGAAGCTTTTAAAAATGTGGTCGCCAACCTCCGTTAATGGGGACGGCATAGGAAGAAGAAGAAGTCTGTCGAACTTAAACCTGTTATTATTATCCTTCCCTTTATATGTGCACAGCTCAATATTTTATTTTTCATTTGTTATTTATGAGTTTGGTGCCTTTCAACTTTTTCGTACACTTATGATGGTGATGTCTCTTTTATGCTTCTGTAGCTCTTTACCTAGATTCATTTCTTTCTTTGTCAATTTCTCTAATATTTCAGATGGAAACTTAAAACCTATCTTTTATTCCAAATTGTTTGTTCTTGGCGCATTTTTTTGAGCGGGAACTTTTTTAGCCTTCCTCGTCTGCTAGATAGCTAAAGTTCTTCTTCTTCTTGCAGTGTCTATTCGTTCCGACATGGGCGATCATCATGGAAATTTTGACTTTTTGTCTTAATGACATTCTTCTTTTTGTTTGAATTTTGTCTACAGCTCCTCAAAATAGGTCTCTGGTCGATATATTAAACCAAGTTCTTAAATGATGGAACCAGGAAATACGTCATCTTCCCAGGCCTCCCTTATTAATCACTTTTTCTTCAATAATCAATTGAAGTTAATTTAATTTAATTTAAGTTAAGTTAATCAATTGAAGTTTTATCGTGATGAGTACTTCACATCCTTAGTACATCCAGAACTTATTAATTCGTCACTTGATCAACCCATTAGATCCGCAATATCGGCCTGTGACACCACATCTCGAAAGTCTCCAGGATCTTCATAAATGCCTTCGAGAGAATTAGACTTCTACTACATAAAGCAAAATTGGAAATTATATAGCACTTTAGTAGCCGATATTTTTTGTTCGTAGATCGTAGACGTAGATCTTGAAATTTACAAATCTAACTCCTTTTAATAAATGCTAACCTGACTTTCATGAAAAATAACTTTTGAGGTTTTGAGGGAGGAATACAGCGAGGAATACGGCAAGGAGACACCGTCTCTCCAAAACTTCACGACGCTTTTAGAACATACTTGTAATAAGGCGCATCTGATCGAGCATGGTATCAACATAAATGGAGAGAAGCTCAGTCATTTGAGATTTGCAGATGACATCGTCCTTATAGCCGATCGTATGGATGATGCCACGTTAATGTTTGAAAAATTATATCACGCTTCCTTGGAGGTCGGACTAAAGATTAATATGAACAAGACGCAAATAATGACTAATCTGGTGCTAAATCCAAATATTTCTATTGATGGAAGGGATATTGTGCATACTACATCGTATAAGTATTAGGGCATTAAATTTGGTTGGCAGAGATAACCAGATATGTGAGCTCCCACGCCGCATAGGATTAGCCTGGGCAGCGTTTGGTAAATTAAACTATGTATTTAAATCTGATCTACCCATATGCCTCAAAAGGAAAATCTTTGACCAATGTGTGTTACCTGTACTCATTTATGGATCGAAATAATAACACTCACAAAAAAGGTAGTGAAAAAGTAAAAAATTGGACAGGACACGTCGCCAGATTATTAGACAACCGATGGACAAAACGTATTTTAGAGTGGAGACCAAGACAAGAAGCAATACGGAGCAGAGGACGCCTACTAACTAGATAGACTCACGACCTGAGGCGTGTTAGCAATAACTGGCTGCAAGCCAAACAAGATAGAGACAGATGGAAAGAGCTGAGGGAGACCTATGTCCAGCAGTGAGTGCATACAGGTTGATGATGATGATGAACCTGGCCTTTGCTATGCGATATTTTATCTGTACAGAATGATTCAGTCGGCTATTCACGTTGTTACCCAGATAGAAATAGCTCTCGACTTTTCAATTTTTTGATTTTTTACTTGTTTTGTTGATTGTTGTTTTGTGGTCCGCATATCTATTAATAATACTCTTTCTTCATTCACTAGAATACCTGTGTCTACGTCTCTAGGTCATTTTTGAAAATTTGTTCTGCTTATATAGTAAGAAGAAGAGGGTAAAATATATATCCCTGTCGTAATCCGCGTTGAATTGATACAGGATCTGTCAACTTGCCATCTATTTTAATGCTCACTGTTTAACTATAGTAACGTATGTGGAGTAACACATTCTGTCTTTCTCATGGGCTTCTCAGCCTCCATGATAAATCTTCCTAGTTTCCTAGAATCTAGAATCTTCCTAGTCAAACCCAAAAATCCTCTATGGAGCGAACCTGTGGCAAGTTTGGAAAATTATAATTTTTGGAAACAAAAGGTATGTGGTATTGCCGAAGCCAGTTTTGGATATCTCTTGAATAATGGTATTATGCTAGGTCTGGCCAAAGCCATATGATATCGTCATTAGCATAATGTTGGTGAACAAACTGAAGCAATTTGGAAAGTTAGTTATCAATATAGCTTTGACTATTGAAAGCTTCACTCTTCCCACAAATGCTTGGGATATACCTCTGTTAGACATTGCGCATCTGATAGGGATTTTATCTCCAAATTTCGCTTTATGTTTATATCTAACATTGTCAGCGCATCTCTCTACGTTATCCGTATAAAATCCAGCGTTTCCCTTCATTTCAGAATTACTGAAAGTGAAATACTTTTCGTTATCTTAAATAATCATTTTTTTTTTCATTAGCAAAGTGTACCAACCTCAGTTGACGACAGTATCTTGGCATACGAACGAGATGCACTTGAGAGTATCTGAGGCACTTAGATCTCTTTCAATATTTAAGACCATTCGTCCTTAATTTTAACGGTATCTTACTCTTAGAATATCTGTAGTCTCCCCGTTGGCATTCCAACCTGGTTTTTTGCTCTTCTTACTAATTTCTCTGTGCTCTGTACAGGAAATGCTCATGGCCTTTCACTTTTTGGGAGATTCACACATGTACCATGCTCGCACTACGCTATTGTTCTATAACTCGTTTTGCGTGAAATGTTTTTATGTTAGAATATTAGACAGATTTCAGGTTTGAGTACCTGCCCATCCAACTTCTCGAGACTTTTATTGTTGATGTATACTACATCTTAAAGAGAAAACTCCAAAATAAACAAATCTCAACTGACAGTAAATAAAGTAAACAAATTTTTGTTTCCAAAGGCTACTTGATATTATTTTGTTTTTGTAAAAATTAAATTAATTTTATGCCAATACTTTGAGGACATACGTTATACGATTTTAATAATTCTAAAATTTTTGGATCACTGGATGTATGTACTACATACATCCAGTGATTACGCCACAGATTGTCTCTTTGAGAACATGGAAAGAGAATCTGAAGATCAAGGTAAACCTCAAACTAATGTATTGGGATCCACAACGATCCAATTCGATTTCTACTTCGGAAATCGGTATTAAAATACAAAACATTAATGTTTTTTATTATGAGAACGATATCCGAAGTGGGAATCGAAATGTAAAAATAACATTATTTTAAAGTACCTAAACTTATTTTTAGTAAACAGCGTCAGAACAGTACTTACTCAGCTTCAATATGAGCATTATGTTACATTGATTAAAAAGATAGAGATATATATAAAAAAGGGCAATAATAGATGTAATATTCCTATATTAACCACTATATTTAATAGGAATGAACCAGAATTATAATTAAAATACCATAGGTATATAAGTTTTTGTTGCAATAAATACCAGAAATTCTACCTTTTTATTTACAAGCTTACCTACTGATAAATCATATATCTTCAAGAAACCCTCCATAGTGAATATTGTCAAGTAATTGGAGCTGACATCCATGCCGATATTTTCACCCTCATTCATACCAGCAGCTATTGTAAACAATATTGATCCCATTGTAGAGAAAATCGAAATTGATTTTGCATCCATCGCTATTATATTCTTGTGATACACTATTATTGAGTCCCTCTCGGCGGTAAAAGTAGACAAACGACGAACCGAAAAATCTTTATTACCTATAAATATAACATATTTTACTCAGGACACTTAATTAGAAAAGTCTTCTTTCACAGAGTCTTCATTTATAGCTTCTACTGAAAAATTTTAAACAAAAAGAAAAAAAATGTTAAATTAGTATATAATATGTATCTTCTTCTTCTTTTATATCCATGGCCGTTGTCAATCGTTGGATATCATGTTGGCTACCACATTCGCTATCATGGCTTTATTGACAGAAGTTCTAATAATAATGTCCATTTTCGCTACCATTGTCTTAAAATTTTGAGTTCATGATGTTCTTCTTTTGCCGCGACTACGTTTTCCTTAAACCGTTCCCTTATAATGAGATGCAAAGGTTTATATTTTTTAGGATGACTCATACTGTGACCCTAGTTTCTTCATAATACCCATTCCAAGATTCTAGAATTCTGTACTAGCTTACATCGGTCTAGAAGATGGGTGCCATATATTTTTCGAGTCACACGACAGTCTTCTAAAAGTGTTTTCTCATGCTTCGCATCACCTGCCTGCGATCTCATGCCTCATATGCAAGATATAGCTGACTGTTTCAAGTCCTCTGCTACAGAGTTTGTAGATTAAGTCTTTATGAAACAGTTCCATTATATGCAGGTATCTCTTTACTGGCGCATGTCTAGTAAGAAAGCTTGTTACGACTCTAAGCTGATTTCTGCTTCTTTTCTGCAGGGCTTTAGCTGTCTGTTATATATAAATTGTGCCATTTGCCTTACCGGGTATATTTTCCCGTTAGAGCTATGTTACCTACCCAGTTTAAGAGAAGGATACAAACTCCGAACAAATATACGCAGAAATCAAGAAGGACAAATAACCAGTGATCCAAAAGAAATCAGTCTGGAAAACCTATTTCCAAACTCTACTAGGGACGCAATAAAATGAAGAGCATATTGACATGCATCACATTGAGGGAGACATAGAAAATATAGAAACCCCGACGGTGAACGTGCTAAACTAGCAATACAAGCACAGAAGAATAATAAGGCTCCAGGTATTGACAACGTACCCTCTGAGCTATATAAATTAGGTGGCGAACACCTAGTAAGACAAATGCATATGCTTATGAACAATATTTGAAATGAGGAAAATATTCCTAGCGACTGGAAAACCGTGATTATATACCTAATCTATAAAAAAGCGGATAAACTGAAATGCGAAAATTATCGCGACATAACCCTCATGTGCACAACGTACAAAGTTTTTACTTATATACTAAATAAACGACTCCAACCACTAACTGAAAATATTGTCGGGGAATATCAAACCGGTCTCCGACAAGGAAGATCTACAACTGACCAGCTATTCACAGTGAAACAAATTGTAAACAAACCGTGGAAATACAACATTGACGTACACAACATATTCATAGATTTCAAATAGGCCTACGACGCAATTAATTGACAAAAGTTATATCAAATATTGCATCCCCCAAAATACATCTGACTAGTAAAGGCAACAAGAGTACAAAAGTCAGAGTACAAAAGGAGCTCACTGAGAACTTTTGAATAGTCAAAGAATTAAATAAAGCAAGGAGAGGGTTCAAGACTCTTGAATATGTGATAAGACAGCTGAATATGTGAAGAGGTAATCTAACAAATAAATCAATACAGATTGCCGCCTATGCCGATGACATTAGCATTATGTCTTACTTTTCACTCGCCCATGTGTTCCGCTCCAAAATCACACACGAAGTGTGGAGATCGAAAATCAGGTTCTACAAAACTATTATCATACCAATATTGCGTTATGGATGCGAGACATGGGTAATGACAGAAGACAAAAAACGAAAGCTAGAAGTCTTCGAACGAAAAGTCCTAAGGAAGATATTTGGACCTATTAACGAAAACGGAGTGTGGAGATCCAGGTACAACCATGAACTCTACCAACTGTTCAAAGAGGCACCGATCTCAGAATTCGTTAAACTTTAGAAACTTCGATAGGCTGGTCATGTAGTGAGAATGGAGACCGAAAGATTATCAAAAAGAGCTCTAGATAGTAAAATGCAGGGCGCAAGACCAAAAGGAATTTGCTAGACGTGAGAACCTGGAGAACGTTGGGACCGGCAAGGTTGGAGACATAGTTTGGAGGAGGCAAGGCTCGATTTGGGCTGAACCACAATTGGAGAGAAAGGTGTTTATCAATTTTGACGTATAATGTGGCCTGATTGTAAATTTCTTTAATGGATGTAGTATATCGTGAGTCTATTCAAGCACCGCTCAGGGCTGAAAAAACGTACCAAGGACCATTAAGTGCCATATTTAATGGTACATTATCAGCCGGTTTCCGAAAGGCTGATCATTATCAAAATTAGGTAATCTACTGTTAACAGTCGATTAAATGCATTTTGAGTTGCAGAAACATCGATCAAACTTCAATCACATAACACACATTAACTAATCTAACAAGCAAATAATCGATGATTAACAGCCTGTCAGAAGTATTTTGGGTTTCCGAAACGCTAATTATCGTTTTATCTATGTCAAGTTTCTGTCATACTAGCTTGTCAGGTAATCTGAGATTTTTGGATGATTAATCTTATAATCTTTGGTTATGTACCAATGGTTGTAACTGTTGTAAGTTGTAACACTGTGGTTGTAAGTAAATAAAATAAAATCTTTGGTTACGTTGTAAGATACATAAACCTAAGGTACTTTATAAAAAGCTGTTGTTTAGAAAGAACCCAAAAATATTGTTACAAAGGTTCATTTTAATAATTAAAGATGATAAATGACAAATTGGTAAACATTAACGAACGACACAAAATTATTAGTTAGTTAGGTTATGTTTGTTTGTTGATTTTCAGAATGCAGATTACACATAAACAGGAATGATGGTAAAGTGAAACAGCAACATTACTTTCTTAATTTAGTGCAAGATAAAGAACAATTCGTACAGAAATAATAAACGATTACAATTGATTCTACTGTTTCCATGTAAAATCGTATGTCAAATAATCTATAATCGGTGATCACGTAATTTTACCATAATTTTCGTTTCGGAAACCTATCGCTTGTTAACAATTGATCAAATGTGATACTTGATTACATGATTGGAGATTTGAATAACGTTTCGGAAACCGGCCGTATATTCTGTGGTTTTTTTAATCAGTCTTCTGATGTTTTGCCGGTAATCAATAGTATCAAACCCTTTTCTAAATCCGTCCTCCTCAACCGGTTGATATAAATCAAGTTTTTGTATAATGCGGTTAGTTATTATTCGTAATTTAATAATTTGTATAACTGTGAAAACATATTTTTATAAGTCTGCAGTTTTCAATATTAGCGGTGTCTCCTTGTTTGTATAAGAGTGTTACTTCGGCATTTTCCCACAGGTCTGGTATTCGTTTTTCTGTATTTTTAAAGTTTCGAAATAACTGACACAAAATGAGACTGATCATAGTATGCTTAGTAGTTAGTTTTTTCTATGTATTGGAAATTATTTATGTAAATAAGCTGACAAACCGGTTATGAATGTCTTCGAAATCGTTGAAATGATATGTTAAAAACTAAAAAACCTTAAGAGAAAAACTTACCTCCTTCGTTTAAAGAACTTTTAACCCTGTCAATATTAACACTGTCCCAAACAATATCATAACATTGTATACTTCTTCCATCAGTAAAAGCTAAAATCTCCTCAGAAATCGACATGTCAGTAACTTGAGAATCTAATTGTAATAAAAAATCTCCTTTGTCACTCTCAACCAGCACTTGACTCGAAGTTTTTTGCGTTGCCCAAATTCTTTCCGAAAACGTGCTGCAAATGCTCTGCTCTTTCATTATGTATACTGAAGTGACGCAGTTGACGCTAAGTAAAGGTAGTCTGAGCATTTGCGAACCCCAGATCACCTGTTTTATAGTGCCGCTTATTGAATTAACATTATTTAGATCCCAAACATCCTCGGGATTCTCGAGATCAGTAAAATTATGTTTTTTACCCCAAAAATACACTCGGCCGATATTTGTGCCAGCACAAAGTGTTTGGTTTAATGTACAGTATGCTATACACGTAAATATTTCATTAACAGTGTGGTATTTGTCTTGCGTGTCGTATAATTTCATTTGAGTAGGTAGAACATAGTTGTCATTTGTTTCTATATCCCAAACACGAACTGTTAGGTCACCTAAAAAAAATTTAATAATCAATCATGCTGATTTAATTAGAAGTATTCTTTTTAAGATTTATTTCAGACCTAAAGAACTACAAACCTATTAGTTTGCTCTCCCATACATACAAACTATTCATGAAGATAACGAACTGGATAGTTATCAACCGTGCGAACAGGCTGGGTTCCGCTCCATATAGGGAACAAATTATCATATACAAGTTGTTAAAACGCTAATAGAAAAGTCCAAAGAATACAAAAAGTCTATCTTTCTTATATTCGTAGGCTGGGAAAAGGCGTTTGAAATTATAGATTATCATAAAATGGTTCGAGCATTGGCTGACTGCCGCATCCACTACCGATATAGAATAGAATAGAATAGAATATTCTTTTTGAATCCAATGAGATCGCAATGTAATATAGGACAAGTCATATAGTTACATAAAGCATAATCAACAAGTTATATAGGACAATTACACAAAACATAGTCAACAAAACATAGATTAATATAAAAAAAAGATATGCAATATAGAGCGTATCTGAACCCCGTCGGTCCTCATTCCCTGTAGTCTTTTATTAAGTCAAAATAATCATTTAGGTTGTAAACGCATAATTGGATCAAGCATGATTTTAATTTATTTTTGAATTTTTTAATATTATTTTCATTCTTCATATTAAGTAGCAAACAATTGTAAAATTTAGATCCTGCAAAATCAGGACTAGTTTCAAAAATAGTTGTGGAGTATTTACACACGCTTATCAACTCAACTCACCCACGAGTTATGTTAAGTACATTACGCGGGAATTTTTCGGCCGCCTTCCGCCTTTATTTATTTAGTAACAGTCGATGTACGATCGGTGACGGCTGACAGTTGAAGAAATTGAAAATTTTGTGCTACTTTTCTTCTTTGTTGTTTATCTTTTTCCGCAATGGAAGGAACGAGTGAAGGAACGTCGTATGGGTTTGTGAACAATGTAGAAAACTGTGTTTGTATTGTGTGTTGTATATTAAAAAAAGATTTTTAAGTCGAAGTTATCAAGAGAAATTGAACATCGTGAACCTACATCTAGTAGGTCAATGGGCCCCATTAATTTAGAGACAGAAGTTGAAAAATCGGCAAAGAAACATTTTCACATGGGTTATTATGAGAAGTGTGAATGGTTAACATGCTGCAAAATATATCAAAATTATTTTGCTGACCTTGTTTACTTTTTAATACAAGCAAAAAAACACATTGGAATTTTCACAAAAGTTTTAAACGCCATGTAAATAGTAAGAGCCAATTAAGTGCTACAAGTAAAGAAAAAACATTCGGAACATATCGCATTGAACATAGTTTAGACACTCATTTGAAAATAAGCCAGAGACTTCACAATGAAAGGTTAAAAAAATAGGGATGTGTTAAAACGAGAGCATGAACTAAGTTTCAGAGGTCATAATGAAATAAATCAATTAGCCAATCAAGGAAATTATATAGACCTTGTAAATTTTTTAACAAAATTTGATGAGACTTTAAAAATCATTTTATTAATTCGACAGATTTTCGAGATACCTCAAACAGAATCCAAAATGATCTAATTAAATGCACTGCTGACGTTGTAATGGATTGCATTAAAAATTAGATTAAAAAAGATGTTTCAATTGCACTTAATGAAACAACAGATGTAACTATTTTTTGTCAGTTATCCATTGTTGTGCACTATGTGGTTGATGGTATTCCTCAAGAGCGATTTTTACAATTTTTGAACATAACTAGCAGAACGAACTGCAGAAGCTATGTTTTAAGTTGTTTGTGATCCGTCAAATTTTGAACCATCAAAATTTTGTTTATAATTTGATATTTTATTGGCGATGCATATATGCATCATTGCGCACAAAGAAGCACAGCATAAAGTAGTAAAGTGAAAGTAACTAAGATTTATGAAAGGTTTTGAAACAGTTTTTTTTTTGTTTAAACACAAAGCTGTATTACACTTTTCACACACTACAAAAGTTTGATTCTCACACAGAGGATTCTTACAACGTAGCCGTGTATTGTTCTAAATGGGAAGCTGATTTAGGTTGTCTAATCTGATATCCTGAGGTGGCAAGGGAGCAACATTTGCTTTTTTTCTTTTAAAATCGATTTGTTGTTGCAAGTAAGATGGTCGTCCTCTTTTCGTCGCATTTTGTGAGCCAATAGTAGATAGTGTACATGCTAAGTCAACTCTAAATTGTGCAAGTTTTAAAGGGTTTGGCTTGCCTTCATTACATCGTCGATAAAGAAGCCAAGCATTTAATACAGTTATGTCAATGAGGTGATAAAATAACCTCATGTACCATTTTCTTGGCCTCATCTTTATTTTGTATCTACCAATGATGCTATATTCGCAAAATAACTGCTTGTTCCAACATATAGATGTTAGGGCTCGTAGCTTATTAAAACTCCTCACTCTCTCTCACCCCCACCAAAAAAACCGTTACTATACTTACTTGATGTAAGACAGAGATACAGCAAACAACGCAAAAAAGATGTTTTCGTGACTTAGCTCTACAAACTGTATATGTTATGTATATGTTAATATATACGTCTATGATACTATTTCGAAATTAGAATGTGAGTCCAAGCTTGCCCAGAGCTATAATGGTGCTGCGGTAATTGCTGATCAGTTAGCAGGTATTCAAGTTAAAATAAAGGAAAAACATGAACATGCAATTTTCGTTCACTGTTTAGCACCCAGACTAAATTTGGTTTTATCTCGAGGCATGGATAATATTAAAAAAGTTTTCTTTTCGACGTTGGTCCCCTATTTTTCAAAATCATCAAAAAGAACGCATGCTTTGGATATGCACGTTCAGAAAAGGTTTCCCAAAGTTGCTCAGACGAGATGAAACTACAATGGACGTTTAGTGCACACAATGTTTCAATACCGTGATTCGTTAAAGTTTATTCATTTAGCAAATTTCCATCTGTAAACATGAGCACGTGTTGATATTCACCCTCTCATTCGTCAAGAGACTATTAAATATAATTTATTACCTTAAGCCAGACGGATTCTCATGTTACAGATCCAAACTTGCCAGTCTGTTTAAATTCAAATTGTAGCGTGTTGTTTTTTTATTCAAAATGTTTAGTTTGTTATGTATCTCTCAGTTATTGAATATTTGATTTTAGCACATTTTCCTTCAATGGAACATTAAATTTTGCTCACAGTGATTAAATTTCAAGAAATTCTTACACTAATAGTTTCAAAAGTAAATATTTTTAAAAATTATATAATATACCCCAGTACGACCCTGTTTGGCTTTCACGTGCGTTTGTTGACGGATGAGAATATGTAAAACGAATGTAGTTTAGTAGACTTTTTTTCAAGATATTTGAAATAATAAAGAAAAATGGGATGCTGAAACTTTTACTGCTGCTCAGTTGAATTTTCAGTTGTGTCGTTTATGAAACAACTGACATTAGTGATAAAGAAATACCCAGGAATCTTTTGAATTTTTTAAACACTACTGGTTTAAATAAGTCCCTGTGTGAAGCGGTCAAGTTGTATGAATTAGTACTAACCATCCCAGCCGCAAGTGTATCAGTGAACGAAATTTTTCAGTAGATATTAAAATACTGTATTACAAGAAATTCAACAAACGAAGACAGACGTACCAAGTTAGCCCTATTATCCATTTAAAAAGAGTGCATTAAATAATTATCGGAAAACCCAAAATTTTAAGACAATGTTCAAGACAAATTTGCATTGGTTGATAGGAAAATAAACCTCAAGTATAAATAAGCGTCATATTGTTGAAAGCTGTGTCTTATGGAAAATATCTCGGAGTATAAAAACAATTTTAAATAAAACTCTACTTTTTAAGTTTAAAGAAACCATGTTTTTACAGGTAATTTTATATAGTTTTTGTTTTTAGTCCTTGTAAATTAACAGACAAGTAATATATTAGGTGTATACCTAATAAGTGGGTATATATTTTGATCTCAACCCTCGTAAAAAAATATTTTTTATAGCCTTATTGAATCGCTTTTACTTCCGAAAATGTCACTGTACGCCACTGCATTATAATAATTCTCTTTGTGAAAAGTATAACTTCATGACACCAAAAATAATTTAAAATTTAAATAATATCAAACCTAAATATATAATCGGAACACTGTTATTTTGACATTATTGTCAGAAATCGAAAGTTTCACCAGTCATCATACTATACACAATAGCAATCATATTACTATCTTTGTTTAATGTAGAATATAAAAAATAATTCAAGAATAATGACATACAGGTGCAAACAACGAACGGACGAACCTCATATACATAAGTATACTGTGGCCATGCTAGGTACGGTTATGATTGCAGATGGTGACAAAATAAAAAAATATTTTCAAGGTAAACTTTTTTTCAAGTATATAACATTACATATGTTTCATTTCCATGTATGCGAATTTCTAATTTACCTGTTAATATGGCCAAACAGCTACTACCAGCCCATGTGATTCCCTGACTTCCGACATTTCGAGTTTGGACTCTTCCACTTAGTTTTACTTTCGCCAATTCTGACAAATGCCCCTGGTAATCCACAGAAAAATAACATATAGTAAAACCCTCAATCATTACTATCATGGCATCCTTAGATGGGTGGTATAATATATTAGACATGGGAATACCCTCTGCGTTAAAGACCTCGGAACAGGATCCGCTAGTATTTATGTAGTAGATTGAACCTATTAACCAATGAAAAGCCCATTAACCTAATATCGATATATCCAAAAATCTGAGATTACCTGATTGTGTAGCGACGAAAAAGTTAACATTATCTGCACCATCTTGTACCTTAAACTTTCTAGCAGTAGTTTTTGGTCTCCAATTACTAAACATATCAAGAGCATGCTCGTCTCCGTTTACTGCAGCTTTTGCTAGACCTTCTACGTCAAAATCGATATGAGTTTTAACAGTGCGTCTAAAAGTTAAGTGCGTGATAGACTCCTTAAGATCCAAATGAAATGAAAGATTAGTGTCTCCTCGGCTGTCCACTTTCCAACCAATAACTGATCCTGTCTAAACAGAAGTATAATTTAAACACAAAGAAATTTAAAGATATTGCAGGGCAAACAGTAATAATCCCTGATAGGAAAAATTTCTATAGAAATAAAAGACATGTGTAAATAATATTTATCAAATAAATCAGTAGGTAAGTGATCACTTCAGTAAGTTTGGCAAGCTTGTCAACTTCTTTATAGTTTATTTTTCAAAGAACTAACATGGGTTTAAGTTAAGTGTTCCGATCTTAGGGCTAAAGATATAAAAGAGCTAACTAAACAGCTCGATGAATTAAAAACAGAACTTACCAGCCTATGGGTCGCGAAATTTACCGGTGGCGCTTAATCCAAACAGAAAATAAAACTTAAGGAAGTTGTATAAAAATAAGAAACAGAGGATCAAGACACCTAAAGAAATCCGTAAGCGATCTGCATTCCCCAATCTTGGCAGTTTGCATGAAAGCTTATGTTGTATTATGTTAAATTATTATAATACCTGCCAATCACCTAAAGAGATCCCAGAGTTATCAGTTTGAATTCCGATGTGACATAGAAATAATAGAAGCCCTTTTCAGCCTTCAGATAATGTTTCAAAAATTCTATAATCAGCAAAAAAAATATTTTTTCCTGTTTCGTTGATTTAGAAACGACTTTTTTCAAACTCAAACATTACTTAAAGTTAAAGTAAAATCTTACGCGATATTAGTTTGGATGGAAAAGATTCAGAGTCAATAAAAAATTTATATACGCAAAAAAATTAAATGGCTAACATTATTTAATATATGATATATTAAATAATGTTGCCATACTGATATACTGATGGAAAAATACCTAGCAATATACATACTGTTCCCTCTAGTACTCCAGCCTCCGAGTTTCCGAGTTCGAACAAGACTTGTCCTATTCGAACTCTGAAGCTCCGGTTGTTTGAAGTATGATGTATGAAGAGATCAGTCTCGTCATTGCACCGCTGTATCCAGAGCCTCTCATTTTGAAAATTAGCCCTTTATGCCAGACTCTAACGAAGGCTTTGCTACGCCCAAGGAGGAAGGCTGCTCCTGTGTATTGTTTGTCATTAAAGCCGGCTGCTATGTACTTCATTAGTCTGAGTACTTGTAGCCAGCTGGAGTATTATGAACCGAATCCAAACTGTGCTGTAGTTTTACAGGAATTTGCTGTCCTTTCCTAGTTTCGGAATTATGATGACATGGGCTTCCTTCCATAGATTTGGGAAGAGCCTACATCTTAGAATCGCATTTACTATGGCATTCGCCGGTAAGTATTTCAGGGCCCTATTTGTTATTTGATTTGGTTTAGCTGCTTTCTTTGGCGAGCTAATTTTAAATAGTTTATTTATCTCCTCTTGTGATGTTGGAGGGATGATCTCGTTTGGTTCCTCGGGCCTTTCTTGTTGTTCTTCGACTTGTTCGATAAAGTCAATATCTTAGTCTGGGTGAAAATTGAGCGTGCACTCCCTCTCGAGAGTCATCCTTATCACCTCGGCTGTTTCTTTAAAATGGAGTAGACAATTCCATTCTCGCCGTGTATTGATGGGATGGGTTTTCTGTCATTTCTGAATATTTTTTTGTAGCTTGCAAATATGTTGCATATTTGCGCCTGATTCCTCAATATATTAGACGCGGTTGTCCCAGTTTTGGCTAGAGTGTGCTTGGAGTGCCGTTTTAAGTTCTTTATTTAGTCGGTGTGCCCTGTTTTTGTCCACATGTTTCCTTGTCCTTCTGACTCTTTGTTTGGTTCTGTTCTTTTCCATTATCTTGTCCTTTATGTTCTGGTTTATGTCCTTAAACCTTCCCATATGTATTTCTGTTTCCTGTTCTGTAGTGCTGTTTCTGAGTGCTTTCTGTGCGATATCAACCAACTTGTGTATGTTGTTTATCAGTAGAACATTGTATATTCCAGTACTCACAAGTCTTTTGTAGTTGGGCCACTTTGTTTTCTTTCTTGTCCTTTTTTTTCGGTGGTATGTACTTTTATCCCATGTTCTTAACTCCAGTAATATGGGGTTGTGGTCTGCTGTTACTTCATTTAGTGTTTGAATTTCTGTTTTTAGTCGTAGGTTACTAGTAACTACAATATCGATATGGATGGAAAGTCTATTTCCTGGGAAGTGTAATAGTTAGATCGGTCCCATTGCCATGATGTCGTTGTTTTTATCAATGTAATTGTTTAGTAGTCTTCCGTTTCTGTTCGTAACTCTATCATTCCAATTTGGGGATCTTGCATTTAGGTCTCATATAATTATTGAATGTTCGGCTATACTTAGGAACGCGTTGAGGTCGTCATCTATCAAGGGTCCTGTGGTCTTACATAGGCGAAGGTAATCTTGATTTCTCCTTTCCTCATTTGCACTGTGATTGTTATTGCTTCCATTGTGGGGTTAGGATTATTACTATGGATTATCCATTTTCTTACTAGGATAGCTGTGCCTCCCGATCTTCCTGTGTTGTTGTTCCTGTAGATATCGTAACCAGGAAATTTTAAGTTCATGGTGTTCGTTAGTTTAGTTTCCTGTATTGCTACGACATCTAATTTTACCTAAAGCTAATTTTTCTTAATATGATGATATATGGTTACTTGAGAAAAAATGGTCGTAAATTAGGGTTCACAGCTGTTAAAAACACGAGGTATTAAAGATAAAATAATACACAGCTAGCGCGTAACGCTATTGGTTTAAAGTTTCAGTTGTGTAAGTTTTTAAAGCATGCGTCGATAGATATATAATAATATACATATTAATACTTGTCAAACCAGTGTAGTTGCGCGCTAACTGCCTTTTACTTTTTCTTTGATACCTCGCATTTTTAACAGCTGGAAACACTAATTTGCGACCATTTTTTCTCAGGGAACCTTATATCATCATATTAAGAAAAAAGTAGCTTTAATTTGATATAAAAAACATGCACATACCTCATGAGTAATGTATTTTATTAAAAAAAAAATGAACGAAATAAAAATTTTGTCAAAAATTAATTAGTATTAATTGAATTAAAAATATTTGCGGCCACTTTTTGGCTGGCAACCTATTATCAATGTATTCTCATAATTTTAAATGTATGTAAAAATGTGAATTTGATGAACTACGTTATAAACGTGTGATCTGCAGTGGGATCTTGTACTATTAGGTATGGGGTACAGTGGCGTAACAAATGCACAGAAGATACGCATAAAAAATTACGAAGCAAGTTGAATTGGAAGAGTGCCACAGCCAGAAAGAGGTGATCGGAATAGGACTTCGAAAAATTAATAAAACAGCTGCAAACGGTCTTCATTTATATGCAAGCCCAGATTTATTGAGATAAAAGGGAAAGTAGTTTTTCTTTTAACTTGTGTTTCGTGTGAATACTTAATTCCAAGTCTTTTGAGATCATAAATTGCAAAAATTTATTGAAAATGTTGTCTAATTTGGTAGGTATATAGTTCGATATGTTTTAAAGGTTTGAGAATGTTCGCTGTACAAAGAACTATTCAAATTAACTAATTTATACATCATTAGTTTTATTAGTGTGATAAGTTAGTGTGTTATAAGATTAAAAGCGTCTATGATTTTAAACAATTTACATCTTAGTACGCTACCATGAGCTGATTTAAATAAAATAAATATTAGAAAATATTCATATACTACACAAAACATAATCTAGATATATAAGTGTTTAATTGCATACGTAAAAAGTTTCTTGGCGAATATCAAAGTTGCTTTAGGCCTGGTGTTTGTGTGCTAAGTAAATACTATAAAAAAAATTAGCGAATTTAATGTCGACACCTTTCACCATTTCATGAATGCATAATAATATAATCAAAACTAAAAATATATTTACCGAATCACATGATACCAAACGTGTTCCTTTCTCGCTAAATCCCAGGAAGGTGATGGGTGCCTTGTGAGGTCCTATAACATTCGCAAAATCTTTGTCAGAACCATTCCAAATTTTGAGTTCACCGTTTTCCCACCCGGTTACAAGAATTATTTTATTCGGGTGCCAAGAAAGAGCAGTTACTTGGAAACTTCTGTGTACTGGATAGTTGACATTTTTCAACGATTCTCCCTAAAGAGAGATACATTTTTTTAGCGCTGTTTGTAGTCATCTCATATATATATATATATATATATATATATATATATATATATATATTAATTTTAAAACAAGAAAAAATAAATTTTGTCAAACTTATAATTAATGGCTTACCAACTCATCAAAAATGATAACAAATCCTCCCCTATCTTGTGAAAAACTTGCCACCGCCAAAAGTGGGGTATTTGAATGCCAAACGCTGTTCACAGATATAGAACCTGTTTCTGGAAAGACAACTGGCCTTTCAAAATACAAAGTCATTTTTAAATTTTTGTTTTTTATAAGACAAAAGTCTAGATATTACAGACCTAGTTATAATTCACTATCGTACTCTACTTGTTTTGATTTAAAATTGGTTGCCAGGCAACTAGGTACATTTATTCTTACAATTGATTAACAACGTTTATCGTTTATAAAATTAAATTTATAATTATTACGAAGATGTCTTTAAATTTATATTACATATCCGCAGGTAGTAGTTTATTTTTATATCTGATATTATTTCTACCCGACTATAAACCACTATAAACCGTTCCCTATATTCAAATATTTTTGAATTGATGTGAAGTCGAAGTAATAAAGTGCTTTGGTAACACTGATTTTCCCATAAGTTAAAACGAGTCCACTGCTTGCACCGATCCCATTGGTTATAATTCTGCGTTGGTCTACCGCTCATATACTAAAAATTTCAAGGAAAAAAGAAAATATTTGAAAAGTATGAACGATACATGCTTCGTTCCTAATTGTAAAAACACTGTAGGCATTGCCTTTCCAGAAGAACCAGATATTAGAGACAAATGGATAGAAACTTTAGGTTTACAGCATCTTCAGCCAGAACCTTCCAGTTTTGTTTGTTTAGATCACTTTCAAGAAGACGAAAACAAGGATTTACAACTTACTGGTTAGTGATTTTCAAAAATGTTTCATTAAATTTTTCAGAGAAGATTTTGCTTTGGCAAAAAATTGTTAATTAATATGATAAATGGTTATGATCCAAATACTTACTAAGAATTAAATCAAATCAATGAAAGTACCTTTAACGTAAATAATGGACTTATGTAGTATCAAAGAATATACCTATTAGGTAGTATGGAAATATTTTTCAATCATTTAAAAACATATTACATATAAGAGGTAACAAAAGACAATTTTTCGAATTTGACATATTTTTAGGTTATCTTTAATAATGTATAAGATGCCTGAAAAGTACATGTTTCTATTATGGTGATTTATGTTTAGTACATCAGCACCTTGATGTAAGAACTAGATTTCAATTATAAAATAATAGATCACCTAGCAGCCCAGTTTAAACTATACCTATTTCAAATATTTGCAAAAAAAGTGAATAAGTATCATGTCACTGGTAAAACTTTTTTGTGAATCACTGCAGACTACCAATGAATCTATTTCTGGTATGAATATATAATAAATTAAAGGAGTTGTCATTGGGCATACCGTATATAAGATATATTTTATTATTTGAGTATTTTTACCAAATTATTTTTGTTTTCTCATAACTCTTCAGATTCCATACATAATGTTTTTGTCCACTTTTTACTAGTTCATCTACCATGTAGTTGACTGATTCAGTACAATGACTTGATTCAAAATAACTTTGTATTGTGCACCTCATGTGTTAGCATAAAAATTTATTGTTTTTGGTTAACTAAAACATCCTTGCTATATTTATGCATTCTACATTTAACATCATTATGACATTAAATATTTAAATTTTTTAATGGTTTATTTAATTTTTTAAACATATGTATAAGACTGGTGATAAACACAAAAACATTTTTCGATTTTAGCTGTAAATGTGACCCATTATAATGACAACCAAGAGAAAATTTATATGGAAAATGAGGATGATTTGGAAAAGCAATATGATACTGATAAGGACGAACATGTAGAAAGAGATGATGATACAGAAGAGGAAGATGATGTAAAAGAGAATATTCAGATTAATTTTGTTCAAGAGGAAAGTAATGATGCACCTTCCCAAATTTCTCGTTATACTACAAGAGAGTCACAAAATACAGGTTTTTTTTTAATTTCTGTTTTATTTATAATAATATACTATACGATGGCTAAAAAATATTGTGAAAATCTATAGGCAACTACACCTTACATTGGAACTTTTATGTATATGTTAAGTTACATTATCCTTAATAAAGTGCTTTGTGGTATATACTTTTAATTTAAATGACATACAATTGAGGACTTCAGAATTACAAAATAATGAGAGTTTCTAGATTAATTTGTTTTATTTGCGCTTATAAGTGTATTTGAAAAGTCATCTACAGAAAAATACTATATTCTTTTAACTTAATTGTCATATTTACTTAATATTTAATCATATATTATCAGTAGAACTGCTATAACAATTTTTAATAATGCCTATATACATGATTATACTAAGAAGTTCTCAAATAAAATTAAATACTAACCATTTTTAAATACATGACATTAAAAAGTATTCTCAAAACATGTACCATCACTAGTGTCTTCTATTCCATCCTATCCAGTGCATTTTTTAGTCTTTGACATTCATTTTTCTTAGATTATTTTACATATTGTCTTATGACTTTTTCCTAGGTGTTACCTTTCTTATTTTGGTAAGAGCATCTCTCAATAGGACCATTTTAGGCATCTATCCAGTAGACCTGGCCTAGTCTAGTCTTTGTTTTTGTTTATTCAGAAGGAGGTATCTCCTTCCAGCAATCTTTCTCCACTGTAGACATTTTCTTTCAAATGTGACTAATGTCTCTTCATCTGGCTTTCCTAGAAGATAAGTTTCACTAGCAAAGAGTTAACAGTATGTCTTAATGTTATTGTATAGATTCATGTTTTATTTTTTTGTGGAAAACATTTTGACTTCATTAGTGTCTTTAGGCTTCCATACTTTTTGTTCGTCTTGATATTCTAGAGTTTATCTCTTTAACCTCATGCTGTATTCATCTATTGTAACTCCTTGATAAGCGAAGTTTTAAACTCAATAAAGGTATAAAATGTTTCTATCTGTACAGCAACCATTAGTTGTACATTTGTTGGATATTGAGTGTCACCCAGTATCATATATTTTGTTTTTTCTTGATTTATATGTTTTACCCAATATTTTTCACTTCCAAATCAAATATTTTTTAAATTTTAGTTAATTTTTCAGTTTTTCATTTTGTTACTTTAACAATTATTTTTTTTTTCAGACCAGGGTTAAACAGGGTGATAAAAAGGTGATCATCATCATCATCTTTATCTCGACAATCTTTTGTGGATCCTGGCCCACTCTAAGATTTGTCACCATTCTCTTCAGTTTTTAGCGACATGCTGCCATTGTCTGATCTTTAATATCCCTAAGTCAGTCTCAACTCTATCTAACCACCTAATTCACAGTTGGTCTCTGCTTCTTCCTATAGTTGTTCCAGTTGTCTGCTTTTTAGCAATCATATTGTCAGGCATTCATATTATGTGTCCAGCCCATCTAAGTCGCTGTATTTTAATGAACGTTATGACATCTAATTCATTAAAGAGTTGGTATAATTCGAAATTACATCTCTTGCTGCCCTTGATTATTTATAGCTCCAAATCTCCAATAGTCTTTCATTGTTCTGAAAGTTTAGTTATTTAGAAACTATAATTTTAGTTATTCTTTCGATATTTATTGAATGGAATTGTTTTGAGAGTTCATAGTGTACCCATTCTACGGAATGGAGTCATGGACGTTGAAAAAGATTGATACCAAAAAATTAGAGGCATTTGAACTGTGAATGTATCGCAGAATCCTGAGAATATCATGGACCGAGAGAGTCACAAATGTCGAGGTCTTGAGAAGAATGAATAAAGAAAAGGAAGTCATATTTACGATCAAAAAACGAAAACTGCAATAATTGGGACACATTACAAGAGGCGAAAGATATGAACTGCTTCGAATAATTATGCAAGGGAAAATAGCAGGAAAAAGGTCCATAGGAAGAAGACGAAACTCCTGGCTAAAGAATCTACGGGAATGGTATAGCTGTAGCAGCAACGAATTGTTTCGGTCAGCAGTTTCGAAAATACGTATAGCCCTGATGATCGCCAACCTTCGGAACGAAGATGGCACTTAAAGAAGAAGAAGTGTACCCTATTTGTAAGGTTTATTCATCTTTTAATTTCTTTGCTTGTTTTGTTGGCAGTAGTCACTAGTGAGCCAAGGTACGTGAAGCTGTCGACACATTTAAAGATATGACTTCCAAAGATTGTTTCCCATTTCTCATTTGCTTTTTTATCCTTAGTAACCAGCATGTACTTGGGTTTGTCTTTGATGCTGACTAGACCAACCTGTTTTGCTGCTGTTTTCAATTCTAGGAAATATTGCTCAATACCTTGCTTGCTATGCCCAACAAAAAGGTGATCCCTTGTCATAAACCCATATTTCAAATTTCTCAATTTAGCTCCCCTCCATGTAACTTTGTCTTAATATTGGTCAATCTCCATTGTTTTTATAAATTTTGCAGGTATAAGTACCCACATTTGCCTGTGCTTTTAATAAATATTTCCTGTAATTATTGAATCTAAGCCTTTTTGGCTGTAAAGATGGCCTGAACCTCCAACTTATGTTCAGATAAGTTGGAGGTTCACATCTTATCTGCAAATATTGTAGGACATAAATTTGATCCTTTTCTTCTCTGTTCTTCTTGAACACAGCTGAATATTTTCTGAATATTCTTAAAATATTTGTTTAATACATCCCTAACCTTAAGTTTAGGACAACATAAGGTTAACATTAGGTAATGAGGATATAGATACATTTAAGTCTTTATTGATCCATGTTCAGCTTTCAATTTTATAGTTTTATAAATAATTTCAGTAATATGCACTTATAATTAATCTAAATTTAGAAACAAATCAAACAAGTTATGGAAAGATTATATAAAAAATAATGTAGTTTACAGCTAATATAAAATCATCATCATGCAACCTCTTCTGTCCACTGCTGGACATAGGTCTCTCCCATCTTTCGCCACTCTTCACGGTTCTGTGCTTCTTGTTGCCATTTCTTGGATATTCGTCTAATGTCGTCCATCCAGCGTATTGGTGGTCGTGCTCTGCTGCGTTTATCTTCTCGTGGGCGCCAGTCAATTAGTTTTCTGGTCCATCTTGTGTCTTTCAGTCTCGCTATGGGACCTGCCCAATTCCATTTCAGCTTGGCTATACGTTTGATGACATCACTGATACCTGTTCTTTTCCGTAAGTCTTGATTCCTTATTTTGTCTTTTTTTGTCACGCCGAGAATTGATCTTTCCATGTGCTTTTGTGCCACTCGCATTTTTAGTGCTATTGTTTTTGTGAGCGTGAGAGTTTCTGGTCCATATGTCATAATAGGAAGAATGCATTGGTCAAATGTCTTCCGTTTCATAGCTATCGGCATGTTGCTCTTAAAGATGTCTCTTAGTGAACCATATGCCGCACAAGCAAGTGTTATTCGTCGTTGAAATTCGCAGGTCTGGTTGTCTTTGCCTATTCTGATTTCATGACCACGATATATGTACTTTTCTGTCAATTCTACCACTTGATTTTGGATGATTAGGTGTTCGCTGGGAACTAAATTTGTCATAAATTTGGTCTTACTGATGTTCATTTTTAGACCTATTGTTGAAGATATCTTCAACAATAATAGAAAAGTCATGGGTATATATTTATGGAGATATCTTAACACACTATGAAGTCTATCAATTTAACATGATATGCTGCTAGCCCTTTAAAAGAGATACTACTATAGAATAAATAGAATCGAATAGCAATAAAGTGCTTTTATCATTATAGTGAATTTTTGTGGAACTTAGGGGAAAAACCACTGTAAAATTTTTTAACTTCATAAAATAAAAATAAAATATGTATGAAAGACACAATTTTCATTAAAGCATTTTAAAACAAAAATATTTTAATACATCACCAGTCTATATCATGTCTATATGTTATGTTTCCCTTGCATTTTTGCAGAATATGTATGTTGTTCTATCCACTTTGCACATTTTATAAAGGTAATATCTGAGTAAGCTGTAATTATCATCTTACTTTTCCTACTAAGCAAGAACAATTTAAAAACGCTTTATTTTAGACTTCTATACAGAGGCCTTACCTCTAAAAATGTTTGATGATTTTCTGTCTTAAATAATATATTTGACTTTTTTAGATTCTAGAAGTGTTACATCACTGTGCCGTTTATGCCTGAAGCATAGATCAGATTTAAAAAATATATTTGTAGAGGAAATTGAAGAAGGAGTTCACATAGTTTTTGCTATTTTGGCTTGTGTTCATCCAATTGAGGTAAACATACTTTTATTATGCCACTAGTAAAGGTGTAATTTATAATACAGTATACTCCCTCTATAACGAACACGGTTATTACGAGGTTTCGCTTATAATGAGATACATTAGATGTCCCGTGAAAAATTTCTATTGAACTATAACCGTCTATAGCGAGGCAAATTTGGTTATAACGAGAGAAAATAAGATCCAAAAACGTGTTTTTTACGTGTTTGGTCCGGTCGTGGCTATAAATAAATACCTTTTCAAACAGCCCCTCAATAAACTTAACTGCAGCCCGCAATAAACTACTTTACAATGAATAAATACAACTGTTTCACATGTTTACAAAATATATGATAGAATGATACTGGACCATTTAAAGCAGTTAAAAATTACAGAGTTCTTAAAATTGCAGAAGCAATAGTTTATTATGTTATCCTTGAAAATACGCTTTATACATTATGTAGTTGGAAAAAAATATAAGTACAGATTTTTTGTTTTAACGTATATCATTGATAATAAAAGTAAACAACTCTTTTATGTTTTAATATATTTCATTGACAATAAAAGTAAATAACTTTTTTTCAAAAACGCCATCCAAACAATATTTATTAGCATCTTATATTGCTCCGAATGGCTTCACTATAGGAAGTTATTGGTTTAGAAAACTACAGATTCATATGTATGCACAGTATTATTATTGTCTGATATAACGAGATCGGCTTATAACGAGGTAATTAGTCTGTCATTTCAGTTCTCGTTATAGAGGGAGTCTACTGTATTTATTTTTCTTGTTGGCTTTAATGGGTCAGGAATAACTAAAACAATTGGTTTTTCGACACACTTATTTTACTATAATTGCCAACCAGAGAATGGTAACAAACTCGAATTGAATCAATGACTCAAAACGCAACTGTATATATATATATATATATATATATATATATATATATATATATATATATACGTAGAGCTAAGATTAATACTATTATAAAAATTAATATTAAACTCACCGGTCTTCCGGGTTGAACCGCGTCGATATCCATTGGGCCGAGCCTTCGACATCTTCTCTGATGTCTTCTTCAGGGCTTCCGAGGTCTCAGTCTCCCGAGCCCCAGACACTACTACACTCACTAGTCACTTCTAGTTCACTCACTAGTTCACTACTCAGTGATCAAGATGATAAGATCACACTTCCAACAGTATGATATTGATTTAATTTTATTTTTACCTTAGGTAACATTATTTAAATGATTAAGAGTTAATAATTATAGTAATATTATAAACGATGTAATGAAGTTTCCACAAAAAGCTTCCAATACTATCAGGAGGCACCCGGCAAATAGGAGCCCATTATAGATCCACTTAGCTATCACGTGAAAAGACAGTTATCTTATGATCTTGTTAGTTCTCGGCAAATACTTATTTTACATAAGTTTTTACATACTTTTTTTAAATTACATGTACAATAACCACATGGTCTTTTGCTGTTCTATGTTTGTATCAAATTGTAAACTATGTTTAGTTTCAGTTAATTGTTTATACAACCTAACCATTTAATGTCCAATATCTTAAGCTTCTTTACATATTATACCATTGACTGCTACATGTCTTTTTGAGGTGCCACATTTATATTGACTTTTCTATGGATGTCGGTTTTTCATATTGTTCTTTTTAGATGAACTGATGATGCTTTCTGATTAGAGAGCGAAACGTCTTCAAATAAATAGATGAAGTAGCCAACTTCTTTGTCTTTTTTCTCCACCTTTTGACTGAAAAACCCACCACTGTTCGAGTGATCCTTAGTTTATATTGTATTAACTGTTGTACTCCTTTTTTCGATATATATATATATATATATATATATATATATATATATATATATATATATATATATATATATATATTAAACTTAGAGCTAAGATTAATATTATTATAAAAATTAATATTAAACTCACCAGTCTTCCGGGTTGAACCGCGTCGATATCCATTTTGCCGAGCTTTCGACATCCTCTCTGATGTCTTCTTCAGGGCTTCCGAGGTCTCAGTCTCCCGAGCCCCCAGACACTACTACACTCACTAGTCACTTCTAGTTCACTCACTAGTTCACTACTAGTGAACTAGTGTGAACTAGTGAGTGAACTAGAAGTGACTAGTGAGTGTAGTAGTGTCTGGGGGCTCGGGAGACTGAGACCTCGGAAGCCCTGAAGAAGACATCAGAGAGGATGTCGAAAGCTCGGCAAAATGGATATCGACGCGGTTCAACCCGGAAGACTGGTGAGTTTAATATTAATTTTTATAATAATATTAATCTTAGCTCTAAGTTTAATTGTACTAACCGCGGAAATCTTTCCGAACATATATATATATATATATATATATATATATATATATATATATATATATATATATATATATATATATATATAAATATATATATATATATATATATATATATATATATTATGATTTTTTTATCATTAAATTTTTAATTTGCAATCACATGCATTAAGATATTAAAACTGATTGTTTATTATTGTCCAGGAGTTACTACTTCTGGACACTAACTACTTATCAAAGTACCGTTGTATATAGGATATATATCATAACTTCTGGTATTCTCAATATTCTGTATTCTGAATGGTTTCTTGAAAACACCAGATGGATTAAACAGACTGTTGATTGTCAGAATGTCAGTATTGGAGATATGAACTGAAAAAAAAAGAATAATTCAAAATCACAGAGTGCACAATTCTCAACCAAAGCCAGTTCAAATTTTTCGTGCCATACCATTTGTTATTTAGTTTAAAATTCCCAGTGTATATGACCATTTATAAGTAAAGATGTTTCAAAACCTCGCGGACCTCGTAAATAAGCATGTCCGAAAAAATAAATGGACCCTAAAAACATTTCCCATTTTAATTTCATAGGAAATTAGGCGACAGTTTAGGATTTGCACGTGCTAATGATGTCGAGTATTTCCAATAAACATGACATATTATGTTTCTCTAATCTTAAACATTCCAGTTAGTCATCTCATTTTTATTTTATCTCACATTGAAAGATGTAATAAAAATACCTGTCTTCACTGCCGATAAGAATTACTGTGTAAAAATGTAAAATATTTACAAATAATGTTCAGAGGTCGCTCATACAAAAAGTGGTCCTAATTTATTAAACAGTTTTGTATAAATCCATTTTAGGCCTCAAACAACTAAAAACAATGTTTTTAAATTAAATAACCCCAAACTAAAGTATCAGAAACTGATAGAACAAGGTTTGGTGAATTCAAAAATAATTGTGTGTTTTTGAGCCGCCAATCATCATTTTTCGTTTTTTTTTTTAGGTTTAACTTGTTTATAAGTTGAAAACGATCAACTTTAGAGAAAAATTACAATTAACCTTTTTTATTCAGAATGATCCAAAAAATGATGAAATATTAAAAACGATTGTTCAAAAAAAAATAAAAATATTAAAGCTATTTCACTAACTCAAAAACTAGTTCGTCTCTGTCTCGCTACGATAACGCACTGAAGAGAACTGCATGTTTTACACTGCTTTATGAAAATTACCTATGTAAAAAGTTTAAATAGTTTTTTGATGTTTTAGATATCTTACGAAGACTCTTTACCAAAAAATATATGCAATGATTGCTTAGAAACTCTAAAAATCTGTTTTAATTTTCGCTCTATTTGCTTAAGAAATGACAAGATTCAAAAAAGAACATTACCAAAACAGCAGCCAGTTTCAGCATCCAAAAGAAAGAAACGGAAAAACATAGTGTCGGAATCAGACGAAATAGATGCGAAACCTGAGGAAGTGAACAACAAGAAAGTAAGAGAAAGTACAACAGGAGCTGAGAGTTGTGTCTACGATGAGTTGGAAGCTATCAGTGAGTTTTTGATTAAAAAGAATAGTCCTCAGAAAGAGAATAATAAGGGAAAGGTAGCAAAACCTAAAGGTAATTTTTCATCTTTATCATTTTATCGCTTTTGATTAATTTTGCCATTTGCTGATTCTATAATGTAAAGACTACTAAAAATATTATGTTTGTAAAATTTAAAAAACCTAGATATATAGTTTTCTGGAGTTTTCGGTTAAAGCCACAAACTTTCCTTAAAAAAAACTTTGGTACTTAAACAGCCGCCTGTGATATTACCAAATTTATATGATAATATTATTTCAACCTACCACATTTGTAAATAAAACATTGAAAATTTTAGTGTTTTTGGGATTCTGTGTAGTTGTCGTTTATTAAAGTTTTTATTCGCACTGATTTATTTACCTTTTATTTTATTATCAGTTCACTTAGTTTGGGCAAATTTTGACATTACAACATAAAAATTCATACTAATAGCTGAATTAAACCTATGGTTACATATTTCTATATATAATCTTGATCTTAAAGTATTTTTCATGTCGGTCAAATCTACTATTACGTTGTCAATATCAATTTTTAGTATATTCATTAGTAGTATAGTGATCAGTATCTTCGCCTGTTTCCCGGGAGAGTTTCCATTTCCCGCTGGGGAGAAACTTTTCATTTTATTAAATTGATTAACTTCTTATCTTTTTTACTATTTAAAATCGTATAAATACTAATCAATCAATGAATTTAAAATAAAATAAATAACTAGTGTATATTTTCCACATCTAATTCATATTTAACATAGCCTGGAATTTGCTAGTACATTTTTTGTCTTTCGCTTTTGAAATATATTTGTGTGTACATCACAATGTCGTAAATCGTGTTAGTTATAGCATTTATAACTCAAAAACGGCTGTACCGACTTTTATGATACATAGATAAGCAGAATATCCATAAAAAAATCTTAAAAGTTTACAAAAAAAATAGTCTTGATCTTGAAGGTATTTTTCAAGTCAGTAAAATCTACTAACCAAAGAATGTGCTTTGTTTTTACCAATTTAACACATTAAATGCGCATGACCCCGATGTGGACCACGTCGGTTAACTTCCAGGTGCGCGTGGTCCCGTTCGGGGTACCTCGTATCGTAGTATTAAAGAAGCTGTACAAATTCAGCAAGGCAGTAAATCACACGGCCTCTTTGTGAGCAGTGAAAGTGTTAATGACAGCTTTTTAGAAAGTTTTAATATATCCAGAATTTAGCTCTAGTAAATTTGAGCTAAGGCCAGCTCTAGTGGACGCATCACTATTGTGTGTTTTTTTAATTGTCTGTGATTTCTTGTGAAAAAAACATTTAGGTGACCCGTAAATATATTTGTATTAGGTACATTATAATACCGCAGAAGCTCTAATCTTTCCCAACAAATCGGTAGTACAATTAGGCTTCGGAACATTGCAAATCAATCCACCAAATAAGAACGAATGTCGTGGCCACCACGATTGTGTGATCTGTCTCCAATTGAACATGTCTGGGACGTCATGGGTGGAAAGATTTGCAACACTCTCCGCAGGCTTTAGCAGCTATTAATCACGAAGTTGCTGTAGCCTGGAATGAGGTACCCCAATAGGATATCGACCTCCTCATCAGAACGATGCCCAGGCTTGTTAATGAGTATATAAGAAATCGTGGATCCTCAACACATTATTGAATCAGCTTCTGCAGTTAGTTGATCAAAATAACAAAAATTATTAAAATCGGATAAATATGTAGGTGTTTACCATTTTTGCCACTCAGTATATTTACACAGTTCATCCGATGAGTGACGAATGCTTCAAATAGTTCTGCATTACTGCATTCAAACCATTCCCTCAAGTTCTTAAGCCACAATATTCTTTGTCTTCCCACATTTCGCTTTCCTCGAATTTTGTCTTGCATAATAAGCTGCAATAATGAGTATCTTTGCCCTCTCAAATATGGCCCGAGTACTTAAGTTTTCTTCTTTGATAGTCAAGATTATTTCAGCTTCATTTCCCATTCTTCTAGTAACTTCTGCGTTTGACATTATTTGAGTTCATGATATTCGCAGGATTCTTCTGTAACACCAAAATTCAAAGGCGGCCAACTTATTCAGATCAACTTGTTTTAATGTCCATGCGTTCAAGCCATAAAGAATAGTAGTGAATACGTAACACTGAAGCATTCTTAGGCGTAGTCCTAACCTTTTTAAGTTTAACGAATGATGCATGTGCTATTTCAATACATATCTTAATTTCTTTGATTTGGATATATATATATATATATATATATATATATATATATATATATATATATTATATATTATAATAACAATTTATTGGATTGGTGTGTCGGGTATGCGGTCTGTTATTTAAAAAAAAAAACTCCTTTTTCTTTTATTACTCTATATTTCGCTGATTTTTTGTCAGCTTCATCAGGAGACAACTGAAATATGGTTAAATATCAGGTGAAAATAAACAATGATTTACTTACAGATTTAGAGTTAAAAATATTTAAAAATGTACATAATATATTAAAAACAGTACTGACAATATTGGTTAAAGCACCTAGTCACTAGTAATTAAATTTTAAAAAAAAAATTTAGCAAAAAAAACAACTAAGAAACTATTAAAACACAATATAATTGTAAACAAAAATTATTTGAACATACTAAGAATATTACAGTAAATATTGCTCAACTGTCCCGTGTCTGCCTTATAATTTACTGCATATTTTTCTTTATTAATATGACACATTTCTAAAAACAATCTTTTTTTGTAATTGTTCTCTTGCTGTAGAAACCTGACATTTGAGTAGTCAAATTATGCCCAGTTTTTAAGTAATGGTCAACTGTCACACATGTTTTCTTCTTCTTTGTGCAGTCACTTTTGTATTGTGTGACCCTTTGTTTTAGCCACTGAGAAGTTTGGTCAACATAACAGCTCCGGCAATCCAAACAAGGCAGTTTGTAGATAACATTAGTTTTATTTACAGTTGATGTCTTGTCTTTTACTTTAGAAAACAGTTGTCGGTTTTCTAATAAATTATATTAGACAATTTTAATGTTAGTAAATTGTTTAAATAAACTGGTCACAGAAGGTGTTAACTGTTTTATTAATGGTAGTTTTTTGATATCAGTGGGACCGTCAAAAATGTCTGAGTTAAATATCAATTTTTAAAGGATATGTTTTGGGTATCCATTATTTTCAAAGATGTTTAATAGCAAATTTAAGTTTCTGTTTATGAATTTATCATCACTAATATGCCTTACCCTATTCTTCATTGCAATCACTGTATTAAACTTTCGATGAGTAGGATGATTTGAAAAAAAGTTTAAATATCTTCCAGAATGTGTTGGCTTTCGATACCAATCTATCAATATTTTGTTTTGTTCAGTTCTTATTAGTTTGTTAAGTGTTTGTTGTTATTGAAAGTGTTCAAGGTATTTTGAATTTGTGAAGTAGGAACAGAACATATGAGATCGTCTACAAATTTTTTAATGAAGAGTAAAGGGAAAGGTAATTGTGGAATAATGACATCCAGCAAATGGTCCAAAATGATGGTTGCTATTATGGGGCTGAGTGGACTACCCATAGGTGCTCCAAATATTTGTCGATAGAATTTATCATTAAAGCTAAAATAGGTGTTCTCAAAAACATAATTCAGAAGTGTTAAAAACTATCCTTAGAAATTGTTGTATAATTTTGGATAAGATTCCATTTTGACTGTATTATATTACTGACCAGATCTATTGGTATGTTAGTAAATAACGATGTGACATCTAACGAAATTAAAACATATTCTTTCGGTAAAATCAACTCTCTGATATCATTAACAAATGAAAATGTATCCTTTGCATTATAGTTGTTCACTTCGTCAAAAGCATCTTTAAGAATGTTGGCAACAAATTTGGATAAGTCATAAGTTACCGAATTTATAGAGCTTTATATTTTAATATTTAAATATTTTCCACTTCTACAGTTTTATATATGTTGTTATTAAAATTTTGTCCGGTCTCTTAAAGGTAGCTTTATTCTAAACAGGAACATAATCTTTCAGGTTCTTTCCTATTGTAGCAAAACTATACATTTAAAATTTTTCAAAAAATTCATAAGTATTTGATTTCTTAGATTATATCTTCATGCTTTACGAAAATTTCTATGATTGGTTTTCCCGCTTTATACTTGGAAAAAAGTAGTTTTTTTGAGTTTTTTCGAAAACAAAAACGAAGTTTGTTCAAAATTTGGCAAGATACTTCTAGTGATCACATATACCTTCTCAATTTTTTTGAATGTGTAGTTCGTCTCTTGGGGGGTGCAGATCAACCTTAATATATAGTTTTAACAATATCAATATATCTTTGATATTATATTATTATAGAAAAATTCAGTAGTCAAATTATATGAGTATATTATATACATTTGACTATATTAAAATTCCACTATTTGGAAGAGTGATTTCATCGTTTAAACGCCGAATGTCCTTAAATTTAAATGTACTCAGCGGCCCCCGCAAACTACCCGTTTAATTTGCGTTTTCTCATCAGAAATCATAGAATGTATAATTAGTACATTTATTTGTGCTTCTCTATAGCAGACCTAACCACAAGATGCCGTACAGTGTAGCCGATTCTTGTTCACAAATAGCAGTTATGGTCATACAAACCTGAATTCTTATACGCAGCGGTTATTACCGACATAGAAATTCCAAAAAATGAGTTTTTTCAATAGTAAAAATTGAGCACAAAATTGTATTGAAATAAATTTTATTTACATGTTCAGTTTTGTTATATATTTAAGTTTATAAAATAAAAATTGATGTTACATTTCATTCCCATTCCGTTTCAAAAACTTGACAACTTGGGAATTTGTATAGCATTTGTATGGCTGTGAAAGTTGGACAATGCACTCTGAAATAGAAAAAAGAATAGATGCCTTTGAGATGTATATATACAGACGAATGTTGAGAATTCCATGGGTACAAAGAGTTACTAATGTTGAGGTACTTCGTCGCATGTGTAAACAAAAAGAATTACTAAGAATAATCAAAGAGAGGAAAATGCAATACTTGGGTCATGTGCTGAGAGGCGAAAGATATGAATTACTTCAAGTTATACTGGAAGGAAAAGTACAGGGCAAAAGATCAGTAGGAAGACGCCAGAACTCGTGGCTGAAAGACCTGAGGAGATTATTTGGATGAAACATGGATTAACGAAGGTCATACAGTTGGAAAAGATTAGCAAGATTCAAATGTCAAAGGTAAACGCGAAGCATTTATAGAAGGCTGCTTTACAGGATTAAAAGCTCCATCAGGAAAGGGACGACGTTTAATCATTATCCATATAGGAAGTGATACAGGGTTCCTTGATGATGGTTTGCTTCAATATGAGTCAAGAAAAACAGGAGATTATCATGAAGAAATGACTTCCAAAGAATTTGAGCGCTGGTTTAAGAGAATCTTAACAAAATTAGAACCTGGTCAGGTCACGTCAATAGACGTTTTAGCGTAACTTCCGCGACAGCCGGGTAGCATCAATAAGCTTTCTGCAAATTTATTCGTTTTTTATAGCGTTTTGTAATAATACAACAATAAAAACTTTGTTTTCGAAACTTGAGAAAGGCACTCTGCCGAAACAGCTGTAGTGATAAGATTTTATAATAAATTTTGTGGAAGTTTCGAAAACAAAGTTTACAATGTTTTATTGTTACATAAAATGAATTTCCATCAAGTAATGGAATCCATCAATTATAGCTTTGTGCTTATGACATTCTGTATTTTTAGGGGAATGTAGGGAATAAGCCACAAAATATATTCAAATGTTTTTACTGACGTTTCAATCTCCATAAAGAGACCGTTTTCAAATATATAAATAATAGATATATTTATTTTTTATAGCTTTCTGTTTGTGAAATTCTGTATTTTTAGGGAGAATTTTGAAAATAAGCCACAACATATCTATTTACATGGTTAATTTACTGACGTTTCGATCTCTATTCCAGAGACCGCTTTTAAAGTTAGAAAAAAAAGAAAATAAATAATATAAGATTATATAAATAATATATAAATATATAATAATCAACAAATAAAATAAATGTAACTATCGTGTATATCTTTGAAAACGGTCTTTGGATATAGAGATCGAAACGTCAGTAAAAACCTGTAAATAAATTTATATTGTGGCCTATTTCGAACAAATATTTAAAAAATAGAATATAATTAACGTTGAAATAAAAGTGAGTGTACGCAACTGGATTTTCATACGTCTTTCCCCACTTCTCTGCCTTCAAACGATGAAATCACTCTTCCAAATAGTGGAATTATAGTATAGGTCTTCTTTGGTCTATTAGGGTATATGACTGAATCCAGTCCCAACTAGTAATTAACTTTTTGCTACGTTGATCAAGCTTGATTATACTAAACAACCACACATGTGCTCATAGCCAATATTAATTGTAATAAAGCACATGTAGTTAATCACGTGTTTATTTATTTATTTACAAAAAAGGTTTAAATATTAGAGGTGTGCTTATTAGTTCTTTTAGACGAACTAGTTCAAGAAAACTATTTCACAAAAATGAACTAGTTCAGTGAACTACACTTGAGTGCAAAAAAATCGACTCAAAATTATTTTGCGAAAGTACGTCTTCTGTTTCAATCTAAAAGGTGTAAATAATATTTATTGTACAATTATTATCCTCATTATTGAGTTTGAAAAAAGTTTTGGTTTTTGGTAAATCGGGTGACGTATTAAGAATAAATAATGAAATACGTAGAGAGGGGGTCAGAATTTGAATCATTGAAATCGACACGCACCGACTTAACGCGTTCGGTTAACATCGTAGGCATCAATTTTCATAGCGATGCACTAAAACATGAGTCAATTGAGTTCGCAACTGCATAAAGAATGAATACCACATCTGTCAAAGCAGCTCAAGCAGTAGCATTATTGAGAGAAGACCTAAGCCAGAGGGCCGTGGCAAATCGACTAAATTTAAGCCAATCTGCTATGTCCCGAGTATATCGTCGGTACCAAGATACTGGTGATTATGTCCGTCGACAAGGAGGAGGCCGTAAACGAACAACAACGGAGAGATATGATCGATTCCTTGTATCTAAATCTCTGAGAAATCGACATTTGACTGGTACTAATCTCAAAGAAGAGCCTAGAGAAGTCCGAGGTGTGGTTACTAGCGTTTGGACAGTCAGAAGGAGACTTAAAGCAGCCAACCTGACACCAAAAAGGGCAGCTACGAGTCCCAAGCTAACTGCAGCCCAGAAGTAAAGGCGATTAGAATTTGCTCGCGAACATCTGGATTGGGACGACTATCAATGGAGTCAGGTATTATTCTCCGACGAAAGTAGGATCTGGCTACATGGCAACGAAAAGAGGCATCGAGTCTATAGAAGGCCAGGAGAACGATTTGCTCAATGTTGTATACGAGAAATTGTGTCATATGGAGGCGGTTTTTGTATATTTTGGGCAGGCATTTTCATGGATGGGAAAACCGAGTCGGTTTTCGTGCCTGGTGGAGGACGTGGTGGAGGTTTAACGGCGGATCGTTACATCAGAGATATTTTGGAGGAAATGTGGTTCCATACATGGGATTTATTGGTGATGCCTTTATTTTATTGCATGATAATGCACGATGTCATACCGCACGAGTCACCACCACCTATCTGACTGAGATCGGTATACCTACAATAAATTGGCCTGCGTTGAGCCCGGACATAAATCCAATAGAGTATGTTTGGGATGAGCTTAAACGAAGGGTCCGAAACAGAAATCATGTACCAAGGAGCCTAATGGAATTGAGGGCTGCGCTTAATGATGACTGGGAAACAATGCCTCAAGAATTTATTAGAAAAGTCATCCGATCCATGCGAAATCGACTGGAAAGTGTAATTAGGAATAGGGGTGGTAATATCAGATATTGAAAAATAAAAAAATTCATTTCGTAATTGATGATTTCTTTGTTCATTACGTCTTTCTTGGGATAGTTCTAATGATGAATATTTGAGAAACTCTGTTCGTATACCATATTGTTTTTATAATGCGTCTTCCAAATAATGAAATAGCGGTTTTTCTAAGTTCAATAATAAAGTTACTGTTTGCACATTACATCTTGTTATTTTCATACTTCTTACATTAAAACAGAAGGTGTAATCTCAAATATTGCTTTTGAGTCGATTGTGTTGCACTCAAGTGTAGTTCGCGAAAGAACTATTTTTAGGACCGAAATCGAAATCCAACCCTAACGTAACTGGTTGCCAGATGTCTCGTCTTACATATCATCACTCCAGCTCGGCGCCGGCCGCTCGTTTTCTTCGGTTTTCAGTCAGTCTTTCACTACCATACAAGTAGTTCGGGTTCGGAACCATTTCTTTCGATCGTATGTTTAGGTTTCAATGTTTTAAATTTAATTCTCAAATGTTTTGCAAATAACATTTTTGTTATTTGCAAAAAATTATTAAGATTTGTTTTTTATTAACCTTTTTAAATATAAATATGGTTCACGTATAATTTATTTTTATATTTACGTATATTTAAACTCATAGGTATCTATAATTAAGTAGGTTATTTCTGAAAAAACCTTTACAAAAAAAAATCAGTGAATTTTCTAGGAACATTAAATAACACATTTTCATTCTCACTTTTACATAAAATTATATTTTATGTAAATGCATCAATCATTTTAACCACAACTAAAAATTTTTATTTCAAAATTACAATACGAGAAACAACACAGCATGGCAACGTCCAAGCCAATGCATGGGCATAAGATCCGAACGATTATGACATTAAGATAAGACTGTTTATGTTATTGTCACATAATATACATTTCTAATAATGAATATTCTTATTAATAAGGTGTGTTAGGAATTTTTGTTTTGTATTTTTCTGACAATAACTTTTTCAAAATATTCCCAAGCTGAGTGAAGCGACTATACCAAGCGTTCTGAATGTGCGACAGAACTCAAAAGCACACAAATAAAAACGTTAGTAAAAACTGTTCCTTTTAAGATTTACTGCCTCTTGTTTTATAAGAATTTCGTAAATCAATGTATTTAAATTTCAGGAAACTCTCAAAAAAACTTAGACTCAGTGGAAGAAGAACTTCGAAAAGTGCTCGAAGGAACATTGTCTGAAGAACAAGCATGTGCCGAAAATATAATAATCCAAATAGAGGATGACGACGAAGAAGTTTCAAATATTTCAGATGACGATGTAAGATCTGTTACATCTGACGATGTAATAACGGAAGAAGGTAGTTCTACAGATCGCTATAAATCTACTACGGGCGTATTTACTGGAACTTCCGTGAGCTACTTGTCTGATTCCGAATTCTGTATGGTGGGTCAATATCTTTTTGAATATAGGTTGGTCAAGGGAAATTTGAGGTAAGTTCTTTCTTTATATGGTAAAATTATATGCAGAGTTGTAACTCCAAGAAATGAATATGTAAACGATAGATCTTACAACACTGCAAGCTTAATTTCTTCCTACTAACTGCGTGCTGAGTACGCCTATGCTGCATTGTTTAGCGAGTTTACAATCAATAATAATTTGACAAAAAAAAATAGTAATAAAATTTTTGTGACTTGAAAAACGTCAATTTTTGAACAATTTTTTAAATGTCCACCATTTTGTTTCTTTTTACGAATTTTAAATTTTTCTGATAAACTATTACGTAAAACCATTTATTTTTTAAAAACCTTTTCTCGAATTTTTTGTTTCACACTTTCTTTTTCAAAAAATTGTTTACTTTGTAAGAACCAAATTCTAATTTGTGGCCCTCTCGGTGATATGTTGATCTAGAAACGTGTCTTTCAATAACGTCACTCCATAAAACGCTTAACTCCATATAATTTGCTCGTCGATTTTTCACTAAAGTACATTCGTTTACCAAATTCCCATCTATAAACATGAGCACGTGTTGATATTCGCCGTCTCATTCGTCAAGAGGCTATTATATATAATTTATTACCTTAAGCCAGACAGATTCTCATGTTACAGATCCAAACTTGCCAGCATTTTAAATTCAAATTGTATCATGGTGATTTTTAAGTTAATATATTGTGTTATATTTATGTTATAGTTATTGTTAAGTTATTTACTGGTCGTGTTATTTTTTAGAGTTTAGTTTAATTGTGATATAATGATTAAATTTCAATACACTTACACTAACAGTTTCAAAAGTAAATATTTTTAAAAATCATATGATACACATCAGTACGATCATGTTTGGCTTTCACGTGCTTCTATTGACAATTGGGAATTTGTAAAATGAATAGGGTTTATAATGCGTCTTAATGCCCTTCGATCTGCATCGGTTATTTTACTTTTTCGTACATTTCTAGATTTTGTGGCGACCGAACCTGTAGTTGTGTATCTTCTTACTATATTTCTTACACTATAGCGTGACAATTGCAAGATATTCGCTATTTCCGAATTGGATTTTCCAGAATTAAATAATCTAATAATGATTGCACAAATTTTCTCATCGATAACTTTACCTAGACCCGTTGTACAATCCACAAACGGCAAAAAGCTTTGCAATACTACAAATACATTTGACATTAACTGACAATATTGTTTTGATGTCATTTTTCCATAGCTCTGGATTTAACGTAATTATGAAAAAATCAACTTTTGTTGACATAAGTGAATGCATAGCCAGGGTTTAGTGAAATTTTATTGTTCAAAATAAATAAAAAGCCATAAGGGTAATATTTTTAATAATTATTAATAAAAATGCCATATAAATTAATATGGGAACTTATAAAAACTTTATATTAATCGACTCAAACTGCAAATTTTATAGGATTATATGCAAAAAGTTTATTATTTTAAAAATTTAATGACTGACTGTAGATGATAATTGATTGGATCCCCCGTCGCATGCGACGGGCAAAGTTACTAGTATAATATAATAGACAAGATACAAAAAAAAATATATTAAAAATGTGTCATTGTTTAGCATTCTAGAGGATAATAATACATTATGGAAATCGGAAAAATATAACACAAAATCAAGATAAAAGACAAATTTATGAGTTTCAGATTAATTCCGAGATAAAATGCAGAAGAAATTCGTAGGACTTCTCGAAGTCCGAGGAAATTTCACGTGCACCTGAATTGAGGTAGGTACACTAGACCAAGATAGCGAAAAGTCGCGAAGTGCGCATATGATCGCACCCCACAAAACTCGAGAACGTACAAGGCGTGAAGTAGCACATCTTTAACAAATTCAGACATTGTTGACAAGTCTTGTCCGACATTTAGTTAGATATCTATCATTATTGAAGTTATACTTCTATACGCGCGGTCGACGTTGTAAATTTGTACGGGAGTGAATCGGTGAAATCATTACATATGTAAGATATGAGTAAGAGAGAGACAGAAGATATATTTTCTCTCTCTTTTTCTATCAGGAATAAAAATGTTCCTTTTGTATATATATTTAATATTATATATATATATATATATATATATATATATATATATATATATATATATATATTATATACAGTAGACTCCCTCTATAACGAGAACTGAAATGACAGACTAATTACCTCGTTATAAGCCGATCTCGTTATATCAGACAATAATAATACTGTGCATACATATGAATCTGTAGTTTTATAAACCATTAACTTCCTATAGTGAAGCCATTCGGAGCAATATAAGATGCTAATAAATATTGTTTGAATGGCGTTTTTGAAAAAAAGCTATTTACTTTTATTGTCAATGAAATATATTAAAACATAAAAGAGTTGTTTACTTTTATTATCAATGATATACGTTAAATCAAAAAACCTGTACTAATATTTTTTTCCAACTACATAATGTATAAAGCGTATTTTCAAGGATAACATAAACTATTGCTTCTGAAATTTTAAGAACTCTGTCATTTTTAACTGCTTTAAATGGTCCAGTATCATTCTATCATATTTTCTAAAGATGTGAAACAGTTGTATTTATTCATTGTAAAGAAGTTTATTGCGGGCTGCAGTTAAATTTATTGAGGGGCTGTTTGAAAAGGTATTTATTTATAGCCACGACCCGACCAAAAACGTAAAAAACTCGTTTTTGTATCTTATTTTCTCTCGTTATAACCAAATTTGCCTCGCTATAGATGGTTATAGTTCAATAGAAATTTGACGGGACATCTAATATATCTCGTTATAAGCGGAACCTCGTAATAACCGTGTTCGTTATAGAGGGAGTCTACTGTATATATATATATATATATATATATATATATATATATATATATATATATATATATATATATATATATATATATAAGAAATACTGGATATTATTGACTGTCGATATAAACAAAAACCCAGTTTATTAGGGCTGCAGTCAGTAGGTTTGGCCGGGATGTTATAGAAACACTCTTTTGACTTTTGGTCGAGCTTTCGGAATTCTTTTATTCCTTCTTCAAGACACTGTAATTAGAAGAAAGTGTAAATATTTACAACATATCTCAAATTGTCATTACAACTTACTAGTCGTTGAGATTATTTTTCTAAAGCTACGACACTCAACATTAAAAACACATATAAAATATAACATTTAAAATAATGGACAATATACATTTTAAAATTTAGTTGGAAAGTTAAAATTGTTATTTAAAGTTATTAAAAGTTATTAAAAATAATGGCGAAACAAAGACGTCTTCCTCCATACCACCCTGAACTAAATCTGATTGACAAAATTTGGGAAGTAGTCAAAAATCATGTAGCATCAAAAAATGTGTCCTTTAAAATGTCAGACGTTGGGCAGATAGCCGAAGAAAAATTTAACAATCTGGGAGCAGATGTGTGGAAAAAAACGTGTGATCACGTTATTGGAGTAGAACAGGAGTACCTTAGAAAAGAACATTTAATAGATGGCGCGACTGAACAGGCGAAGACGATTCTGACAGTTTATGGTCAGACACCGACGACGATAAAGGTGACCTAGGATGTGAACTGTTACATTGACAAAACCAGTGTCATTTTCTTTGTTTTTTGTAAAAACTGTTTTTTATTGAGATATTCATTTGTTTTTAATACTAATATTGCAATATTATGTATTATGTTATTATTTAGTCTGTTTATTATAAGTATATATGTATAAATTATTTGATTTTTTAAATAATTTTTAAGTACAATAATGTTTAGAAATTTAAAAAATAATATTAGTTATACAGTCTGTGTCAACTCAAAATAAGAAATTGAAGAAATAAACTTATAAATAATAATTTTGCAATAATTAATAATAGGGATTTTATCACGTTTAATACCGAAAGTTTAAGTCAAAATAACAAATTAAAGCCGATTTAAAAAAATTTGAACAAAAATCATTGAAAATATAAACGAGATGCACTTAAAATGCATTTCTGTTATGCACCTATGCAATTTATTATTTGTCACATTGTAACGAATATATTTTGCCTACCACATGGGGTATCATTATGGGGGTTGAAAGTTGGGGACAGAAACTACTGAGGGTGGAGATAGGGCAAGCAAAATAAACGATACTGTGCGAACGGCACTCAAGGTTTGTTTGGAGAGCTGGGGTCGTGGATAAGTAAATGACAAGGGGTTTGGATTGGGGCAACTACAAAAATATGAAACAGAAGGTCATGAATCCCTTGGGACAAATAAAACAAAACACAGAAAGGAAACAGGAAACACCTCTAGTTATTTAAAAAGGATGCCACTTCGAGGTGCCTAATTATAACTATTACAACAGCTAGTTGTAACTATCGAAATAATTATTAAAAATGAAAAACATATCTTTTTCAAATGAAACTCAAAAAAGGGTTAGAGAGTTAGTCAAGATAAACAAACAAAATGGTTTACAAAAAATTAAACATTTATTGTTTCTCATCACAAACAGTTTCAAAAATACAGATAATACATAAAGACAGTTACAAAAGTAAATATAAAAATAACAAAGAAAAACTTACATGTGTTCTATTCATTTACAAACTCAGGAGATGCTACAAAAACTTACAAATAGACTATAAACTCTGGCAAATAAAAAATTATTTTTAAATAATGAAAGCAATTATTTTTTTAAAAAATGTATATCTTGACTTTTACGGTAAAATTTAACACAAAAAGTTCCCTTGAATTTCACTCTGCATGTCTGGGGTAGGGACCAGGAATCATGCTGGAATTATACTGGGGGCAGATCCGGGATGACGACCAGGGATAAGAAGATGAGGGCGGAAGCCAGCACCGGCTGGAACACAAACCTTGAAAACTCGTCTCCTTCAAAGACTGGAACAGACACAGCACAATGGCAACATGAGGCCATCTTCAAAAACTGTTGTAAAACTGCTCAATAGCAAACATTTAACTGCTACTGCATACTACATTTCCATGACAAGGAACAAAACAGGAAACAATACAAATTCGAAGAAACATTTTTGACTAACACAATAAGCGACTCCAGCCGACAGCCGCTTTAGCAAGAGTGATCTAATAATCTTTTAAATTCATTCGCACAATCTTGGTATAAACAAAACATATAAACTGGAATATTTATTTGAAACGCAGAATATTTAGCGGTTTCGATCAAAGAAACAAATACCCAAGAAATATAAACAACTCTAAAAATGGTTTATTTTACTGGGCGACGCTAAGATAAATTGAAAGAATTCGGTGTTTTAATACGTACGAATGGGAAACGAAATACACTAAGATTATTCTTTGATACTTTATCAAATACGAGGGGATTTCAATACATATTCAAAAAAATTATAAATGCATACATTGGTCTCCGTCCATCACTGCAACATTGCTAAATGGCGTGCCCTCCAAGTAAAGACTTGGCCGGACCCTGAGCTTCCTGGCCTTTCGGCATACGCTCTTAGTGAAACCTCTGCCCCTACGAGTCCGACACCAAAGTGAAGGTGCCACGCGGCGCGTACCAAAAACGTCCCGTGGATCTCCCCGTGGGGGCTCCACCTTCCCCGTAGTACCTGTGTTGTGAGTACCTTGCCTACCCGTTACTCCCACACTACGGGCGGGCAGGTTCGGCAGGCGGAGGAATTTCCACCTCACACGTAGACAGGTCGCCGCCGAGGATCTCTCCTCTACCACTCTTGGATCTCCCGGTGGGTACGTGCCGGGACACCTACACCACTCCTGACCGCCGTCAGGAGAGGTATATCCACACCCCTCCTGACCGAGGTCAGGAGAGGTATTTACGGGCCCAGCTCGTTCAACCTCTAGTGATGGTCAGAATCGATTACTTATGGGAATCGGTTACCGTGGAATCAAGTACAGTAAGGAATCGGATACTTTATTGAGTACTGAGTACCGAGTACTGTGGCTATCAGATTTTCAATAATTAATAGTCGGTTTGCCAATCTTTATCTATGATTTTTCAATTATTTGTGTGTGTTTTGCGTATGTTTGTTTTTGTTTTATAATAAATATAATTTTGGCAAACAAAACATTCTAGATAGGTATCACAAAAAATAGACCAAAAATTATTTTAATAAAAAAGTGTTTAAATATATTATTTGGTATAAGTTTTTGGTATAATTAAAGTAATTAATTAGCTAATAACAAAACTTTCAGTATTCTACTATTGTCTAAAAAATAAAAAAGGTTTAAATATTAAATGAACATTAAAAATAGAAACTAAGTATAAACAAAATAAAAAAACATTGTAGAATATATCACAAAAAATATCTTAATAAAAACTGTTTAAAAAATATAATTGTGTGCAAGTATTTTGGTAATAGTCGGTTTCGACGATCATTCGTTAAATGCCCTGCCTTCGAAAAGACTCTTTCAGATGGAAAGGTCTTCCGAGGTCCCAGGAACAGATAAATTCCGAATGAACCGAATATTACTGTAATTTCCGACCGTTCTATATTCGGCAAGTATTCAGTTAATTCAGTACTCAGTACTCAATCGGTTTCCAGTTCGAGTACTCGAGTACAATTAATTCTGTAAGGAATCGGATGCTACTCGATTCCAGTATTCGAATACTCCCATCTTTATCAACCTCACCAGGCTCTTTTGGAATGGGAGTAGAGTGGTCCCACGAGAGTCTCGTCTCGGATACTAGGAATGTAGACCGGTGACCGTGTCGCCGAAGCGACCGTGTGCGTTTCTACCAACCCGACACCTCGAACGACGGCTCTCCACCTCCCTATTCCTACCCATTAGTCGCCTCTTACGACAGGCAGGGCTTTCTGACCCCGGCCGTATTCTTATCTCCGCGAGCCGGACGGAGCATCACTGCAACAGTTTCGACGATCATAATTTCCTCGTCTACACGTTTTAGTTTGGTTAGTATAATTCCACTTCCAGTACCTTTACGTGAATTTTAACGCCGGCCACCAGTGAATACAAGTATTCTAATATTACTTTTCGAAAGTGATCTAAAATACTGGGTGATCCATTTAGAATTACCAATGCATTTTCACACCCTGTATCAGACTTACGGATATAGATATACTAACGTTTAGTACAATTTTCTATTTTCGCATTCGTGAGATATGCTGCGCCTATGGTTTATAGAGGATAATCATATACGTTAAAGGATTCGTGCTATCATTCTTAAGAGGACAGAGTATAATGCATTTTAATATTTTTTGTATTCGTTATTATCATATTGTGTTCATTTTAACGATAGGCACTTCAGAAAAGCTGTAAGGTAAAGAAAAGATTGGAATAAAAGACAATTCTGTCCAAGACCGATTTTTTTTATATCCAATTGTCTTTGATTCCATCCGTTTCCTTAACCAACGTTCGGTTAACTGAAAGTCAAAAGACCACAAAAAACAATAATGAATACTCAGAAATTGTATTCTCATTGTAAATAAAATAATAATAGATACCTAACTAAATGTCGGACAAGACTTAGCAACAATGTCTAAATTTATTAAAGATGTGTATCTTCACACCTTGTACGCCCTCGAGTTTTTTGAGGTGCGATCATCTGCGCACTTTGCGGCTTTTCGCTATCTTGGACTAGTGTACATCAATTCAGGTGCACGTGTAATTTTCTCGGACTTCCAGAAATCGTAGTATGAATTTATTCTGCATTTTATCTCGGGATTCATCTGAAACTCATAAATTTGTCTTGTTTTTTGTTTTTTATTTTACATTATGTTTTGCTTAGTATGTAAAAATAAACTGTACAATTTTTTGTCAAAATATGACGATTAAACCGAAATCACTTTGGATAAAATATCGCTCCTTTGTACAGTGTACATTATTTTAATATTTAAAAATAAATTTTTATCACTCCAGTTTAATAACCCCCCGCCCCCCCCCCCCGCTACTATAACATTTATTTATAATATGTTGCAGTTAAGTTCAAGTAATTATAACACTATAATAATAGAAAAAACAACGTTTTTACCACTATCGCCAGTGATTTGGGTTAAATCGTCATATTTTCACATCGTGTTAATATAGTTAAAATATTTACACAGATTAATGAAACACCCTGTATAATATATTTTAACGATTTCTCGCTAATTTTTTCCACTTAGAATCTGGTTTAACCCTGATATTTTTTACAATACTGGGTGTATTGTCCATTATTTTTCAAATTCATTCATTCATACTATTTGTAATTTAGATTGACTCAACTGATATTATCTGTTATCTTTTAGAAAAATCAGATGTCTTCTACCATCGTGCTCCGCTCAGGGTTTGCAGGAGAAACCAGAAGGATCCTTAACATATAATAAAGAAGTTCATATTTATGTAGCCCACAATCACAGTCCACCTAATGAAGCCGAACAGACGAAGCAAATGTTTTTCTACGTGATGAAAAGAAAAATGCAGAGCGATAAAACATTGAAATTTAAACATGTATATGACGATATTTGTGCTAGGTAAGTATTAACTATTTTCTTAGTAACTATTTTCTTACTTTGATTATAGTAGTGTGTTATGTCAATATCAAGAAATGTCAAGAAAGCGTCTTTAACCCATTAACGCTCAGCGTACCTGTACGAGTAAGGCAAATATAATTCTCTACTGACGCTATCTGTGCCTGAAAATCTTCTTTGTGTCTGGGACGCAAGTCTTCCTGGGATAACTACGTATGCATTTTATGGAAAAAGGTATCAAACGCTTGCAGCAGCTGTAAATTATATAGAAAGTATATAGATTACCAATAGTGCAGAGATAGATTTGGTGATAATTCCATCAAATAATGTTGACTATCAAACGGATGAGGAGGAGTTTGATGAAGATGATTTGATAATAACCCAAATTCCTAACGATGTTCCTGGAGAACTTGAAGTCATTATTGACAAGTTCGAAGATGATGATGACTATAGAACGATGGACGATCCTAACTATGATGATTTTGATAATAGAGATGACCCGGGTGAAACAGATGATGACATTCCACTGTCCAAACGAATAAAATGATCAAAGTGAGAACTGATAGCTAACAAACTTTCAAAAAAAAAAATATTGAAGAAGCCAGGAGATCCCAAATGGAGTCGTAAAATAGTGAATACGAGCATGACTAGTACCAATGGAAGCTACGGACACAGCAAGGAAAAAGTATCAGAGCTACGGGCACAGTTCGTTATTATCATATCAAAAATGTCCTCTTATACAAGATAAAGAGATGTAGATCGTGGATATTATGATCTTTGTTACGATCAAGAAAGTATAAGTTATTTGTAAGATGGAACGACAACAGTGCTGTAACCAAGGGTACCAATTACGATAACATAGAGCCCCTTGCATAAGTGAAGCGTTGGTGTGAAAACAGAAAGAAAAAGTATCAGTTTCACCACCTCAGTTATTCAAATTCTACAATTTATCAATGGGGGGTGTGGACTTACTCCATCAAGGGGTAAATAATTACAGAATCGGTATCCATGGAAAAAATGGTGATGGGCACTCTTTACCTATATGATAAATGTGACAGTTGTCAATGCGTGGTAACTATATAGGATTACAAATGAAAATGACAAAATAGATTTGTTACTATTTCAGAGAAATATTGTCCATTACTGCAGAGCTTTCAACAAAGCCGTACAAAGACGAGCCACATCTGTCAAAACATCTGGTTCGCTGTCAAAGAATATACTGGATACTCCTGATGCAATAAAAGAAACCACGAACCTTCGAAGATGTCGCCAATGCCACATGAAAGTTAGATGGATGTGTGAAAAATGCAATACAACTCTTTGCACTTAACAAAGAGAGTGTTTCAAAATATGTATGCATATTTATGTTCAATTTTGTTATTGATTATGTACTTTGTTTTATATTTTTACACCATTTGGTACACCATTTTTATTCAAAACCAAATTTAAAAAATGTACAAAATATTTTTTTATATAATTATGATCAAAATTAAAAGCAACTACTAAAGGATTTAGGTATTTTCAGTTTTTCTCTGTTGGCGGTGGACATTAATGGGTTAAAAAATCTTGTACGAACTCCAAAAGTTGAATATTAATGATGAACATTTTTTTTTGTTATAGAGACCCTCACATCCAAAAGCTGATTCCATTACGTAACGTCGTAAATGAAATTTGCCGGCATCAAGTCCCCCCACACAAAACGTCTCCTATACAAAGCTTCGACGAACTCTACAATCAAATCGAAGATGATTCTTATTATAAACTACAGTTCACCAACAACGGAATTCAATTCTACCAAGAGAAGTTTACCTCCGAAGATAATGCGAAAGCTATAGTTTTCGCTAATTTGGATACCATACAAATGTTATCTGAAAGTGATTTGATGTACATCGACGCTTCTTTCAGGATCGAGACTGACGAGCCGTTTTCTTATCAATTGGTGACTGTGCTAGTTTGGGTAGAACACAGTGTAAGTTTAGTGGATTAAGTAATTAATTACATTTTTCATTATTAACTACTAGTTCATTGTTACAGAAATATTCTTACTCATCACATTCCTTTTTATTCTTAAACTACTCCGGCAAGTCCCTATGACTTTTGCCAGGAAGCGTGTCAGTAGTTGACAGTTTATTTTTTTTTTTTAGTATTTAGCGTATGTCATACAATAAGAACACATAATTAATAGCAATACGTTAAGTGAAGTATTAGAAACGAACATCTAATATATCAATATAATCTAAAACATTTTTGGTCGCATTCAGGAATTATATCTTCTTAGTTTTTCTTGTTGTTCTGTCAATATATTATCCTCCTTATCTCTTCACATCTTTTGTTTAAATTCTTTTATGCTTTTGTTCAATTTCGGGTAAAATTTTCTTATCTATATTGGCTTACTTAGTTTTTGTAGTTCTTAAAGTTCTTTGTTCATATTTTCTCTCATCTTTCTACGGTAGATTTTCTTCTCTTCTTTACCTAGTTATTTATATTCCTCCTCTGCTTGTCGGGTTCTGTGCCCCTGTTGCATCTTTAAATACGCTCTGTTTTTTCTTTCTGTTATACAATAACATTCTTCGTCAAACCAGTCATTCGTTCTCGTTTTTTATTTACCTTCCATGCCTAGTAATTTTTTAGCTGCTTTATTCATGATGTTTCTGTACCCTTCCCACTCTTCATTTAGGTTTTCATGTTTTAATCTGTTTTCTAGATTGGTGTTTATGTTTTGTTTCTATTCTCTATTTTCGTTCGTATCTTTGATTTCTTCTACATTGTATCGTTCATTTTTAGAAGCTATTTCCTTTTTTTTATGTTTAAAATTCTGGTCCTTACTCTACTTTCGACCCAATAGTGATAAAAAAAAATCAAAAAGTTTATTATATTCGATTGGTGTCCTTGAGTCTACAATAACATGATCTATCATATACATTTTAAAAAATATTTAAAGTTCGTTATTTCTCAAGCACCAAATTTTTTTCATTTTGTTGGGCTGTGTTATCATTCCTGTCCCATACCATGAAAGTTAAACATTTACTTTGTATTCAAATTCTTCTTTTGGCGGATTTTTTAATTTTATATTGAGCTTGTAAAATGAAAGTATTTGCTTCGTAGCGTTGTTGCAGCAAATTGTTGATTTCAGCTGTTGATTCATCTGTTTTATCTTTATTTTGCTGTGTAAACACATTTTTCGACATGATGTCAGGACATTGATTAATTCCGTCAATAAATAGACTAACTTGGTTATTTTGACCCTCAAGAGAATTAAATTTATTTCAGAAATAAACTTCTAATCTTGATAATTGCCTTTCGTTCTGTTCACTGGCGAATACGTAGGATCAATTGCGGTGAGGATTGTATTTATAACAATATGATTCATGAAACTTATTTTATAAACTAGATCTAATGTATCATTTTTATTATTATGAAAAGAAATATAATATTCTATTGTTACAATGTAAAGTGACCATCAATAAACATATTTTCTTAAGTGCCGCCAATGATCGAATTCAAAATTTCCGATAATTTATGATTGACACGTGACTTCGGGTATTCCCGACCAGTAACGACGTGTGATTTTGGATGACTAATTTCATTTTTTGTTTGCTAGAGTATAAGTGTTTGAAATTTTTTTTTTGTAACTCTTGCTTCTTCTTCTTCTTCTTCATATGCCATCTCCTCTAAGAAGGTTTACAACCATCATGGCAATTCGCACTTTCGATACCGCTGCTCTAAAGAGGTCAGCAGAAGTGCAGTTAAGCCAAGCTCTCAAATTGTTTAACCAGGAGATGCGTCTTCTTCCGCGACTCCTTCTACCCTGTATTCTTCCTTGTATTATTAATTGCAGAAAGTTATAACGCTCGCCCCTCATGACATGTCCCAGATATTGCAGTTTTCTGACTTTAATTGTATTTAAAACCTCTTTATCTTTTTACATTCTTCTCAACACCTCGACATTCGTGACTCTATCCACCCAACTTATTCTTAATATCCTTCTGTATGCCCATAACTCGAAGGCTTCTATTCTGTCCGAAACATCTTTTTTTAATGTCCAAGCCTCCAATCCATAAAATAATACGGAGAACACGTAGCATCTCAGAAGTCTTATCTTTAAAGAAAAAGTGGCCCTGCTGCAGAGTACTTTTTTCAGTTTGTTAAAAGAATTTCTTGCCTGTCCTATTCTTGCCTTAATCTCTTTTGTGTACTCATTATTTTCGTTTTTTCTTCACTAACTTCTACCACTCTGTCAACAATTTGTTGTAAATCCCCAAGACATTTCGCTAATAAAATAGTGTCGTCGGCAAACCGTATATTATTGATTGGTCGGCCATTTACTTTTATTCCCATAGTTAGTTCTTCTAGTGCTTCCTGGATTATTTCCTCTGAATACAAATTGAACAAAGTAGGAGACAGGACACAGCCCTGCCTGAGGCCCCTCTCAATCTGTATTTCATTTGAAAAGACGTTATTCTCTTTTACCACAGTCATTTGATTATAATAGTTAGCGCTAATGATCATGATGTCTCTCATATCTAAGTTTTTCAAGAAACACATATATACTGGCTGATTAACATCCATGCACCACTGCACAAGTACATTCACAGCGAACAGGGCTTCCCTCGTTCCCAGTGCATTTCTAAATCCAAATTGTGTGTCACTTATGTCCTGCTCAAGTTTGTTGTGTATTCTCCGATGTATAATTTTTAAAAATATTTTGAGCGTATGACTCATTAAACTTATTTTCCGGTGGTCTTGACATTCTTTTGCATTTGTTTTTTTTTTTGGTAATGTTATGAATGTTGTAAATGTTGACATCAGCCAATCTCTGGGAATGATTCCTGTACTGTATATTGTATTGAATAAGTCGACCAATATTCCAATTGGCTGTTACGTATTAACAGGTTATATAAAGACGCTTTCCACGCATGTATTTTTAGGTATTAAAGCAGATGGAAGTCGCTAGAGGCCAAATCTGGTGAACACGGTGGATGTTCCAACAATTCGAACTTGATTTCATGAATTTTAGTCATTGTCAAAATCCTCATATGACACGGTGCATGGTCCCGATGGAATAAGATTTTTTTTCTTCTGCAAACCCGGTCTTTTTCACGATTTTTTTCCTTCAGCTAATCTAAAAGGTTACAATAATATTCAGAACTGTTTACCAGTACAATACTGTTTAACCAGTTTGCAAGTAATCCACAAACAAAATCCCTTTGGCATCCCAAAAAACTAATGCTAGCGCCTTGGCCGATTTCTGGAGACGAACGCTTTTGGAGCCGAAGAACAAGGTTCACACTACTCTTTAGCCTCTTGGCTTGATTCAGAATCATGGTGATAGTAATGAATCGAGTCTCATCCATAGTAATGAATCGACGCACAAAATCCACTTTATTCTTGTTCTAAATGTTGCTGAGAAAGTCGCATTCCAATGTGTTTTTGTTCCATTATTAGCAAATGCGGCACCCATTGTGAACACAGCTTTCGGAAACCCAATACTTCAGTCAAAAAATTGCTTACACTGCCCAACTTTTGCACATTTTCAAATTCTACTTGTAGTTGGTCATATAATTTATTGGTTACTAGTTCATCTGCTGTTTCTGTTGGGGCATGGATATTAATAATTGAAGGGGTGAGTGGATGAAGGGAGTAAGTAACAAAACTGAGTTTTTGAGAAATTTAACTTCAAAGTTTTATCGCTGGAACTTTTTTATTAATCGATTTTTTAAACCGATTTTTTTTTATTCTCGCAGGTAGGATATGTATAAATTTTATTGTAAAAACAAAAATCTCCCCGATTTTTAAAAACTTATTTGAAAAATATATATTTGTACTTACCTCTTTTATCCAAAAACTTTTTTGTTTTAGAAATTATGTCTATGCCAAAATAAAGGGGGTATGTGGACTTACCTCCTTTATCTAGGATAAATATTTGCATTTTCTTTTGAATAAGCGCTATAATCAGGAAAAAAATAACATGGATGTCAAATAAACACTTATATTTTTGGTTTTACAAAGGAATCACAAACACTGAATTTCTAAGCAGCTTTTTAATCAGTCTAAGGATATTGTACCACCTTCTTAAAATGTTTGTTGCTCTATGATGACTTCATAATACCACTTATCCCTTTCTGGAATGAAGCAAAGCTGTTCTTTTAGGTTGTCTACCTTTTCTTTGCTTAAGGATTCAGTATTTTGGATATGTCTTGGAATGTTGAATTGTTCAGGTAGAAGGGATGGGAAATTTTTCTGCATGAGGATACATACCATTTTGAAAGGTGTGTAGTAATCGTAAGACTCCTTGAAAAGGTATAATCCAAAGACATCTATGCGAATCCACTTGATTCCCGTTTTGAAATTAACCTTTTCATTAAGAAGATCTTTTTTTCTATTCATTAGTTTCATGGTTTTCATAATATTTTCCGTGTCTCTAAAGTGATGTTGCATGTCTATCACCATATTTTTCTTGTTTGAAGAAACAATCGCATCACGATATTCATCAGAGATGTAAACGTAACAATAAAACACTGAAAACTTTGTTTTCAAAACTTCCACAAAATTTATTTTAAATTCTTATCACTACAGCTGTTTCGGCTAATTGCCTTTCTCAAGTGATCTGTTTTTGGCATGGGTTTACACTTTATAGTCTCTAATGAAATAAGTTGAGAAGGGGAGAACTGTTTGTCTCAAGCTGGTCATTCAGAATTATATATGTGTTTTTTAATTTATTGATTTCCATAGATTCTAACAAAGATAGCTTAAGGCCTTTATTTTGAATGTGCCTATGGAAATCAACAAATTAAAAAACACAGATATAATTCTGAATGACCAGCTTGAGACAAACAGTTCTCCCCTCCTCAACTTATTTCTTAGAGACTATAAAGTGTAAACCCATGCCAAAAACAGATCACTTGAGAAAGGCAATTAGCCGAAACAGCTGTAGTGATAAGAATTTAAAATAAATTTTGTGGAAGTTTTGAAAACAAAGTTTTCAGTGTTTTATTGTTACATAAAATGAATTTCCATCAAGTAACGGTCGAATCCATCAATTAGAGATGTAAATGTTTTGATGTTTCTTTAGTCGTTTCTCAATATGTCCAAATGCTCTATCTGAGTCTAAGTACGAGTGTCCTACCTCTGGAAACTTGTGCTCAATCGTTTTAAAGATGCTTTTGCCCACAAGATACTGAAACAGATATACGATCAAAAAAATTTTATTTTGCCCGGCACACGAGTCCGTCCACAAAATTAGATGATCTTTTCCTTTGAAGGCTGGATCCACTTCGATTGTTCGTAGAAAACAACTAAAAATTTCCGAGCTACCTCTGGAAGCTTGATTTTCCGTCCATGTGCAGAAAACAGTTTTTTCCACATTTTTGGTTATTATGTGGATTCCTAAGTTGTAAAACCACATTTGTCTAAGATAAAAGGCTTTCGAGGTACTAAGCCTAGGTAGGGGCATAGTTTGCTGTAGATCCAATGTTACATACACAGTGTTCTCTGATTTGCTAGCAAATTCTCGATCTGCTTTTTGAGATTCAAACGCTGATTTGTAATTTTCAGCGTGCTCTTCATTACTTTTGCCAGAATCGCATGTGCTACATGTATCGCTTTTGGGATAACCAAAAGACAGATTAAATTCATCATTAAAAATGAATCGGTATGTAGCCTCTTTTATTTGAAATTTTTCATTTCTTCTTTAAAGTTTATGCATTCTAGGGATCGAAAGTTGCGGTGAAAGATATTTTTTGTGAATATTACAATGCCTGGAGTAGTGCGACTCTTCTGCTGGGAAACTGGAAATATGCTCAATGACGTAAGCAGCAACTTCAGCAGGGGTCTTGTTAGGTCTGACTGCGTGTTTTCCCCTTCTGTCCGGTTCAGGGGCATTTTTCCCTGATTTTATTGAAGTTTGAATCAGGTCAACCTTTTTCAAGCTGATTGCAAACAAGGAAATGAAAGCCCGTTTGCATACGGTAGTTTGCCGGCCACTACAAGTTACATTGTATTGGTAGGTGGCAGTTTTATGCTTTAAGGCTCCAGTTTTCTTTGTCATTGGCTCCCTTTTTTTAATGCTCTTAAAAAGAAGGCAGTTTTTTGCATTTACATCTAGTTTGTAGTAGGAAGAGAATATTGATTCCCTTTCTTCTACAGTTATTGACTGTAGCGATACACAAAACACTTGTAGCGGCAATTTTCATTGCACAAAATCCCAGAGTTAACGGTTTTAGCGGGTTTTACTTGGCCTATTTTAGAAATGTAGGTCATCCCTTAGGTCTTCCCGTAGGTTTTTATGTTCTTTGGCTATATTTGAATCAGAAAAAAATGATATCACTAATGTTGCCGTTTTATTATGGCAGCTGACGAATACATGAAGGAGGTATGTCACAATTTTTATTCTCTTTGGTATGGATGAAGGAAGTAAGTACTTTATCTTGTTACTTACCTCCTTCATTCACTAGATATTTAAAGTAGTATGGTCAATTACCTCCTTCATACGCTGGCTATCTCAGTTATTTTAAATCATAGAAGGCTGGGGATAAGCGGAAAATTGAATTTAGCACTTACCACCTTCATACATGCGGATAACTCATTTTCTTAAAAAATGTCACTTACTCCCTTCATCCACTCACCCCTTCAATTGTAATAATATGAAATTTACCCCTAGGCGTATATTATATATTCTTTCATGAACTTGAGTGAAACCCAATATCGACCTACGGCATTTATGGTTTACGTAAAACCTACTCCAAAGTCTCCTTGTTTTTCTTCTCCACACTAGTATAAACTGTAGTCTTTTTATTTATGCATCCATGCCCTTTAAATCTGATTTCTTGGAGAGCGGCTATGTCTACTTCGTATTTTTGATGTTCTTGAGCAATACTTTGTATTTTGCCTGCCTGCAGCATGAATGAACATTCCAGGTTCCCAATCGTAATTCCATTATTAAGGCCTGCTTTTTTCGTTGTCTATTTGCTCGTCTGGTTTGTACGTTGTTCATAGCATTCATGATAGCTGAGTGTAAGGTGAACAGGTTATCGGCCTATTACACCCGAGTCCAGTGTCAGGGCTGCTGGCTATAGCTTCTGAACAAGCCTCGGTTTATAGTAGCTAGGCATTTCCTCCAGGCCAATGGTGTTATGTTATGTGTTAGGTTAGTGTTACAACGCCCATATTTGGTCAGGAGTTGTGGAATAGGAATTAGGATTTAGGACAGCAGAAGTGCTGCTCCATTCAGTTGTCTTTTACGACAAACAGGAGAAACTGTGGGGATATTCTTCTTTGGTGGCCCGTACCCTACACGGGGGCTGCTTTTGTCCTACTAAGTTTTAAACCTTTTCCTCGAGAGCTTTACTCGTAATTTAGTTTCATTAGAATGAGTTCTACTTCTACATGAAACATCATTTATATTTTTAAAATAATATGGTATCTTAAGATATCTAAGACATACAAATATCCTTAGTTTTTATATAGTTTAAATTAATTGTTTTCTAAATTAACTTCTTGTTTACTTCTTTACTAACACTAACTATTTAATTTTTAGTACTATCCCATCATGTATGCAATAGTTAATTACAAAACCCAAGAGATCTACAAAAAGATATTTGAATATCTTCATGATTTATTAGCTCCAAAATTGAGACCCGATGAAATAGTAACTGAATACGAAGCAAATCTTTATTACGCCCTGGGTGAAATTTATGTAGATTCCAGTATAGGAGGGTCGGTCTTCTACTTCACTCAAAACATCTACAAAAAAATCTGTTCCCTCAACTTAGCCAAAGATCTTGAAACCAACAACTTTTTCAGAAACATTTATCATTTAATATTGATGCTGCCGTTGCTTCCCGTAAACACCATAGTTGATGCTTTTAATAACATCCAAACCCAAGCCATAGATTTAAAGATCGAGGCGTTAACTCAAAATTTATTTAATCACGTACAAACAGAATGGATAGACAAAGTGACTCCCGATCTTTTCTGCGTCCATAGATTGGAGAATCGTATTAACGAAAATGTCATTGCTCCTTTCAAGAAACTTCGCGATTACATGATGCTGACCAAAGGAAAAACGAGGAGATGCGCAGATATTATTACGCTTATTGAAAAACTTATCGAGCTGGAAAATTTTCTACATATCACTTACTCTACGCCGAATAAGAAGTCTTTTGCTAGGGATTTAAGCAGCGCGCAAAAAAAGAATGTTCTTAAGGCTTGGATGTTTATCGAAAATCATCCGAAGATTAATGTCCATAATTTCTTTTCCAGGGTTTTAGGTATGTATTTATAATAAATCATGATAAATTAATCCTATGTATGTATTTGTCCTAACGAATATGATAAGGAAATAATTTCATTAGCTTTATTTTTATGATAGACAATTGGTATAACATGTTATCTATAAACATTGAGATATAAAACACAAATATTTTTTTATATGGTAAACTACTAAGAGTCAATTTGGATTGACTTTATGAGCTCTCAGTTCAAGATTTCTAAATTATTGACAGCATGTTTTAGAGGTTACTAGGATTCTTGAGAACCATGTATTTGCCTCGTTACCTTTTCTATTGAGAGTGAGTTTTGTGGCATATCTACATACAGACATACAAACTAGCAATAATTTAAAAACATAGCTTCGTCCCAACAACCTTGTTATTACTTTTCTATTTCTGAAATGTTCTGATGGAGTCTTTTCTCCAAATCCAAGTCTTTTCTCTAAATATATATACACATAGTTTCAAGAGTTATGCATCACCCAAAATTTTCTTCTTCTTCGCGCGATTAGGATTACTCCTGTTTGTCGGCCTCTTATTCTGTTTCAGTCGTTGTTGACTGTACATTATCTTTCCACCTTTTTGGCGCCTGCCAACGGGTCTTCTGCTATACGGCTTATTGTTTTTACAGATGTTCGCTAATCTATCTGATCCGATTCGGTTTACATGTTCGTTCGTTTTTTTTTTCTTGTTTTTATCCACCTGTTAATATTTAGAATTTTGCATTGTTCGCGTATACTTCTGTTGGTTTGTCTGTCTCTTAATGATATGCCCGCTATTGATCTTAATACTTTCATTTCGATATTGTTGATTTGTTGTTTCGTCTTTCTTGTATCGGTCCTTGTCTCCGCTGCATATGTTAGGATTGGTCTTACTGTTGTCTTGTATACTTTCATTTTGCTTTCCTTGGTCAGATATTTGTTTCTCCATATGGTTTCTCGGAGGCAACCACTTACTCTTGCCGCTTTTGATGTTTGCCTTGTGGTCTCTGTTCTTATATCCCTGTCACTAGTGATCTCTACTCCTAGGTAATTGAATTTCATTACTTGTTCTACAATTTACTGATCACTATACATTTAGTTTTTTCTACTGATATTCTCATATTAAGTTTGTTTACTGTGATATTGAAGGTGTGGAGCTGCCTTTGTAGGTTATCTTCGTTATCAGCAATTAGTACTGCATCATCGGCATAGCATAGTATCGTGATTTTATGCGCTCCCATGTGGTATCCGTGTCGTTTTCTTACTTCGTGAATTATTTGATTCATCACCATATTGAATAAGAATGGGCTGAGCGAGTCTCCTTGGCGGATTCCTTCTTTTAGTTCTATGCATTCTGTTTCCAATGTTGGCGTTATAACTCTGGTCTTGTTGTTCTTGTCCTTATTATCTGATGGTCTATTTGTTCAGCTTGTAATAAATTTAAGATGTCATTTCGCTTCACCCTGTCAAAAGAACTTTTTAAATCTACAAAGCACATGTATGCTGGATTTCCATATTCAATAGACTTCTCTATTATTTGTCTGATAATAAAAATTGCGTCTATTGTGCTGCGGTTCTTCCGGAAACCTTGTTGTTCATCTGCCATGTTCGCTTTTTCCTCGATTTTATCTTTTATGACTGCCGTTAACAATTTTAATTTACTATTCATCAGACTAATGCCTCTATAATTTTCAGGATTTCTCCAGTCTCCCATTTTAAGTATCGGTAGCAGGGACTTTCCTTCCATTCAGCTGGTACTACTCCGGTATTTATTATATCGACGAATAATTTTAGGAGCCATTTGCGTAGTGTTGTTCCTCCATATTTTAGCAGTTCATTGTTTATCTTATCAGGACCAGGTGCTTTTCTGTTTTTTAATTTTTTTATTCGTTCTTGTAGCTCTTCTTCTGATATTAGTACTCTATCGTGAGTTTCGTTAATGATTATTTCTCTGTTCTCTTCTTCTCCTTCTCCATATAATCTCCAAAATTTTCGCTATTATTAACTATTTTTAGAAAGTACTCTTATAGATCATTTATAAAAAATATATCATAACAGTGACAGATATTTTTTGTTTTAAAAGAGATGCTGTTTTTTTAATAAATAAATTTATTTCTAATTAAAATATTTTTAACAATTTTAACAGTTTTAATACTGCTAACAAGTCGATCAATAATTCCTGTGGCAGATTCTCCCATTCTTCTCTACAGATAATTGTAAGTTTATAGTAGGTTCTAGTAAGATTCCCTCGAGCGAACATCTCTGGAGAGCACTTCTCAGCTGTTTCCGCCACGAACCGCTGGCGCTGTGAATGGACGTCTTCAACTAAAGCGATAATTCGTGCACGTCCAACTCGGACAGTAAATAATTATAATTAATTGATGGATTCGACCGTTACTTGATGGAAATTCATTTTATGTAATATGTAAAACACTGAAAACTTTGTTTTCAAAACTTCCACAAAATTTATTTTAAACTCTTATCACTACAGCTGTTTCGGCTGATTGCCTTTCTCAAGTGATCTATTTTTGGCATGCGTTTACACTTTATAGTCTCTAACGAAATAGGTTGAGGAGGGGAGAACTGTTTGTCTCAAGTTGGTCATTCAGAATTATATCTGTATTTTTTAATTTGTTGATTTCCATAGATTCTAACAAAGATAGCTTAAGGTCTTTATTTTGAATGTGAAGAATTTTAAGTTCGTCATTAAAAGAATGATTATGGTCTAGAAGGTGAAGTGCGTATGTAGAATCTGTTTTTCTATTATTGAAAGCTCTTTTATGTTCTGCTATTCGTTTATTAAAACTTCTACCAGTTTGACCGATGTAAGTTTTTGGGCAGTCGCCACATTTAAGTTTGTACACACCACTGTGTAAGTGTTTTTTATTTTGGCTCTTGTTGTTTTTAATATATTTGCCTAGGTTGTTATTTGTTCTGAAAGCTGGTGTTATTCCTTTCATTTTTATGTGTTTGGCTATTTTTGTTGATATTTTGCCTGTCTATTTAATCGAGCAGAAGGTACTGGGTTTTTTCTCTGGTGGTGGAAATACTAATTTCAGGGCTTTCTTCTGTAGTTTTTGATTTAACATTATATTAATTGTTTGTTCGTTGTATCCATTGTTTACTGCTATTTGCTTAATGATATTCCGATGTCAAAATACAATTTTGAGACAGAATTAAATATCATTAAGCAAATAGCGGTAAACAATGGATACAATGAACAAACAATTAATAAAATGTTAAATCAAAAACTACACAAGAAAGCCCTGAAATTAGTATTTCCACCACCAGAGAAAAGACCCAGTACCTTCTGCTCGATTACATATACAGGCAAAATATCAACAAAGATAGCCAAACACATGAAAAAGAAAGGAATAACACCAGCTTTCAGAACAAATAACAACCTAGGCAAATATATTAAAAACAACAAGTGCCAAAATAAAAAACACTTACACAGTGGTGTGTACAAACTTAAATGTGGCGACTGCCCAAAAACTTACATCGGTCAAACTGGTAGAAATTTTAATAAACGAATAGCAAAACATAAAAAGGCTTTCAATAAGAGAAAAACGGATTCTATATACGCACTTCACCTTTTAGATCATAATCATTCTTTTAATGACGAATTTAAAATTCTTCACATTCAAAATAACGGCCTTAAGCTATCTTTGTTAGAATATATGGGAATCAACAAATTAAATAACACAGATATAATTCTGAATGACCAACTTGAGACAAACAGTTCTCCCCTCCTCAACCTATTTCATTAGAGACTATAAAGTGTAAACGCATGCCAAAAATAGATCACTTGAGAAAGGCAATCAGCCGAAATAGCCGTAGTGATAAGAGTTTAAAATAAATTTTGTAGAAGTTTTGAAAACAAAGTTTTCAGTGTTTTATTACATAAAATGAATTTCCATCAAGTAACGGTCGAATCCATCAATTAATTATAATTATTTACTGTCCGAGTTGGACGTGTTTCAGTGTTTTATTGTTACATAATTATAATTCATTATAAATCACGTTTTTAAGGATACGGATTTATAAAAGTGTAAAAATCGCGGGGTGATGCATAACTTTTGAAACCATGTATATATATATATATATATATATATATATATATATATATATATATATATATATATATATATATATATGAAATTATAAAAGATTTCATTTCAATTCGAATTCCATCATTGTTCTAAACGTGTTTTGAGTGATTCAACTCCTTATGAGGAACACTTGTGGAAGTCCAGTGAAGTTAAGTTCAGAGAATCCTCAGGGTCTCTTAACATTATTACCACAAATTGGTCGCATTGCTCCTGTAGTGATCCTTCCCCAAGTTAACATGCTCCTTTTCTAACTTGGCTGTACCGTACTGAAGATGACCAATTTTCAGAAATACGTATATACGGTTGCCTTCCGTCTTATACACATATTTTATTACTTTTTTTCCCTTTGTTGCGAGCTATGTTTTTTTATTTTTAGTCATTCTCGTAATATAACTGAACAAAAGTTACAACAAATATGTGAAGCCGAAGTCTTGTCCTGGTTAGGTCTCTGTGGTGAAAATGATATTTCGCCACATACGCTTTGTCTTACCTATTTCTTCTTAAAGTTGTTTTGTAAATTGTCTCTTTTCTTTAATTGGGTTGACTTCTCTTGTAAAGTATACTCGCAACAAATCGGAAAGAACGCTCCTCCTTGAACTTGATACCTACCCAATAACAACTAACATTATCCAGGTATATGCCCCTACAGCTGACAAACCAGACGACATAAGTGAAGCATTCTATATTGAATTATCCAACACCTTGAAACACCTTTCCAAAAAGGATCTAACCTTGATTATGGGTGATTTAAATGCCAAGATTGGTAGGGGACCATCGGGAGAATTCATAGGACAGTTTGGGCTTGGCGAAAGAAATGAGCGAGAAGACAGATTGGGTGAATTTGTATCAGAAGAAGAGTTTGTAATTACTAACTCAAGTAGATTCAACAAGAAGTGTCATGGACACAATTTGGATTCCGCGATACCTTAGGCACCCGAGAAGCTCTATTCGCTATACAAATGCTTATCTGGAGGGTAAACAGCCAATTGACAGGGTAAACTACACATTTCTTGGTACTAACATAAACAGTCAATGGGACCACTCTACTGAATTAAAACACCGCATAGGGAAAGCAAGATTAGCGTTCGTAAAGATGAAGTCTCTTTTCAGAAGTCACGATTTACCACTTGTACCAAAATCTCTATTATCAGATGCTATTTATTTTCTACATTAATATACGGATTAGAGGCATAGACGCTGTCTGAAGCTTCTTTAGGAAAGCTCGATGCCTTCGAGATGTGGTGTTACAGGCGCATCTTACGAATTTCATGGGTGGATCGTGTGACTAATATTGAGGTCCTACGTAGAATGAGCAAGGAATGCGAGATCACTAACACAATCAAAGAGCGCAAATTAGAATATCTTGGCCATGTTATGAGAAATGAACACAGATATGACTTATTGCAACTCATTCTTCAGGGCAAGGTATTTGGAAAGAGAGGACCGGGGAGAACAAGAATATCTTGGCTTCAAAACCTAAGGAAGTGGTTTAATACGTCTATAAATAACCGGACTATTCCGAATAGCTGGAAGTAAAGTTAGGATAGCTATGCTGATCACCAACATTCGGAACGAATAGGCACCGTAGAAGAAGGGAAGTAAGGTATACTGACAGTAAAATATTAAGTGTTTCGTATATGTTTAAAGCAGTTCGTTTAATTTTCTCATTTATTGGTTTCCAATTTTATCTTTTTATCTATCCTACTCGAGCAGTGAATTATTCTTGCTTTTATTCTAATAAAATGTAGCGTAATTTTGTAACGTACATTGTAATTATTTGTATGATACAATAGGATTGTTTTATTTTTAGGTTATATTAAATGTATGGAAAATCAAATGTGGATCTGGGGCTTCTACAAATACGATGGAGAACCCACTGAAGAACTAATAAATGCATCCAACTTTTCGATAATAGCCAGCGAAGATTTGGGCCAAGAGGACGACCAAGATATCACTGAAATAGAAGAGGAAGCCGTCGAACAAGATGGAGACGAAAGACCGTCTATCTTAATGGAAGCTGTTTTAGACGAGAATGGAAAATATATTTTGAAACCCAGAGAAGAAATAGTAAATCCAAATATGAGCTAGACTAAAATAAATTTGGTAGTATACGAATAAGCGATTTTGGTTTTAGGACTAAAATAGTTTGCCGAATATATTTAATTATTTATATTATATAAATTCCGTAATGTATTTGGTAAACATTTAGAAAACGCTGATATTTTAGTACAAATCATATATTTTTGATGTTTTTACTTTAATTTCGGATTAGCAAAATATGAATAAAATCTTCGCACAATCTTTTGAAAGTTAAATTGAACAACTTGAATCTAGGGGGATATACTTAAATAGGTAGAGAGGGATGAATTTTATATAAAATAAAATAATTTTTATTTTAAATGAGCCCTCATCTTGTATTTTGGCCACCAATTTTTTTTTGGAAAATTCTTGTGTTTACATAAATTATATCTTTAACAATTAAGTATAAAAAATAATGTTTTGTTGACATCTTAGTATATTTTAACAATTTTGCTGTGGAACTGTATTTCAGAACGTTCTCCTGTGCTTAATGAACTTTTTTCATAGCATATGCAATACGCAGATAACGCCAAATGACATCTTCCGCACAGACAAATAAAAAAAGCGAAAGTTTAAAAAAATATTTCCGAAGTCATTTTATGAGAAATATGGTTTAGGCTATTAGTGCTATGAGTCCCTGTAAAATATAAACGCAACATCCATTTTAGGAAATTAAATGATAAATTTATTTATACATACATCACTTTCTTATTCAATCAAATACATACGATTATTCATTTAAATAAACCAAATATTTTTGAGGCCTTTAAAAGACCTTTTAAAGGCAAAGTAATTGGACAATGATTACTTTAAAAAATAACTAACCTTACAAAAGTTCTAATAATTTTGTAAATTATTAAAAAACATTTATACTACACTGCCACTCATACTGACTGGAGATACAAAGAGCGATTCTCGAAAACCAATGAATCTCAGTAGTCTGATTTTTCAAAAAAATTCTCATTGGTGTTCATAATTTTTTGGTTTGAAATTTTTAGGATGTCATTGGGCACATTTTTCTTTTCATTTCTTTGTTTTTTTCCTCCTTTCAACTGCTTATGACAGCTTTTTAAAGCTCATTTTAGTATAGAGATGGAATTTTCTTTTTAGAGGTCAGATATTCTTAAGAGGGACATTTTCAGAACTGACTTATTTTTGCTAGCATAGACTAGACGGCTCAGCTAAAGCAAATGGTCAGCAGATGGTTATAATCTTGTAAAGTGGTTCTAGTATTTTGTTGAAGATGTAAGATATAAGTGAACTGAGATTTTCCAAAACTGTCAAATTGTCAGTTCCAACTGAGACGCATGGCACGGTCAAGATTTTGCATTTTCTTTGTTTAATTCTTGTAAAGTCTACAGCAGAAACATCAATACTTCTTGGTAGGGAGGCGCAATGTCAGCACAAGAAATATTTCGTTTGCATGGAAACAACCCTTTAACCTGAACCCATTCGTAGCAATGGATTCTGTTTGGCAAGCCATATAGGCTTTCCCCAAAAGCTCGACAGTTCCATGTTGGCTTAGAGGCCTTTTCCTTTGACGCAACACTAGCAGTATATTTCAACTGTAGTGATGGTTCAGAAAAATGTAATAGGTCTTATCTAAAAGCTGCACCGTATGTGATATGTAAGGTGGAAAATGTATTACAAGTATGAAGTTTTCTGTGATGATATTTGTAACATCAATATTCTTTGTGTGTGTATGGTGACCGTCCAATGTAAGAAGTAGAGGATATTCCCTTGTTAGTTTGAATATGATGGACCGAATCCACTATGTCCATCATACTCATGAGTATGATGGACAGAGTGGATGCAGCGCTCATGCAGCATACTACTATTGAACCCCGTTCCGCAGAACTTACCTACGATTCCCACTTTCCTTTTACTCGACCTCATCTGCTGGATACTTGTATTCACTATATTCTGCTTCTATAATACCAAAAGTTCTATGGACAGTTTCTTGATTGAAGCCATTTGCTTGTGAAAAAAAGGTTTCATGAGGTTTCAAAACAGATAAAAGTTTTTGTGTCGATTTAAAAAATTATCGAACCAGGCTCTTCCTCCTAAGCCTCTTTCTGCGATTGTTTTTGATTTTTAGAATCCTGGAAGGTTGCTTTAATTGTTTTCTTTATTTCAGAAAATTGAGCTCTCTTCACGGCCACAGAGCATATTTTATAGTTTACAGCTGTTTGTGTACCGCTTTAATACATTCTTATTTAGCTTATAACAGTATCTTTGTTGTGATCAAGGATTATTTCCATGGCATCCATTGGAAACGTTCTCATTGCATCTGTTATGCATATACAAAATAGTATTTGAAGCTTCGCAAAATTGTTACTTAGACTGACTCTCCTCCCCCAGGCCATTTCCCCATAAGAGATTATTCATGTCTCGCTACATCACCTTAAGATTTTCTGCATACCATTAGGACTTAGGACTTCAGTTTGTCATTAACGTCGGTCCTAATAATGCATTTAGTAATTTCAAAAGATAGTGCTAAAGGTATTATTGTTATATTTCATCTTTTGTTAAAAATGTTGACTAAACTAAATTTACCAACATAAATTGACATTTGTATATTACATGTAAATTATTTTGTATATACATACGAAAAATAATGTGGAATATAAATATGTATTTGAAAATAAGTAGTTATTTAAAGGTTTCTTTTTTATGTAGCATGATATTGTTAATATTGATTAAAATAAAATGCTGTGTCAAATACAAAAAGATTCTTTAATAAATTTTTTTTCGTAATTGTAGCATTTTTTTAAGTGATCGATTATAGCAGGCCGCTTATTTTGGAAGGAAACGGAAATGTTAAAAATCATATTAAATAAATCTGCGTATTTTCGGTAGATCTACTCATTCGGTAGTTCATCTACCGAAAGACCTTATTTTCGATTTTCATTCTTCGGATAATTTGACCCAAAATATACCTAATTTGCTACATTCATCCTTTCGAAGTACATTTCACAGAGAAATTATCCAATATTCGGTAAATTTAAAAACGCTGAATATTTCTGTATTCAAAAATGTTTTAAATATATTAAAATGGTGTATTATTTTTTTGATCACGTATCTTAAAATTCCCAATATAATAAACAATTAGGTAACCAAATGAATTTATATTTTATCATCTCGAATTTAATTTGAGGCTACTTGAAGTGCTGTCTGGTGACTGCTGATTTGTATATTTATATATACATACTGTACGCCCAGGATAGTAATAGACATTATAGTATTATAAAATTTGAAATTGTCTGAGAATATATCTTCGCTATCAGAATCCTACCTAAATTAAGAATACATGAGTGAAAAGAAATCATTTTCACTTTGTCTATAATTTTTTCCCACTCTTCTACGGAAAATATTCCAAAGAACTCATCCGACAATAGTTGAATAGAATTAAAAGTGAATCTACATTTCCTGTTCCAACATAAGTTTTTAGTGCTGCCCAAACAAGCGCTATCGGGTTTAAATCTGGATCATATGGTGAGAGCCTTACTGAATACGTCATATCTGTTATTTTTAATAATAGAGTCAATAGCAAATTTTACATATTTCGGTTTATATAATTGTATAATGGCTTACAAGTCGGGCCTGAGCATGTTAGCAGAAAAAGGAATATTTCTGGCTTTTAGCCAATCTATCATTTGAATCTTGGTTGATGCGGATGTTGGTGCTTTATCCTCGTGAGTATTATGATAATTTACCCATCACGAAGACACTGTTTAGAGGTAGTTTTTCTTCTAACCCCTTGTTGTCTTTTTCTTTTTAAGTAGACATTACTTTCTGTCTGTTTTTCAATGTGCCTCCATTAAGTTGTCGTTCCATCGTTTTCGTGATTTTCCTACTGATCGTCTTCCTATTGGGGAATCTTATCTCGCCGTCTTTTTGTTTTGGCTATATGATCGTTCCATTCTACTCTTCTATTTTTTACCCATTCCTTGATGTTCTCCACCTTGCATCTACGTCGTATATCTGTACTTCTAGCTCTGTCCCATACTGTCTTACCATCAATTTTTCTAAGAGTTTTGATCTCTGCTGTTTATAACATTATTTTTATCCTCCCTGTCTCGGATCGTGTTTCTGTCGCGTATGTCGTAATTGGTAATTGGACAGAATTGTAAATTCTGCCTTTCACTGCTTTCTCTATATTTTTATTTCTACATATTGTTTCATTCAAGCAACATGTTTCTCTGTTATATTTACTTGATCTTCCACATCTCTTTCGAGATTTCCTTAGCTAGATAGTGAGATGCCTAGATATTTAAACTCCGTCACTATTCACACACTATCTGTTCTATTATCTAACCCTTCAGCTCTTATTTACACCTTAGTAAATTTGCTGTTATAACCATGCATTTTGTTTTTTTTTTGCCGAAATTAATATGTTAAATTTTCTGGTGGTTATATTAAATTGGTGTAGCATACATTGTAAATCATCTTCACGTTGTGAGATTAGTATTGCGTCGTCTGCATTGCAGATTATTTTAAATTGTTTTTCTTCCATTTGGTATCCTTTTTTTATTATTTCATCCATGATGAGGTTCAACAATAGAGGACTCGGGGAATCCCCCTGTCTTATTCCATTGGCAGCTTTAATTGGGTCAGTTAGTTCTTGTACTTTTACTTTTATTACGTTGCTTTGGTAGATATTTTCGATCGTTTTGTTTATTCCTAGATGTATCTCTCTTGCGTACAATAATTGGATCAAGTTCTTTGATTCTGTGAAATGCCTTCTTAAGGTCCACGAATGATAGATATGCCGGTTTTTTGTATTCTATTGATTTCTCTTTACCACTTTTTATAATTGACAAAATTCATATCATCAAAACCTGCTTCGTTCCATGCATCTGCACAATGATCAAACGTTGGTCCTTGGAGACGGGTTTTTAAGCCCACTGTTCATTCCATTAGTACAACTATTACTGCAACTATGGCTTGAAAGGAAATACGTTTCATCAGTAAACACAAAAATCTTTTTTCGTATCTAAACTGTTTATATCATGTTTTTCCATTAAAACTTTCAGTTATTTGCTGTTTTTTCCAATGGAATCAACGATTCCCTATTTCCAAACAGATACTTTATTTGCCTCCTTTATAATCAAATTTCAACCTTCTTCAACTGTTTGTAATTTTATTTTTGCACCATTTTTTTTTCACCTCGTATTAGGAGTGACAAAACCGGTTATATTTCCTGCTTCAATTTCGCGGCCCTCGTTTGCAATATTTTTGAGATACACATTGAAACTCTTGAAAATGCAATCCAAAAAATCTCAGATTATTTATTAATCTTCTTATTAGATTATTTATCAAATTAACTGTCATGGCTATACATACGCTCTTGCACTTTTCTGTCAATAATTATTGCTGACAAGTTTTTACACAGAACGTGTCAACGTCGAGAATCACTTTTACAGAAACCGTAATATCCTGGTAATGCAAGAAACTAAACGAAAAGGAACTATAAGTAGTGGTGGGGATAACCGAATTTTGAGTACGGGTTTTATAATTAGTGATCGGTTACAAAGTGCAATATCTTCTTCTTCTTCTTACGATGCCTATCCGTTCCGGATGTTGGCGATCAACATGGCTATCCTAACTTTGCTTGCTGCTATTCTGAATAGTCCGGTTGTCGATGTATTAAAGTGCAATATGAAGTTCGTATTTGTATGCTGAGGCTAAGAGGTAAAACTAGAAAATTAAGTTGAATATTATGTGCATGCTCCTTCAGCGAATAAAAACCAGAATGTAACACAGGAATTCTGTAGTAAGGTTAAGGTAAGATAAGGTTGAACTTATATAATCAAATTCCGAAATATGACAAATCAAATACCGAAAAACTACGGGAGGTAAAAGGAAACCTGACGAAAACAACGAGAATGAGAAGTTGTTGGTAGATTTTGCGCAAGAAAACAACTTGAGAATTATATGTTACTTACTTCGATCACAAGAAAATCCACAAAGAAACATGGATCGCTCCAGAAGGTAGAACATGTAACCAAATCGACCATGTCCAGTGGAAAGCAAGCACGCGAAATTAATAACAGATGTTAGAAGTTATAGAGGGGCAGACGCGGATTCTGATCACGAAATTAAGAGAAACTATCCCAAAAATCAGAGAACAGAGAATATCGTATAAAAAATATGACGTCGCCAAACTAAGGAACACAGGAACCGCTGACAACTTCCAGGCAGACGTGACAGCAAAATTTCTTCAAAACTAAATTCAAGGTGACATCGAAATGGAGTGAGAAATAATAGAAGAAGCTACAAAGGGAGCAGTTCAAAAGCGATTAAGTTCAAGTAAAGAAGGGAAGAGATAAAGAATGGTTTTATGCCGATTGCAAGAAAAGCCTTAACAAACGCAAAGATGCAAGACTAAAATATATGGACAAACCAAGTGACAAGTGAGAATAGAAATGAATATGAAGCAGAGAGAAGAGACGAGAAAAAAGTGTGTAGGGGGAAGAAAAGGGAGCGTATGGATAAAAAGCTCCTAGAGATTGAAGAACAGTACATTAATAAAAATGTGAGAAACTTCATCAGGAGGCGAAAAAGATCAGTGACCAAGGCGCAAGAAAACAGAATTACTACAAAAGTAAAGAAGGACATCGAATAGGAGATAAGGATAAGCTAGATAGATGGCAAGAGCATTTCAGAGAGCTGCTTCATAAAGAACCGGATGGAAATGATGAGGAGCAAGTGGAAATGGTAGGGGAAGTCGACATGGCGGAAACAATGGAGGGTCACACCGTGAAAGAAATACGAGATATCATATATAGCATGAAAATCAATAAAAGTGCAGGCAGCAATGGTATTCCTGCAGAAGTAATCAAGCATGGCGGAGAAGCACTTATAACGCAGATATGTAGCCTGATAACGAAAATCTGGGAGTGAGAGGAAGTATGGAGAGAGGAAATAATGTACCATTTATAAGAAGGGAAATAAAGGAATGTGCGAAAACTACAGGGGTATCACTCTTCTGGATGTAACATATAAGGTACTCGCCAGAGTCACAAGAAGTAGACTTGAAAGAGCAGGTTGGTGAATACCAGGGAGGATTCAAAAAGGGCAGATCCACCATAGATAAAATATTCGTAATAAAAATGATTCAGAGCAATACGTACGAGCAACAGTTAAAGCTAAACCTCCTATTTATAGATCTCAAACAAGTTTACGGGTCTGTGATAAGAAGGCGTCTGTACCATGCCCTAATAGTACTTGGAATTGCGGAAGAAAATATGATCAGACTAGTAAAATGACCTTAATAATGAGACCGACAATAGAGTAAGGATAGAATGAAGCCTATCAGGAGAATTTGAAGTAAGAAAGGGACTAAAGCAGTGAGATCCACTGTTCACAATACTCTCCAATTTCTTGCTGGAGGTAATGAGAGTGTGGAATACGATAGAAAGGTATGATTTATGACAACAGAAGCCAAGTCCTGGCCTTTGCGGACGATGTGGTGTTAATGGTAAGAACTAAAGTAGAACTGCTTTAAAGAGGATTTTTAAACTTTTTGAAACGAAGGCTGATAAGGTATGGAATGAATATTAATGAGCAAAAAACAAATTATATAGAAATGGGACAGACCACAAATAAAGGTAAACAACTGAAGACTACCACAAACAACGAGAGTAAAGAGTATTGCTTCAAAAAGGTGACGGACTTTGAGTATCTAGGAGTAACCCTAATAAGTAAAGGGGAAGAAAGCCAAGAAATTAAGAAGCGGATTTCGAGAGGAAGGAAGACGGTCGGAGCTCTACACAAACTACTAAGCGCAAAAAAAATCTCAAGAGAGGCAAAATTGAGACTATACCGAATGCCATCTTGCAAGAATGGCAGATTGAAGGTGGACAAAGGACTCACACTGCGGCCGTGGACAGAAGAAAATGGAGGAAAACAGTGGACAAATTCGAAGCTGTATGTGTATGTATGTTGATACCTGCTGATAGCCGTTGATACTTATGTCAACTACAGTTCTACTCTATGTAAGACCAAAAAAATTGATCATACTTTATCTTGGTAGTCATTTTTTAAAGGGGTCATTACAATTGTACGTTTTATTGCTATACCTGAATCTGCTGGTCTATTATATATAAGAGCTCATATTATTAAGAGATAATGGCTTTAAAAAAATTGTTAATATCAAAAAACATGTTTACAACATTTATTTAAAAATAATTTACAAAATGAACACTTTTAGGAATTATTACATTAGTTTTCATCAGCGACTTCTTCCACATCATCTTCAAAATCAGCTTCATCATCTACTGCAGCGTTTTCGTATTGTTGATATTCCGATATCAAATCATTCAAATTTGATTCTGCTTCTGTGAATTCCATCTCATCCATTCCTAAAAAATTGCAAAATAGTTTACATGAGATCGAAAATTCACTAAAAAAAAGCAAATAATCAGTATTTAGAGATAACAAACCGTCTTTATGATTTCGACCGTACTACTATTGAACAAGTGATTTAAAAGTTCTTAAGTTCTATAACTTAAGAAAATAATTAAAAATGAGAAAATTATTAAATTCATGATCTTTTTTATTAATAATAATATGGTAGTCTGAAAAGTTCTTGGCCTGATATTAAAAACAAAAATTTAGACTTTTATAGAACTTTTATTTTTCCACCAAATTTGCTGTGATATCGATACATTTTATCCATAGACGTACCAATGCTGTTATCCGTTCTATATATTGTTCCCCTACAAATATTACAAAAGTGCTCATCCACAGCCATATTGGCTTCTTAAAAAGTATATGGAAGTCCAAGAGAGTCACATCTGGGGAATAAGTAGTACATATTTTATTTCTAATTTATGTTCTAAAACTTTATAAACAGTTGCCTGCAATGTTCTAGATTGATATACTTTACTCAGGCAACACTTCTTTCTCACTCAAGTGATCAAAGATCATTGAAATTTCGAAACTGGGCAAACCAAATGTTAAGCTAGAAAACTACCCCCCTACAATACTACTCGGCATGGTATATAAACTATTAGAAAAGTTTCTACTCATCAGAATTAATCACAAAATACTCGAAATTGTCCCCATTGGACAAGAAGGAGCCCGTATCACCCTCATCGGAGTTGTACGAACCAAGTCTTGCCATTAAAAACTTTTATAGAAGCTAGTTTTCAAACAAATATATATATATATATATATATATATATACAGTAAAACCTCCCTTAACCGAAACGGCTGACATGACAGTTTCAATACTTTCGTCAATAAAAAGTAAATGTTTGTCGCAAAACGTAAACAATTCCGTTAATTTCACTCACCAATTAATGTCTATGTGTGTTGGGAAATCACAAAAACCAAGAGCTCTAAAAGATATTTCCGAAAAGGCATTTTAAGGTATAGAAGCCAAAAAAGTTCATGGATGTCGACCACTTTATTTTTAGAATGGTTTGAAAATGAATTCGTCTCAAGTGTAAAATCCTTTTTAAAATCAAAAAACCTTCCCATCAAAGCATTGTTGCTTGTTGACAATGCGCCCTCACCCTCAAAATCTACAAAATGGTGACAATTGTCAGATTTTTGTCACCGAATGTCACAAGCTTAATCCAGCCGTTAGACCAGGGAGTCATAGAGACATTATAGAGAAGCATTCTTAAGACATCTGTTATTACAGGAGACGAATTAATCCAAAAGTGTTCCCGAAATTCTCAAATATTTAACAATAAAACTTTTTTATTGGTGAGCTTAGTCGTGGGCCAAGATCAAATCTTCAACTTTGGAAAAATGCTGGAACAAACTTTTTGATAAGATTTTGATTGACGATCCTGAAGAAGACAATGGTAAGAAAACGACAGAAGAAATTAAACCTTTCATTAAAAATTTGCCGGGACATGACGAAATTAACTAAGAAGAGATACGTGACTGGTTAGCAGCTGATGACTCAGAACGTGAATTCATCGACCAGGACATCATTGATATGGTTCTTTATCAAGACAGCCTGAGCATATCACATGACGAAGATAACGACCCAAGAGGCAACAGGCAGCACAAGACCATAGATGAGATTTTTAATGCTTTAGAGGCAAGAATTTTATACAGTAGGCCTAAATAGTTAGGGACACGACTAGATTCTTAATTTTTGTTGTCATTACATAAATTAACGATGGAGGGAGAGAGAAACATCGCTGTCAAATGAAAACGCAAAAAAAAATAGCAGATTTCTTTAAAAAAGCATGTTAAACTTTTTCATTTTCCTTAATTTTATTACTTTATTTTGGATTTACTTGTTAGAAAACATTACGAAATCAACTCATAGTATTTTTTAATACCAATACTTTGATCAAGAATATTATAAAAAACAATGTTATTTTTAACCGAAATTTTTGTTATCCGAAACGGCCTCCCCCCCAATTATTTCGGTTAACGGAGGTTTTACTGTATATATATATATATATATATATATATATATATATATATATATATATATATATATATATATATATATATATATATATATATATCCGTAGCATTCATAGATCTCACAGCAGTATACGATATTGTTTGGAGACAGGGATTAGTATATAAATTGTCCCGTATTATCCCCTGCAGAAAGATAATCATCCTCATTGACAACATGATGTCAAAAAGAACCTTACACGTAATATTGGTAAAGAACATCAGCAAACAGATGAAACTTAATAATGGCCTTCCACGGGATTCTATGCTTGCCCCTTTACTTTTGAGCCTCTATATTACTGACATGCCTGCAACCGAATCTCCCAAGTTTGGATATGCTGACGGTTGGACCATGGGAACAAGCTATCCTTAGAAACCATCGAAAACACTCTTACGAATAATCTATCCATCCTCAAAAAATTCTTTAAGAAATGGAATTTATAAACAATTACTTTAGTACTTAGCACTTATTACTTTTTCGAGCGTTTTTATGCCGTACAAGGTATCTTTAAAATCCGTTTATGTATGTTCTTCTTCATGTACCATGTTCAGTCGTCGTCTCCGGCCAGTAACTCAGTAGATGGCTTTAAACATGTATATCTAGTAGCAGCACGAAAGATAAAATATGCATTCCGAAAACGTTCTGTGATGTAGTTCGTATATATCTTTTATAAAGGAATTTTTTAGATTAAAATTTTTGTGATTTATGGTATACAGCCAACTACAGGAAATTCATTTTCCTTGTGGATATCAAAATCATCATCATCATCATCATCAAGATCATTTCAATAGGTACTTACTTTTTTCTACGGAATATTAAAATACTTGGGATATCTACTTCTTTTTCTTAACTTTCTATCCTCCATTTTTGGATATAGGGCTCTTCCAACTTCTTCCTATCGACCCTTTTAGGGTCTCCAATGTTAAATATTTACGTCCGTCTTTTTGTTTAGCAGTGTGGTCAGCGAAGCTCCAATTGAGTTTGACCATTTTTTTGTGATATCCTCGACCTGTTTTTGATCGTAACCAGTCGTTCCTCCTTAAATCTGACAGTCGTATACACAACATTGCATTTTCTGTTGTGGCTAATTTGTTCATATTTACCTTAGTTAGGATTCAGGTTTGACATCCATATGTCATGATAGGAATGATGCAGTGGTTGAATACTTTGCTCCTCAAGTATTGAGGTATTTTGCACTTCTTCAGTATTCAAATGAGTTTTCCAAATCCTGCCTGTCAGTCTTCTTCTTCTAGTGATTTCTGCACTTTGGTTCTCTTAGTCAAATTTCAGAATTTAGCCTAGGTACATATATTTTTGGACTTGATGTATCTCATTGCCATTTATAGTTATATGACTGGGGTCTTCCGTATTTGACATTATTTTTCAGTGTTGGGGGATATTTGGGATATATCAAGAATTAAAGATGTCTGGGAAACATTTGATATTACATTATATTGTCTCTGGCGCATTATGTTGGATTATCTAAAGAGATTATTGGTCATATATTTGAAAAGACTTCTATAAGTAAGTATTCTCGATAGATATAGAGAAAAAGGATTTCTAGAATAGAATCAATTGAAAAACTCAACTTACTATTTCGAGAAATAACAAACCGCAAACGTAAGAATACTTTACATACTACAAGATTTCTATATCATGTAATAGATTGTTAATGACCGAATTTTAAAAAATCTTACCTTCTCCAGTATACCAATGTACGAAAGCCTTTCTTGCGTACATAGCTGAGAATTGTTCAGAAATACGTTTGAATAGTTCTTGAATGGCAGTGGTATTTCCTATAAATGTGGCAGACATCTTGAGGCCTCTGGGGGGAATGTCACAAACGGCAACCTTAACGTTGTTTGGAATCCATTCAACGAAATAGCTGCTATTTTTGTTTTGAATGCTTAACATTTGTTGGTCGACTTCTTTCATGGACATATGACCTCTGAACACGGTGGCGACTGTTAAATATCTAAAAAAAAATGAAATATATAACTGACAATAAAATGAATACACCTGAAATAAATATGTAAAGAAAATATGTAAAAAGCATATAAGCTGTAACTTATTTACTGTTTTATTGAAACTACGAGTATTTATAAAAATAATTAATCAAAGAGTAAATGAAGATTGTGCGAGGATAATATAGATTGCAAACAGTTTCATCTTCGTCATTTACGAGTAGCAGAGACAAGACAAGATGCAGAGACGTTAACAGCGACATTAATGTGGGCTTTATTGACTATCAGAAATCATTCAAAACTTGGAAATACTAGAACAGATTTGAGCAAATCATTATGATCGGAAGATCATAAGTAATCTGTATTGAAAGTAAATGGCATTCTAACGTATTCATGGAGAAAAATCAGATATCAATATCAAGAGGGGAGTAAAAAACGGAGACATACTGCCATCTTTATTGTTTAAAACCCATTATAGGCCAGCGTAGTATTTATAGATCACTGAAAATTTTATTTTTTTTTTTCAACTCTTAAAATTTGTTTAAATTTAAGAAAAATTTTTCATTATTTTAGGCTATAGTAAATTGAATTATAATTTTTATTGTTTAATATTTCCAATATCCTTTCAATAAAAAAATTATAAACATTGGACAAATTTGCTGACTTTGTTTAGTCTTACACATTTAATAATAAAAGTTTCATATCGGCCCTTTTTTATCGTTTACTGGATTATTATTGTTGCTTAATGTTTATTATAAACTATATTCAAGAAAAAATCTCGAACAGATAAATTGTTGAATGTTATTATAAGTTTTATTTTACTGGTCTATAAATAGGACACTGGTACTTAGCGTTATCAAAATATGCAGTATTTCAGTATTCGGTTGAATGTGAATCTGTACACAAGTAGTTGTATCTATTTTTTAATTTTACATTTATTTATTGCGATTTGCATAAAAAGTTTTATATTTCATCATATTCTATATGCTTATTCGCTATGAATACAAATTTTAGGATTTTTGTGGAAGTAGCGGATACTGTTATAATTTTGACTTTTATACTGGCAAAACAATCGCTAATAGTGATCACGAATATTTGACCTTAGGATAAAAAGTAATACATAATATGTCAGATTTAATTTCTTTTGGTCAAGCCACTGGATATTTTTTAATAATTTATTTACCAGCAGAAATTTATTATTTTATTTACAAAAATGTGAATACCGAGCAACAGGAACCGTGCGAGAAAATAGATTAGCGAAGTGTAATATACAAGATACAAAAACTCTTGGTAAGTTCGTGGATCTTATGAATTTCGATCTGATGTAAATGGAGAAATACTTTTTGTAGATTGGAACGATAATAAGTGTTTTACGAGTTACGATAGCATCTAATTTTGATAATACAGAAGCTCTCGCACAGGCTAGTAGGTGAAATCACAAGATCAAAGGTAAACATTTATTTTTTTAACGATTCATAGGATGCATGGATCAACATTACTGGTGTGTTGGAAAATATACCACTAAACTCAGAGCTAAGAAGTGATATTGGCCAATATTCACAGAATACATGCGTACGTCATCTGTATCATTCCGTTGTAAACTTCATTTAGTGCTTCCTACTAGTCTGCACGTGGTGGCATAGATACACAGTTGCCCTGTATTTGGGGAATTTTTTACAGCGATTTATTTGTTTTTGGTGCTTGCACTACAATTTTAGCAATTCAGAAAATAAGGTATGTACCTAAACACTTGATGGTTTCATTTAAATTGTTAGAGTTAGTTAACTTACTATTATTTAACCTATAAAATTGTCCTATTACGGAGAAGTTAAATGCATTTATATTATGATTGTTTCGTTTCTTCATATTCATTTCCAAATCGGGTAATCACGAACAGATGTTCGCGATTACCCGCCAAGTGTTCGCGTTTACTCTTTTAATAATTTGGCTTAGATTCTTTACATTTTTGCTTTTCTTTTGCTTACTTAACAATTTGTATCTTTTTCAGATGCCTTTTAAACGGAAACGAAGTACCAACAAATTTTCATGGACTGATGATCAAATGAAAGCTGTTCTAAAGGCAATTGAAGAAAGACGTTATGGCCTAAGGGAAGCTGCACGCCAATTTAATATACATGTTACAACATTACAAAACAGAGTCTCTAGAGGCTTTTACAAAGGCAGGCTGGGTGCAAACACTCTCTTTTCAAATGAACAAGAAGAAGAAATAAGTCGTCATTTACTAACGTTATCTAAAATATTTTATGGATTAACCCCAATTCACTTGCGAAAAGAGGCCTTCGCCTATGCAGAGAAATTAAACTTAAAACATAGTTTCAACAGAGAAAAACAAGAAGCAGGTAAAGACCGATTATATGGGTTCATGTCAAGGCATCCTGAGTTAAGTTTCCGTAAACCTGAAGCAACAAGTCTTAATTGCATTCAAGGTTTCAATAAGGATCAAGTCTCAAGGTTTTATGACAATTTGGGTAAGCTGTACGATGAATACAAGTTTCCACCTACTCGAATATTTAATGTCGATGAGACTGGCATTACAAACGTAAATAGGCCTAATCGGATCGGAATAGTTGGAGCCGTTACAAGTGGAGAAAGAGGCAAGAACGTGACGGTATGCTGTTGTTTGAGTGCCAGCGTATCTTTTACACCTCCACTATTCATTTATCCAAGACTGAGAAGAAATCCTGCTTTAGAAAAGGATGGGCCTCCAGGTTCTTTGTACTCCTGTTCAAAAAGCGGTTGGATGAACGAAGAAGTGTTCCTGTTTTGGATTCAACATTTTGCGAAAACCAATAAACCTACAAGAGATGATCCCATTTTACTGGTGCTGGACAATCACTCCAGTCATTGCTCTATTGCAATTTATAATTTTTGCAAAGAAAATGGTGTCATTATGCTGTCAATACCTCCACATACCTCACATCGTCTGCAACCACTAGACGTTAGCTTTTTCTCATCATTGAAGCGAGCATATGACGTTGAATGTGATTCGTTTTTAACTCGTCTCAACCCTATGAGAAAATTGAAATGTGCCATATAAGCACTTTATTCTCAAAGGCGTATACTAGAGTTGCAAGCATAAACAAAGCTGCAAACGGTTTTGAGAAGACCGGAATTTTTCCATTCAACCGAAATACATTTAATGAAGAAGACTTTTACAGTTCAAACGATAATCAAACTCAACAAAATAATAGCCAAGAAGGTCTTTCACAAACTATTCAAGAAGATTTACTGGAACCCCAACCAGGCCCTTCCAAAGAAAACCAGATATGTGAAAATACCGAAAATGTTTCATTCAGCAATATCTTGCCTTTACCGAAAGAAAAACAAAAGATATCTGTTCCGAAGAAGGGTGGAAGAAAAAAACAAAGATCCGAAATATTAACCTCGACGCCTTTGAAATTCGAACTCGAACAAAAGGAGCTTAGAAGGAAACAAAAAAGCTTTCACATCGAATGTGATATATGTGTATATTTTGCCGCAAATAAAGTCAGTTTCTATAAATATGTTCTATAAAAATTGTGCGATTTTTGCCATTTTTTACGATTCTAATGAGATTAATAAAATTTATAACGTTCGTTGTCAAGTTGTAGTTCAATTTTAGAGTCTAATCTTCAAAAGCTACAGCATGAATTTTCGATTTTGAGTTTTGGAAACAAATATGGGGCATCTGAAATTAAACTTTTACATTACAAACGATAACACGTCACGGGAAATGCCTCCACAAAGACGGTATTTGGTGGAATTTGTAGCTGAAGTTGTGAAGTTTTGAAAAACGTACTTGTGTAATCGAAAAAAAGCCGTTTTAGATCGTTTGTAATGTTAAAGATTAAATTCATCGTTTTTAGCCATATTTCAAATGCCTCATATTTGTTGCCAAAACTTAAAACCTAAAATTCATGCTATAGGTTTTAAAGATTCCAAATGTATAAATCAATTTCATAGATATTTCCATTTTAAGAACAATATTTCTGATAATTATGTTTATTGTATTATGTTATTATACAGTGAACGGCTAAATCATGGAATATTATCATTATTTCGAGAACCGTCGAGTTTTGAGTTATAAGTCGATATTTGAGTCGATGTTATAACGTACATGGAGTAGGGATGATGTCACCGGTGTAGGTGTAGCGACGTAATCATTAATTTTTTTAAATAGACAGCGATATAATGCGACACCTCATTTAAACAAGAATTTAATTCTCTATTTAACGACATTACATTTTTAACTAAAATATTTTTTTAAGGGTACAAAAACAATTTTTTTTAATTTAAATTCAACTAAATTACAACTAATAATGTACTTTAAAGTAACCAAATTATGCATAATAATTATTTTAAATTAAATGTTCGAAATGCCATCCATCGGTTTGTTGACAATATACGAATCTACGGACACATTCATCAAGTACATTGCGGATGACTTCTGGAGTAACTAGACTCATTTCATGCCTAATTCTATCTTTCAAGTCCTGTAAGTTTTGGGGTCTATTGACATAAACTTTTGATTTTATGTAACCCCACAGGAAAAAGTCTGGAAGTGTTAGATCTGGCGACCTTGCTGATCACTCTATAAAACCTCGTCTTCCGATCCACCTCCTGGGAAAGCAATGATTTAAAAATTGGCGTACTTCACGTGCGTAATGCGAAGGAGCTCCATCTTGTTGAAACCAGATATTTTCACTAGGTAAATTTGGATTATTGCCATTTGGATACATGTTAGCAAGGACAGGTATAAGTTGATTTCTCAAAAAAGTTAAATAACGTTCTCCTGTTAGACTTTCTTCAAAGAAAAAAGGGCCAATGATTCTGTCATTAATGATCCCAGCCCATACATTTACTTTCTGAGGATATTGCGTGTGTGACTCAGTCATCCAATGTGGGTTTTCTTGACCCTAATACATATCTGCAATTTTGACGATACACGGTACCATGTATAAAAAATGTGGCTTCATCGGAAAAAAGGATTTGATTGATGAAATGTGGATTGCGGATACATAAATCCTGCATAATTTCAGAAAATTGACGACGGCGATCGGGATCGTCGTGGTTTAATTCCTGATGTAGTTGAATTTTGTAGGGATGGTTTTTTCTTTTTTCAAAATACGTAATACCGATCGAACTAATGTGTTTATTGTCATGTACATTTAATAAAATATCAAGTTTCACATTGTCTTCAATTTTAGGACGCCCAGCGCAGCGTTTGGAATGTGTTTAACGTCCAGTTTCTCCAAATTTTCGTAACACAAATCGACCTGTTTCGGGATTTTCCTCAAAACTCGACATTTCTCTAAATAATGATAATATTCCATAATTTAGCCGTTCACTGTATATGTTAAGTATTATTATATGTATGTTAAGTTTCAAAATAAAGTTGGGCATATCCAAAAATCTCATATTCTAAATTTTCAGATATTAATTAGTGAACAGCTAACAGCTATTTTGGGCTCAATCTTCTTCTTAAATTCTCAATTATATCGAGAAATACAAAGATTAAACTCTACAAATAATAATACGGCAAGTCTCAACATATGGTTCAGAGAGCTGGACTCTAAAAGTAATAAAAACTTGTTAGGATGTTTCGAAAGAAAAATACTAACGCAAATCTATAGAACGGTGAATGACAATGGAGTGTGCAGAAGACGATACAACTTTGAACTTTATAAAATTTACCAGGAACCAGATATCGTAAAATGTATTAAGATATAACGTCTGTGGTGAATATGGCATGAATGTGGATGAAACAAAATGGCCAGGGAAGATGAGGAAAACCCAGAACAAGGTTCCTTGATAACATCCATGAAGATATGAGAAATATGTGAATACCTGCTTTTCGGAGAAAGGCGATGAATAAGGACGACTGGAGAGAAATTCTTGAGGAGACTAGGACCGATGCAGGTTTGTAAAGCCAATATGATAATGCATTCTTTTAAGTGTGTTTAAAATGTCTAATTAGAAGTTCGAATGAATCATCCTATATCAACCAAGACTTTGATTATTTTATGGATAATAAATGATGGATACAGAGAAGGCAAGGATAGAATTTTTAAGAATGTTAAAACTAGGTGTCAGGATCTAGCTATAAACACAAAGATTAGTTTATTTAGACGCTATGTTTTCCAGTACTTTTGTAATGTAATGAAATAGAATCTTCACTCTCACCGATCCACATCAATGAAGCTTATCGAAGGTTTTGAGTTGTGGCTATATAGACGCATCATGAAAAAAGCATACTTAGAAGGAAATATTAGAAGGAAAAATAGATGGTAGACAAGGACCTGCAATTGGCTTAAAAATCTACTTGTATCATTTACACCGATGTTTAACGCAACGGTTGGTCTATTTTAAAGTTAAAAAAATTACTATATTAATCGCCAATATTCGAAATGAGTAGGTACTATGAGATGAAGATAATGTCTAAAAGAAATATTAAAAGTAAGAGATCAAAAGGTAAAGATAAATATTTAAACTCGATAGAGATTTTGTTTCATTAAATTAAATCAGTAAAGTACCCTGACACATAAATTTAATACGTTATTAGCACAGTTATTCATATATAAATATTTTCTTACCTTCCGTTCCTTGGATCACAAGCAGCCATCATATTTTTGGCATCAAACATTTGTTGTGTGAGCTCTGCAACAGTTAAAGCCCTATACTTAATACTATGCTTTGGTGTAAGAGGCACAAATCCAGGTACGAAGAAGTGAAGACGGGGGAAAGGTACCATATTAACGGCCAATTTACGAAGATCTGCATTTAATTGACCGGGGAATCTGAGACAGGTTGTCACACCTACGAGTATAAAAATATTATTATAATCAAATAAAACTGAGGATTTAGGGAAAAGCCGTGTAATTTAGAACCCTTAAGAAGAAATTACTATATATTGCACGTTTTCCACAAGAATATATTAATTATTTTGCGTCTTCTACTTTTTTGTTCTAATTAATATTAGACCTCAGTTTTTAGAAAATAATTATTATTATACTAAGAAGAATTAAATAAAAACTTTATGTGTAATTTGGCGTAACAGGACATCTAGTACTTCTCAAGTAATTCTCTTTTTTCGGGATTCCATGGATATATTGCTTAAAGGTAAAGGACGAATCAGCGGAATATAGTACTGATTCTGTACATATTGTTTATTTTCAAGGTTTGTATTAATTATTAGTCCAATAAAGAAAAAATATAATGTTAAGTTTTGGTATGAAATGTATTACAATTTTATTTCTGACCTATATTGAAATGGCGCATTCAGATTTTTTAAAGGGAGTAGTTTGCATAAAAAATTGTGATATTGATGGATCGGTACAGGATTTTTTAAAGAAGTATTTTTCATGAGAGATGGTGATTTATATGGGCCAGGCAAAGACATAATTATGGGAAACATTTTGAAAACAGGTCGTATTCTACCTTGGATTGTTGACTCTAAGGATCCATTGTCTTGCAGGACTTATTGTGATGTGGATTGCTTAGTTTCGTCATTAAGTAGGTGCACTAATGGTCCTCTAATATAATTAATATTTTAATATTAAAATCTGTTACAGAAATGTTGGCGTCATTTTGATCTTGATTAAGCTGTCGTTCTAATATTGCTGCAGCTGCAAAATCTGCGTTGTTGAACACAAAACGGTCGGGAAGCCATAATCCTGTTCTTCTAAAACTATTCAAAGCTGTTTCAATATTAGCTGCTCTGGAAAAGGATTTGCCTACCAGTTCGCCGATTTTATCAACAGAAACTTTTTCCTGGCCTGTCATATAATTTTGTGTAATTGCTGAAGAGAAGTAGGAATTTAGTGGTTTGCAGACTCGGACATCTAAAGGTTGCAACTTATGCGTGCAGTATGAAGGGAATGAAATCATAATATCACCATGCTCTGAAGCTTTGAGTATGACTTCTATGTCTATCTAATACAATTAATAACTTGCTCGTTTTATATGGTTTGACATAATTAATAAAGTGTCCTAACCAATGAAAAAATCCATTCATCCATCCTTTGTTTTGACACTTAAATGGAGTTCCTGGAATTGCTCCACATGTTTAACCTCCTTTCATGCGTTTTCTGGCAAAAATAAGCATAGGTGGAACGTATATGCCAGTTGCACTCATTACGTACATTCCAGTAACATTTTGGCCTCTTTCAGCTGACGGTATGGTACCTCTTTTTGGGCAATTATTTTCTGTGGCTTTTGGACAACAGTATGAAATATCTTATCGATATTAAAGACACGATCTGCAGTATTACCATTTTCCTTAATTACTTTCTCATAAAAGTTAAAAAATTTATGAACCACCGTTTTATTAAATCCTACCGTTCGAGCTGGAGTTGATTAAGGTTCACCTAAAATTAATTTTTGGATGTCGTTTCATGAAGCCTGCGTACTATTCTTTACCAGTTGACTTCTTTTCAACATTAAATTTTGTTTTAATATTATTTTTCAGCGACTTCGTAAGGTAGTTTCAATAGTTTTTCACATGTTAGACCATAAAATAGTTTTTCTAACTCAATAATGTGATTAAGAAGATCGTCAAGTGTTTATAGTAAATCTGGTTGCCTTCCTATTACATATCAGCTTTCTTTACTTCTTCTATTACTTATTATTGTCATTTTTAAAATTAAAAAACAATTTTTTGTGGTAAATCCGTGTAATTTGAATTAGGACAAAATTACATGTATTTGAGTGGACCAATTTACACAATATTAAATATCTCCGGAATACTATTTTTTTTTTTGTTAAGCTAATTAACATTTCAACTTTTTAAATATGATAAAACTTTGTATATATGTACTAATCAAAGTAATGTTATTAACATTTTAAAATATCTATTCACTTTCAAAAAATTCAGGGACAATTTTAACCTAACCTTTCATCACACCTTCTGTTCGGAATAAAATTGTTGGTGGTATGTAGCCAATCGAATTAGTAAGATGTCACTAAATGTTTAATTTTTCGAATTATGGAATCGAATCGTTTTATACACTGGTTCAAATTACACGGCCTTCTCTACTAATAAAATCTTGTAATATCTTTGTACTCACCTGACATGGTTAAAGAAACTAAATAGTTTAAATCTCCATAAGAGGGCGATGGCAGTTTTAAAGTATGCATACCAATGTCGTAAAGAGCTTCATTATCGATACAATAAGTTTCATCTGTATTTTCTATTAGTTGATGAACAGATAAGGTAGCATTATATGGTTCCACAACGGTGTCAGAAACTTTGGGTGATGGAACAACCGAGAAGGTATTCATTATTCTATCGGGATATTCTTCGCGCATTTTTGCAATAAGAAGGGTACCCATACCGGAACCGGTACCACCTCCAAGAGAGTGTGTAAGTTGGAATCCTTGAAGGCAATCGCAACTTTCGGATTCTTTCCTAATAACGTCCATGACAGCGTCTACCAATTCGGCACCTAAAGAAATATGGATTAATAAATAACATCGTTTTTAAATTCGTTTTATTATTCATGTATTAACTGTTTACCTTCAGTATAATGTCCTTTAGCCCAGTTGTTTCCTGCACCTGATTGTCCAAAAACAAAGTTATCTGGTCTGAAAAGGGCTCCGTAGGGACCGGATCTGGCAGAATCCATAGTTCCAGGTTCCAAATCGACAAGGATGGCTCTTGGAACATAATTGCCCCCACTTGCTTCAGTGTAGTAGACGTTAATTCTATCTAGCTGTAGTTGTGAATCACCGACATAACGACCTTGGGGATCGATTCCGTGCTCATCGGATATGATCTCCCAGAACTGTTAAAAAAAAGGTTACTGTTAGAATAAATTTAGGTAATGACTCACTAGAAGTTACTGAGATTTAAAAGAAAAACCAATTGATTTATTGAATGACTCATAGGTGAAAAGCTCCTAATTTATTGCTCTATATATTAGTCTTAGCACATCAAATGTTAGATATAGGCCTGCCCTTCTCTACACCACTTTTCCTGCACAGTGTCGATCTTTGTGCAAAAAGTCCTAGTACTGCTGCATAATCTGTATTTCTAATATTCTCAAGCTTTCGTTTTTTTGATGGTAAATATCGTTAAATTTTTTCATAGATTTTGTCTTGATAAGCAATATTTTAAACGAAGATTATGGACAAGTCAAAAATTAAAAACAGAACACGACAAAATGTGAGTTTATCCATGTTTGCAAATGCGAAAAATTGATTAATACTATTGTGCGTGAATTTGCGTTATCCGGTTGCTAGATCCTTTTTACTATGAAATCCATTATATCGACGTATGTGCGACGTTTCGTACTTATAGGGATCATCCATAGTGGTAGGTCGAAGACAAAATTTAAGACAGAAAGACAGGTCTTTACCAAAATTTTTAACTGATGGATGTGGGTACGTAGCCGTTATCTGCCTATGATCGATCACAGAAAATAGAAACTAGGAAAAAATTTCTGTAATTAAATTTGGAGACTCCATTTTAGTGTTTAAAACTGCCCTTTTATGTTTCTCTTCTTTTACTTAAAAATTTGTTCTGGTAATAATTATTTTTGCTAGCTGTCTAAAGCTTAGCTTACTGAATGTACTTATTGACTGTTTACTAAGTAGATAATTTATATTATGGATCAACAATGGTTTATATAATACAAAAACAGTAAATATATAACAAAAAGCTTATTTGGGACACTGGGACTCTTTGGTTAAAGTATGTCTTTTTGTAGTTCGTATTGTAAAATTTAGCTTGTATTGTATTTTAGCTTCTTATGGTAATATTGTACCATGGTTTTCTGGTACACGTGGATCACGAATAAAATTTTATTAAAAATGTATAAAATACTGAACTAACTGATATTAAAAAATTAATTAATTTGACAAAACTACCTCGACCCTCAACTGTCCTCGCATACATTCTATAAAAATGTCATCCCATGACACTTCTGGTTTAAGGGTAATCCCAAATACCAACAGCTGTCACCCGATTGTCAGTAGTAACATTGCCCCCTCCCTGCCAGTCTACTGTATCCTCGATATGGGGCCAATCGATGAAGATGTACGATCTTCATTTTTGTTTTTATTCGTTTGATACTTTTGGGTATGGAATCATACATACCCATTAACTCGGCCCACGGAGCACAGAGTCATCTTCTCTGTCGCTCACGTGGGTAACTCCAACCTGGCGCGTCCAAGCCGCGGGGGTGGGCATCTATCACTTCAGTAGGCCGGAGTGAATAGATGGCTAAGTTCAGGTTGGGACCCAGTTCTGTGGGGTATAACACGGACCCCTGCCTAGGGATACAGGTGAAGACCACAACGGGAGGCACGGCGGAGAAGAAGATCTTCGGTACGGCGTGGATGGCGGATGGCGAAGTGGCATCCCTTGATTTTAGGGATTGTATAAAATCAATACTCTATTCTAAGACCACAACGGCGATGAAGGTGGATGAGAACAAAATCGAAACGGCGAAGTCGGCGGAAGTGGCAGGAATAAAACACAAGAAACCTTGAGGAAAAATTACCTGGTCCTCCAGGTTGGGGGTTTAGGCGTCAGGCCAGTTCCCTGTCACTTGTAAAAACTGGAAATTACTAAAAAGCCTAATGCTTGCCTCGGAATTTCGGACGGATTATATGGAAAAAGACACAAGCTACGGAAACGGATATTGAATATTGCTACATGGAATGTCCAGGGAATAAGAGTAAAAATTGAAGAAGTTATTCATGAACTGAAAAACGCCAACATGGATATAGTAGTCTTGACGGAGACTAAGAAAAAAGGAACTGGCACAGAAACTGTAAATAACTATACACACATATTCAGTGACATCCCAAAAGACCAAAGAGCAAAGAGAGGAGTCTCTGTAATGATACACAAAAAATTCAAACACAAAATAACTGATTTCGAGACAATCGACGAAAACATCATACGTGTTAATATCAACATAAATCAAACGCCAGTGACAATTCTTGGAGTCTACGCCATCTCAGATGACGAATCAATTGCTGCTAAGGACGAGTTTTTCGAAAAATTGAACGACATAATCACCAACATAGGAAAGTCACGAGAACTGATAATACTGGGAGATCTGAATAGCCGGGTGGGTCAAAGAATAAACAGTGAGGTGATCGGTCCCTACGGTGAAATAAACCTGAATGACAATGGAGAAAGGCTGATCCAAGTGTGTCAGAGTCATACTCTGAGAATAATGAACGGCTTCTATAAACACAAGGATATTCACAAATACACATGGGTACAACATACAAGGAATCTAAAATCGATCATTGACTATGTAATAGTCAAACAAAGCACTACCTTAAAAGTGAATGATGTAAGAGTACTTAGAGGACCGACGTGTGGTTCCGACCACTATATAGTTAGGACAAAAATGGTATTTCCTTTTAAATCTAACAAGGACAATAACGTTAATGAGGAACCTCAACAAACAGAAGTGATAACGAACAAACGATATAACTTAAACAGCCTTATCAACGAAAGCACAAGAAACCTATACCAGCACAGATTAGACGAAAAGTTGCTACATAATAAAGAAGACCAGTCAGTAGAACAAATTTACGAAAACATAACGAGTAGCATCAAAGAAGCAGCAGAGGAGGCCATTGGACTAAAAACTAATTCCGCTAGTAAAAAACTTTGGTGGAATCAAGAAATTGAAGAACTAGTACTTCGGAAGAAAAAAGCATACCACAAATGGCTAAATACAAAACAGGAGTTGGATAGAGAAGAATATAAAGATATTAAAAAAAGAACACGACAACTAGTAAACACAGCTAAACGAGAAATGTGGGACAAAAAATGCAAAGAGATAGACACATATATGGGAGGTAGAAAATGCTCAGAGACGTGGAAACTCCTGACAAAAGTTAAATCAAATGAAAAAAGAGAAACAAACATACAATTAATAACAACAGAGAACTGGATCCGACATTACGAAAATCTATTAACAGAAAACAGAGAGGAATATAGAGAAATGTCTCCAACTGAAATACACATACAGGGAGAAACGATAAACATCGATGAGAGGACTGTCATAAAAACGATACAACTACTAAAAAATGGTCGAGCTGCAGGTCCGGAGAGAATTTCAGCAGAACTAATCAAATGCGGCACTAACAAACTGTTTGAACGATTAACCTGGTGTATAAACCAATATCTAAACGGTGCACCAGTCCCGCATGAGTGGAAAGTATCCTTCATATCATCTATACATAAGAAGGGAAGTAAACTGGACTGCTCAAACTATCGAGGTATATCAGTAACCAGTACCTTAAGTCGCCTATATGGAAGGATACTTCGAGACATTATCGAACAAGAATATAAGGAACAAGAAGAAGAGGAACAATCTGACTTTAGAGCGGGAAGGAGCTGCACCGATAATGTGTTTGTTTTGAAACAAATAATAGAAAAAAGATCAAGTACCAATCAAGAAACCCACCTTATGTTTATAGACCTTCAGAAGGCCTATGATACTGTACCCGCTAAAAAGCTATGGAAAGTTTTGCAGGAAACAAACATTAACCACACAGTAATTAACGCCCTTAAACAGCTTTATGAAGGATCAACGTCGAGAATAAAAATTGGAAATAGACTTTCAAAAAAATTTCCTGTAAACAAGGGACTCCGGCAGGGGTGTTGCATATCCCCCACATTGTTTAAAATCTACGTGGCGAAAGCACTGTATCAGTGGAAAAGAAAGTGCAGAGGAATGGGCATTGACCTGGGAGAAACTTGCCTATATACCCTACAGTTTGCAGACGATCAAGTCCTTATAGCCAACGATAAAGAAGACCTGACATATATGGCCAGAAAACTACAGGAAGAATACAAGAAATGGGGTTTAGAACTCAATACACAAAAAACAAAATATCTCCCAATAGGCGCAGAACTATCCAACATTCAGATGGACACAACCGAAATTGCATTCTGCACTGAATATACCTACCTAGGAATTGATTTCGACACCACAGGCACAGACAATAGGGAAATTAGAAAACGAATAACCCAGGCCCGTAGAACAATTGGATGCCTTAACGGAGTTCTTTGGAGCTCAGAAATTGGTAAAAGACGAAAATACAATATATATGAATCTCTCATAAAAACCAGCTTAACCTATGGTACAGAGACATGGAGACTAACAGAAAGCAATAAAAGAAAACTCGAAGCAACAGAAATGGATGTATTTAGACGATCACTTCGAATATCTAGAGCAGACAGAATTAGAAACGATGAAATAAGAAATCGGATGGGGGTAGATGGATCACTGGCAACAGACATAGAAAGGAAACAACTTATATGGTATGGCCATGTTCAAAGAATGCCAGAAACAAGACTACCAAAAATCGCCATGAAATGGATACCACCAAATCGTAAGAAACGAGGAAGACCAAAAAGAACATGGAAGGAGGGAATAACAAAGGCAATGAGCTCCCGAGACTTGACCGAAGAACAATGGAATGATAGAAATTCGTGGAAATTAGGCATCGGACAACGACGCAAGACGTTTTGAAACCGATATATATATATATATATATATTCGTTTGATTCGGTAGACAACATAATTGATTCAGGCTACCACGGAATACGGACCTTCCCATGACTTCTGTAGCGTTGTAGATCGCCCCCGTATAACGTATTGTTATACGGGGGCGATATATACCCCCAAATACCGCTCCCCATTCTCGAATGTTCTGGAACCTTAACATGAACATCATCAATTCTTTTAGATAATTTTTAGGTGTAGCTATCGTTGTATTCTTCGCGGGGTTCAGGAGTTTCAAATAATAGATCAGCGGAAAGCCGCAACTCTTTCCCAAATAAAACTTTCGCTGGTGTTTCGCTTGTCGACTCATAATTGGTACTTCGATATGCAAGAAGGAAGAGCTGGATGTAATTGTCTTAGTTATCTTGATGTTTATTGACAAGAATTCCAAGATGTTAAAGTATGAGTTCAGCTTGAATCTCTTCACCACTCCATACGACAGAGGTCGCAAAGGTGTGGTTCTGGTCTTCACAACTCCCAGCATCTGACACATTTGCTCGAACAGATTCGATGTAAAATTTCGACCTTGGTCGGAGTGTATTTCTCTTGGAACTCCAAAACGACATAATAAGTTATTAACTAGTACTTCAGCGACTGTCGAGGCATGATCTCCGGCCATTTACTGAAGTAATTCATGGCCACTAAACCACTAAAATGTACCGGTTGCCAGATACTGTACAGGGAAACGGTCCAGCGATGTCTACAGCGATCCTTTCGAAAGCAGCTCCGACCAAATATTGTCTCATCAGGCCACACCTCTTAACATCCGAGCGACATCTCATCAAGTAGAATCGATCCCGGACTTTTGCTAGAGCCTTGTTTATTTCCAAATGGCCTTCATATACACCGCTGTGTTACTCCAAAAGTACTTCACTAACTCGACTTTTTGGGAGGACAAGTTGAAATTTGTGCTGGCTTCCATCGGGACTTTCCCATTTTCTGTGTAAAATACCATTCACCAATTACCAGTCGACCAGGTTGGTCGACCCGTACCTTTTTCTATCTTGGTAAGGATTGGTGCAATATCACTATCTGCAAGTTGTTCTGCACGAAGGATTGTAGAACTCCAAAGATATCCTGCTCTAATCTGGGTCCTTATACAATTGGCCATAACTAAGGGTTCAGTTGCTTTAACTTTGCTACAGTGGTTGCACTCTTCTAGACAAGGTCGTCTACTCAGGGTATCGGTTTTATGATGTTGAGTACCTTTACGATGTTCAATATTAAAATCATACATCTGCAAGAGGCATTGAAGAGAGGCGTGATCGGTCCGAATAAGAAACTTTCGTCCAATATTTTCGCCATACCAAGTAATTCTCTTCAAGTTACACAATAGTTTCTTTCGGCTTTTTAGAGGACTTTACTAAAGTATCCAATAACACGTTTTTATCCCATCGATGTTTTACAAAAGAACGCTACCAAAAACCCACGTTGCTAGCATCAGTGTCGACTATGAAACTTGTCACGGAATGAGATGGTGGCAGTATTGGTGCAGTGATGAGAGTGTCTTTCAGTTTATCAAAAGCTTTTGGGCACTGTTCATTTCAGTTAAACTGTTGATCTGCTTCCGTTAGCTTATGTAAAGGTTTTGTAATATCAGCAAATACTCTAACGAAGCGACGATAGTATGAACACAAGCCCAAAAAGGATCTCAATTGATGCTTGTCTCCAAGGACTGGCCAGTTCTTAACGGTTTTTATTTTCTCAGGGTCGGTGAAAATCCCTCAGATGAAATCACATGTCCAAGGAAGGCCACTAGCTTTTGGATTTGGACTAACTGACATTTCTTAGGTTTCAATTTCAGATTCGCACTTCTCAATTCTTTAAAACACTGGTAATGTTGTGGAGATGTTTGTCAAAAGTTTGGCTATAAACTATTACGTCGTCTAAGTAGATGAGACAAATCTCCATTGTAATCCCCTCAACAATGTCTCCATCAAACGTTCAAAGGTGGTTGTAGCATTACAAAGACCAAAGGGCAGGACAGCAAATTGCCATAGACCTTAACCAGTTGAAAACGCTTTGTCTTTGAAATCTTTACTTTATCTGCTGGACCCTTTTCCACTTGCCAATATTCACTTTTCAAATCTAATGTTGAAAACCATTTCGCTCCAGTCACAGCATCCAAGATGTCATCAATACAAGGCAATGGATAACTATCCTTGACCGTAACATCATTTAATCTCCTGTAATCCACACAGAATCTATTATAGCCATCCTTCTTTTTTACCAAGACAACTGGGGAACTCCATGCACTTTGTGATGGCTCTATTACGCCTTGATCCTGCATTTATTTTCTTTAACATTGTCTCGACTTCTTTTAGTTTTGCAAACGGTACTCTTCTAGGCGCTTGTTTAATGAGAGCAGCATTTCCAGTGTTTATTTGATGTTGGGTTACCCTCAGTCACCGGATTTCTGCTGTCTGGACCTTAACTGAGTTTGGTACATTTGATGCAGATGTTTGTCACCATATCGCTTTTACAATTAAGACACTAAGCTGGAAAATTTCTTTTGCTGTTCTTCAGAGGTGATCTGCAAAACATTCAGGGCTTCTCCTCGGAGGAAAACTACAAGTGTAGTGGTCTTTTCCTTCATCGGTTCACGAATTGGCTTGTGCAGCTGCAAGGAACTGTTTTAGATAAACTGACCAACTATTATAGTCGTGCCTTCGAATATTTCTGGTTTGATTTTAGCTCAGCTGGAATGACATGCGAATTGAGGAATAGTTGCAGCATTTGCCTGACTCATTATTTCGGCTATATCTCTCAATTTGAGGTCAAATTCCTGCATTTCTGTTCGCAGTTACGAGGTATTCTCATTCACAGTCTCTTGTATCTCGGTGCGAAGTTACGTTGTAGTCTCAGTAGCGGCTACTTGTATCTCTGTACGCAGTTGTGTAGTAGTATCATGCACTTCCGCACGAAGTTGTGAATTGTTTTGTTATATTCTCGTCTCGAGTCCTGCCAATTTGACGAACATGTCTTCTTTAAGACCACTTAACTCTTCCGGGATTGTAGCTTGGTTTTCTTTTATGGAATTTAGATTTTCTTGCAATGCAGCCTGACTGTCTTTCACATGTTCTTGCAACGCAGTCTGGTTTTCGGTCATCTTACTTGTTACATTTTATTGTAATGTAGTCTTCAGACCCTGCAGCGTGACTAGTAATGAAGAATCTTGGTATGAAGGACCTTCTAGAACAGCTCCAGAATCCGTCGGCAAATCGCTTTGACCTCTAGTTCTCGACATTTTCAACTAATAATCATCTTAGCTCGACGACTGAAATGTCCCAATTCGGACACCAATTTGTTCCGTGGGTTTCTTGAAACACGTGAGACTTTATAAAAACTGAGACTTTATTAAAAATGTACAAAATACTGAACTAACTAACTGAAAAATTAATTAATTTGATAAAACCATCTCGATACTAAACTGTCCTCGCGTATATTGTATAAAAATGTCATCCCATGACACTTCTGGTTAAAAGGGGATCCCGAATACCAACAGCTGTTACTCGATTGTTATTCGTAACAATATATTTCTTTTTTTGCTGTTGGTAGAGTTGTATATTTACTTTTAATTTTATTCACGATTCTCACCTTTTTTATTTATTTTAATTATATGTCAAGATTTTCATTAACATTTATGCAGATTCTTAGAAATTGGGTCACTGTAAGAAACTTAAATTTTATTATCATATATTTTAATTGATTCTTTATCGATTTGTTGTCACAATGTAATGATTAATAGCTGTTTATTAAATTTTATCAGTTCTTAAAGATTTTGATATAAATAAAAAAACATAATCAGTATACTCTAATAAAATATGATGTCATTTATTTCAATTTTCCAATTCCTTTTAACGTTTTAAATATTAACTATATTAAATTGGAAACGAAATCTTCAAAAACATCACAAAAGTACACAAAAAGTATAATCTCGCTTATTTCGTAACCAAAATACATGTGGTTTAGATGAAATATTTGATTTTAAAGTGATAAAGTATAAAACAACATAATAATTAGTTCATTTTCTAAACACAGGGTACAAGACATTCCTGGAATAGATAAAAAAGTTTGAAGAAATATATATTAAGATGTGTTCTTCTTGTAGTGTCAAATATTATTATACTAGTTTGAGACTAAAATCACGATTACGCCTCCAATCAATATAGGACAGAGTAATCCCAGAGTGGGGAAGGACTCATCACTCCCTTTCTCTCCAATATCTTTCCGGTTACTTTATCTCATGTCTGTCTTGATCATCATCTTTTTTTATTTTTTAATATTTTTGCTTCCGACACTCTTCTCACTGGTATGGTATCTTTCATCCGGTTTAAATGACCCCACCAACTCAGCTGTCTCTGTTATATAAACTCTAATGTGGATTGTATTTTCAGGATTTCTATCTGTTCTTTATTTTATACATATTGGCAACGCTTTTAACTCTTCTTAAAAACTTCATCTCTCTAGCCTATATCTTGATCTTTTGCGGTTCCGTTAGTACCCAAGATTCGCTGCCAAAAGTCAGGGCAGGTCTATAAACTGCTTTGAAAACTTTCATTTTTGTATTCCGTGACATTTATTTTCTGCATATAAATTTTTTGTTCATTGTATGATACAGTTATAGCATTTTCTCTACTCTGCTATTGATTTCTTTTTCTAGAGATCCTCTTTCTTCTATTATTACTCCTAAGTATGTAAAAGTTTTAACTTGTTCTAATTTTGTTCATTTCTGCACACAATTTCAATATTAAGTTTCTATTGTTTCTCCTATCTGCATAACTTTTGTTCTGTTAATAATTATCTTCATTCATGGTCAAGGCAGGACAAAATTTAAAAATATTTTATACCAACTTAATACACGTTACTTGTTTAACACATGGAATTAACAGAGTTGTATATTCCTCAGTGTTGAGTATTCCTCAAATCTCCTATAGAGCGTTTCACGTTAAGAAAATAACATTAGGCTTATGGAGATCAGTGTTGCCAAAACTCTCAGGCATGCGGTTTACTAGATTGTCGATATATTTTTCGAATTTCCATTTTCAATTAACATTTAACTGTAAAGTCAGAATAACAACTGAAGAACCACAAAGCTTTATTATCATTATGTAGTCTCAGAGAACGACATAAAATCGCTGACATACGCACACCGTATTATTTTAAGTTGCAATAATTAGTAATTAGATATACGCATTCCAAGCGGTCCGTTTATTTGCTTTTAAATATTTAATAGCCGGCAAAGTGCATGATTTAACTAAGCAATATTTTCTACTGATTTCTATGATTCATGGTATATGATATTCTTACCGAAAAACAAATAAAATGTCGTTACTATAATTAAAATAAGATAAAATAAAATTATCTTTGTAAATACTATTTATTTAATTAAAATCATTTTCCCTACTTTTCTTTTCTTGTTTCGAATGGACACTTTTGGTCAATTACGTTAAAAAACAATTATTTAATTCATGTCTGTGAAAACGAATATACAAATTATACAACCCTGAATCGTGCTTGTGTTCATCGTGGCATCGCTGCGCTTCTATCGTCCATAAGAAATACATGGCCCTATCTCCGCAATGTTATTTTCTTAACGTGAAACGCTGTATATAAGAATTCAACTTTATAAAGAAATGCTTCTAAATATTCCACTTCCATCAGAACCCATTCTAACACGATGAGGAACATGGTTGAAAGCAAACGGGTAAAAGTTCCCAATCTCTGCTAGATGTGAAACAAATTAGTAAAAACAACGTTATTCAGCAGCAACTTTCATTTATTAAATCAAATTTTAGTTTGCTTCAAAAAACTATTACTCAATTAGAATCACCAAAGTTGTTCTTGTTAGAAAGCATATCCTTAATAAAAGAAATTTGATCAGCTTGTCAAAATGTTAAAGGTGACACCAGAAAAGAAATTTTTCCAAAGTTTAAAACAATAATTCAAAAAAGCAATTGTTTTCATAAACTTACTGAGGTAGCTGACGTTCTTGTTGGTAATTTTTGCGACGAAATAGATTTAGAACCAAATATTTTTGTAATTTAAAATATGCTCCACTTACATTCGTTGATGTGGAAAGAAGTTTCTCAATTTACAAATATATGTACACATATATAAGCCCTAAGCTTTAATTGGAAACGTTTGAAAAACATTTGGTCATTTATTGTTTCCATCATTTTAAGGAATAGTATTTTACTTTTTTACTACTTTCATTACAATTTATTAGTAGGTACATTACAATTACCTACTTAGTTTTTTAAATTTATTTATATTGTTTTCTAATTATTAAAATAAACCATTATTAAATATACCATTATTAAATATATATTTCCATTAGTACTATGCATATTTTCTATAAAAATTGCATATTTAATGCATATTTTCTAAAAGAAATGCATATTTACCTAATACATATTTTTGAGTAAATTAGTGCATATTTATGCGCATATTTTTCACTTTATTTTACATATTTGCCCAAGTCTAGTGATTACTAATATTTGCTGTTTGAGTGTGTGCACTTCGTAGACCTTTCTATTCGACTACAGTCTACAGAAAACTGGTCACATTTGTCACTTGTATAGACAATATCTTTCTAATGTTATTTATTCTATTCAAACATCATTACGACGATACTATTTTGATATTTTATAAAGTTAATATACTGCTTATTTTTTTTACTGATTCAATAACCAAAGATCCAAGCCAAGAAAAGATCTTCCCATGGTTTATTTTGAGATATATTATCATGATATTTTCCGAGATCGAAAAGGAGTAAATGAACTTCTTTATCAAATGCTATCTCTTGATGTATTTATTTCCAGTGCAATTCCCAATCAGTGCAAATCCTAGCCTATGCTGATGATATCAATATTGTTGGGAGAACGGAAAACGCTGTACGAGAGGCGTATGTAGCATTAAAAGAATCAGCTACAAAAATGGGTTTAATAATAAACACCAACAAAACGAAGTATATGAAAATAAGCACGCAACCACAAATCCTATAACCACTTGTTATAGAAAACGACGTCATCGAAGCAGTGAACACATTTGTATACCTGAAAGCGCCCCTTAACACTGAAAGTAATACTACCGCAGAGATAAACCGCAGAATTTGCACTTCCAACAGATGCTATTTTGGGCTCAATATCCTCCTTAAATCCACAATTATATCGAGAAATACAAAAATAAAACTCTACAAAACAATAATACGCCAGTCCTAACATATGGTTCAGAGACGTGGACTCTAACAAAAGAAGAGTACTAAGGCGAAACTATGGAGCCGTAAATGACAATGGAGTGTGGAGAAGACCATACAACTTCGAACTTTATAGAATATACCAGGAACCTGATATCGTAAAACATATTAAGATAGGACGTCTAAGGTGGATAGGGCATGTAATGCGGATGGAACAAAATTACCCAGCTAGAAACACGCTCCTAGATAGACCAATTGGTTAGAGAAGAAGAGGAAGACCCAGAACAGGGTTTCTTGATAACATCGTTGAAGACATGAGAAATACGGGAATACGTGCTTGGCGGAGAAAGGTGACCCACGTAGGGTTGTAAAGTCAGAATGATGATGATGATTCATTTCCAGTTTTTGATTAATATTTTGCAGTACGTACTAAGAGTAAACTACGGTTGCAAATAGGACATAAAAAGAAGTCTTAATCGAACGAGGTTATTGATGTAATCAATAATTGTATTGTTATAATCAAGTAAACTGGCAATAAATGACTAGATTTGAGAATATCTTTTTACCACGTCCAAATAGCTTTTATAACGGTTTTCTTAATAATTTTTATTTCATTTTCATAATAATAATGAGTATATTATTTTAATTGGTTTTATTCATTCAGAGTTCGACAGTTCACCAGTTTGTATACAAAACAATGCTTATGCTTATGACATATATATGAAACAAAATCAAATATTGCCTACTAGTTGTTACGTGAGAAGTGATAATAATATATCTTAGCTTAGCCTTAAGAATTATCCTTAATTTTTATAAATCAACATAATAGCCCTTAAAATGATATCACAGATAAAATCTTGTAATTGAGTGACGATATGCAGTCATATCTTTTCTAAAGTAATTTATAAAACGATTTTTTACTGATAAACTCATCATACATAATTCTGTTTATAGTAAGATTTTATAAATGCATAACATTTTCTTACAATTGTACATGAATAAGCGATGAATTTGCATTGTCCTTGTTCACGCACAAAATAATCAGTTGTTTAATATTTACATAAGTAAATGTGTGCCCAAAAGATTTATATGTTTACCAAGGTTAAAATTTTTATAAAAAATTCATAATAAACCCAAATAATTAAATTAGTTACATGAATTATAAAGAAATGTAGGGGAAACGCATGTACCTTGAGATAAAATTTACAATTATTTTTTTTATTTCATTTGAAACTGAAATATATTTGATCCCGGTAAAAGAAGGTAGATGTAGACACTAAACAGATAATAAAAATATCTATTATAATCAACGAGTAAATGAGTACTAACCATACTCAGTTAGTATGGACAGGGTATGGACAGGAAAGTGGACAGTCAGGGCCGGATTGGCTCATAAAAAGGCGCCAATCCAAACTCTTAAAACAGGCGTCAACCTAAATTCTAAACAAATATGCGCCAGAACCACCCCCCTTCCCCCCACGCCGCAACTTTTTACATCCAACTTTTTTGAAATCCTAATACATGTAAAGTACGAGTAAATTAATATTATTTGTGAATTGTTTTAAGTTTATTTTAATTTAAATTCATAAAATAATTTATTATTTGTATTAAGAATAAGCCACATTTAACACCGCGTACGATGAACCGGTGCGTCGGCGAGGGACATAGATTCGACTACGACCTTTTTAACCTATCTTTCTCAGGCTTTCTCTCCCCGGAATCGAACTGTGATTCCCCGTTACCTAACAAAAAATGAAATCCTCTTTGTATTATTTGTATTATGGGCACAGGCAACCCTTTCACTATGCTTGAATGCTGCACGACGGCAATATCTTCAAGATTTGGGAAGACAAAATAAATATTCCGTTTTCTTTAATTTAACTTTGTCTGGTGGAATGTCTTCATCTTCGGAACTTAGTAAAATTTGCTTCCATCAGAGATGTCTTTAAGCTCCAGCTGGTCTTCATCTTCAGACGAAGAAAATATGACTAATGCTCATTTGACAGCCTCTTTTCTCCTCGGGACTGGCTTACAGTTTTTATTTTTTCTGTTCCTTCATTTTCTGCAACACCGGGGAGTCTGTGACAATCATACATCTACCTGGACTCCTTCTCCTTCCACCAGACTTACGACTTGGCGTCTTCGGAAATGGGCGAATTTGTTCAGGAGTCATTCCAATAGTGGGAATTGGCGCACCGCTTGTAGATGGTGTGGCTTCGTTTACCTCCATAAGTTATGTCTCTTTCATTTCAGTTTGTTTTGGCAGTTATATGGCCTGTTGGTCACTTCAGCTGGTAGGAACTTACGGTCTCAAAACACGTTTGCATTAAATGACCATACACCTGCTGCTGTGAAACCTGATAAAATGTTATTTGGGATAAATGTCAATGGGAATGCTTTTACTATCAATGCTGACACGTCGTTAATAAATATAGGCTTTCCTGGTGGTTCAGCATTCGATGTTTGCTGGCAATATTAAAATAATTTTTAAATGGGCCAAAACAGACCTACGCAAAGGCTGCAATTTGTGACTGGTATGCGGAGGAAAAGTTAAATATATATATATATATTCCATTATCCCTGGCCATATATATGTAAAGCAACACTTTATTTTCAGGAAATTATTTCACAACTGAAATACAATATTCAAGATATTCAACGAACAATTCAGCATTGAACCAACCACTAGAAGTTGTATACCAATGGTTCCAGGTGTTGAGTTGTTGATCATGCATTCTTTGAAGTGAATAGTGAAGGTGGAAGAATAATAGGGATATGCAACAAAGATCTTATTAGGACAAGATCCAGAGAAGCTAAGTAGTCTTTTTTTTGTCGTTTTTTGTTCGGGAATTAAATAATTAGCAAAGATAAAAAATCATGATACTGGAGAGGCAACACAATAATCATCCACAGATAACCCAAATTAACCGGTTTGATGTTGTAAATTCATTCTTATATCTAGGATCATTGATCAGAAAAACAGGGACGCTCCAGTAGAAGATAAAACGTAGATATGAGATAGCTAAGATCGCTATGGAAAAAATAACCAAAATATGAAAAGACTCCAATATTTCAAAAGCCCTAAAAATGAAATTTGTCGACTCATTAATATTTCCAGTAGGTACTGATATATGGATTCGAATCTTAGCCACTGAAATGTTCAGCTGAAACAGAATGTTACAAATTCTTTGAACCGACCGTAGATTCTATTCTAAAAGAACTAAAGATAATATATGTAAGATACTCTCCGACAAAATCCAACTACAACAAATAAAATATTTGGGACATGTCATGAGATCAGACATAGATAATATGCAGAGACTATTACTATGTAATAGAAATGACCAGAGACAGAAATCTGTGGAGACGGACCATACACGATATCAAGACAACCACTACACTCCCTCCAGGGCGTCAAGACTGAATAGAGATATCTGAAACCGTAATTTAGTCTGACAAAATTACTCAGAATTAAATGCATATCTTCCATTTCTGACTCTGCATGCGTCATTGTAACAAAATTTTAATTTTTCTTAATAATCTTAAATGTATAATAATCGGAATCTTTTTTATGTATTATTTACAAGATTGTTAATGCTACTGTTTAATAGTATCCATAGCAACGAGATTTTAACAGCCGACTACAGAATTTTTTAAGTATACGGAGTGAACAAGAGGCCATATCTCAAGAAAAACTAGGATTTCGAAAAGTTTCAAAAACATTACCTTAATTTATTGGTGCTACAGTAATAATTTAATTGTAACACACAAAAATTGAAAAGGGCGGTTTAGAGGATCATAACTTTCATAAAATGTTTATGGAGCACACAGATTTCGTTGTTTTTTTATTTAAGTATGTTAAACATTTAACAAGATATTGAAAAATATCGCTTTTCATTTTATAATTTCAAAGGACTAATCTTTTTTCTGTGCATATTTGTACTGGTTAAAGTTAAGTTCAATCAAGTCAATTTAGTCTGCAGAATATGTGGTTTAATTTATAAACTATATTTTTACTACACCCTGTATATATATACATACATATATATATATATATATATATATATATATATATATATATATATATATAATGTATGATTATAATCATATGCAAGCCCAAATCATATAACATAAAATGACGTGGACTGAAACATGAGACATGTATTTATAGGTTACTAATATATCTTATTGATATTTTAATGGTTTTATAATAAAATTTTAATCTGTTTGTTCTCCCACTAAAAATATTACTGTATTACCTATATGAATGTTCTGATTTAACTTCTTTCAAAAATTCTATCCGAAAATAAAAATTAAATGCTTACTTACTTTTGAACCTATCTGATTTCCACATTGTCCAACTTGCACATGTACAATTTCCCTCATTTTTCCAACTTGATTAATGTCTACCACCGCCCGGTTTAGATTCAAGTCTGAATTCCTTTTATGATTGATTTAAGCGAGCGATAAGATAAGATAGCTGCGTACTTACACCTTTAGTAAGCAGTTGTAGAAATAAAATATTAATACTTCAGATTAAATTAAGTAATACTTATTTTTACACATTACATATTATTTTCTTTATTTTCTAGTTGAAAAATGAAATACTAATTACTACTCAAGATATTCCAATAGAATAACAAACAAAAAATCATGTTAAAATAGCAATAGGTTATCGGAGAGTAAATTTTTGAATGAACACTAAAACTATACTCATACTGTTGATGTTACGTGTTATTGAAAATTGTTTTTTACTTATTCTGACACATATAATATAATCGCAGGAAGCACACATTGTTAATAAGTATAATTGCCGTAGTTCCTAACTACAGTTAAAAACAAAAGTAATGCATATGAAAATATAAAATTCTGTTATACATTATCAGGAATTATAGCGAATTATAAAGACATTATTCCCGAAACGAATTTATAGTACAAAAACAAGACATTGTTGTCTAATCTTCACGAAAATACGAAGAAAATATAGTAAACATACATTGAAGATGTTCAGTTAATCTATGCTAATACAACCTTTTTAAGAATTATGCATGGATTAGTTGATCACATAAATATACATGAACCTAATACTTATATATAGCAGAAAAATTTAGATTAAACTAAAATCGTAAATCTAAAAACTTTAGATTTTTTAATGGTTCATCGATCATAAATAATTATAATTTATAATAAATAAACAACAACCAGTATTGTTTTTTGCTGACACAGAGAGGTACTAGAGGTACTTTTTCTGCTACTATAAACAATAATTAACTTGTAGGAGAATATGTATGGTTTGTGTTGTAGGATGTCGTCCGCTATCACTATACAGAACGTCTCTTCAAAGAGCAGATCTTATTCCTTAGCTGCTTAATAGCATAAGTTTCCTACTAAAGATTAGGCGATTATTTTCAGTGCTACAAATAACGCCCGTCTTCAGGATTATTTGATCCCATTAGGCACTTTAATTAATCCAAAAAATATTTTATTTTCTTCTCGTTTATCCAATAACAGAATATGCTAATGCCTAAATAGTAAACTCACTCTAGATGAATTTATGGAGAAATACGGTTCTGTTAAAGTGCAAGGAGAAATCTTACGAGCTAGAAGACTTATAACGCCAGTAGAAAGACAATGTATGTCCAACAATCCCATATGATTACTTACCCGGGAATTAAAAGAGATGGACTTAAACCTAGTTTCCCTTTTTCCCTTATAACGTTTTTAAAAATCGGTGCTACACTACCAGAGTATAACCACATATTAAGCTTTCGAAGAGAAGTATTTATCAGCCCACATAATATCACTATCCCAGATTATATTGAAATAACTTGTGCAAACACCAGCTACAGAATTTTCATATCTAAAGACAATCTGACATGTTATAGATGTAAGCAATTAGGCTATATTCCAAATAATTGTCCAAACATGAACAGTACACATCAATCACTCAGGCTCCAAGTTTAAATATACCGAATCCTATTTCAACCACAAATTCGCAGTCTTATATCGACATTGATAGCCAATTATATCAAGTTAGAGTAGGTGATCCAAATATTACACATACTCTAAAACCATCTTCAATTTCTTCTACTCCAGAAATTTTACAACCGCCTATTGAAATGGAAAGAAGTATAATTGCCGATAAGGACATTGTCACTAAAACTTCAACTGAAAAAACGTCGGAAGAAAAGAATCTACAAGCTACACTCGAAATCACGAGACAATCACCGTGTTCATCCATTCAAAGAAGCATTGAGAAAAAATTATCTCTCACCATCGAAAATTTTAATGCAAATACTCAATTATGTATACTCCTTCACGCATATCTTACACAATCCAAACCCAAAAACCAAAAAAATCCAAACGCACAGCACCAACCTCCAACTCTCTTAAATTAAAATGAAAATGAATTCCCGTAGTTGGTTGTACACCATAAATCACAAAACTTTTATTTAAAAAAATCTTTTATAAAAGGTATATTAATATAAAAATCCTATAGGGCTACATCACAGAACGTTTTCGAAATGACTATTTCATCATCAGTGCTATCTAGATTTACATGTTTGAAGCCACTAAATATATGGATAAAAACCCTTTAAATCTTATTAAAATTAACTTCATGGCAACATAGAACTCCACTGGGGTTGCTAGCCCTTAGACGAAGTATCTCAGAGGACTTGTTGATAGCAACTGAGTTGCTATCCTCTGAAACACTTAGTCTAAGGGCTAGCAACTCAGTTGCTATTAACAAGTCCTCTGAGACACTTCATCTAAGGCAAAGGTGGCCAAAGAAACCACCAAAAGAACATTTCAATGTGCGTAGTTCGCATCTCATATAAAAAAGTATCTCAGTACATATGGTTCAACCATCGTGAAAATTTCTTCTACAATATATACACTCGCGATCATAAAATCCGGGTCACCTTGAAAATTTCAAGTTTCTTGAATATTTTTGCATCTGGTGCAGTAATAACCTTTTTTTTAAGCTAATGTATTTTTTATTTGTCATCAATGTTTGTTTTGAAAGAAAAAAAAAACGGTTTTTATTGAAAAGGCAGAAAACAAACCAAATTGTTGAAACAGACATACGAAAGAAAAAATGAAAAATACAGAACGTGGTAAAACATCAGTGGACTTTCAATGACTAATATGTCTCTAATATTGTCTCCCCTTGCTCTAATAACCTCTTGCAGACGACAGGGCATATGCTTAATTTTTCTCCGGATTACATGTTGAGGTATGTTATTCCACTCTCTCAATAACAGATCCTTAGGCTCCTGTGCGTTGTTATGAGGAGGTGTATGGGTTTGAATACGTTTTTTCAAGTCGTCCCAGAGATGTTTGATGGGATTCAGGTCCGGAGACCTAGCTGGCCAAGGTAACCCCGTAAATCTAACCTCGTCCAAGTATTGCATACTGATCCTGGCAACGTGCGGTTGTGCGTTGTCCTGCATAAAAACGGCGTCTTCTCCAAGTCCTGCCATGGTGGGCATAACATGTTCTTCCAGAATCTCCGTAATGTACCTTCGTGCAGTTAAGGACCCATTTTGGATGAAGGGTAATTCTGTGCGGAAGTTGGAAGAGACACCTCCCCAAGCCATGACCGAGCCTCTACCAAATGGCATTCTTGGAACAATGCATGCTTGTGAAAATCGTTCACCGGTTCTCCTCCAAACTCTTACACGTCCATTGGATCCAGTTAGGCAGAAACGGGATTCATCTGAGAATAACACTTTGCTCCAATCATTAATTCCTCAATGCGCGTATTGTCGAGCAAAAGCTAGTCGTGCAACTCGATGCGCCCGGCCAAGTAGCGATCCTGTAGCCATTACTCGAGAAGATAGTCCAGAAGAACGAAGTCTTCTCCTGACTGTTGCAACGCTAATATTGCAATTTCGTACTTCCTGTAGACAATTTCGATGCATAACTGCAGTTGAGGTCCGGTTTCGTAAAGCCTGACACACAAGAAAACGGTCATCTCGTGCCGTGGTCGTTCTTTTTCGTCCAGAGCCAGGTCGTCTGGTTAGCAAACTCGTCTCCTGAAAGCGTTGAAGCACTCATTGAACCGTAGAAAGGCTTACACCAACAGTTCTTGCGACTTGCCGTTGAGTGTGACCGTCTTCCACAAACGCAACAATGCGTGCCGTTTTAACAACAGTCAAGGCATTTTTGGCAAAAAATAAACAATAATAAACACTAATAATGGCACTAATAAATACTAATGGCGGCAATAATAAACGTTTGTTTGTTGCGTTTGAACAGAAAGTCGAAACACAAATGAGACATTTAAAAATACCCTTCATTTTGGGAAGCGTACAGTTTTCCGCGCAATCGGCATTATTGGAACTTTTTGTTCCAAAGGAAACCGCTAAGCTGACAACAATTCTCAGAAACATGCATTAGTTTGTATTTGTGTTATTATTATTTACGATAAAGCTCGTTAAAAATGAAATAACGGCGATTTTCAAGGTGACCCGGATTTTATAATCGCGAGTGTATTTTAATAATTCATAACGTTAAGCTAATTTTAAAAAGCGCGCTGTCGATCAACGCGCGCGTGGATAGTCGTGACACAGAATACACCAGATCGTGTATTCTGTGGTCGTGAGCTGTTCTGTAGCAAGCTTGAGCGACGTAGTCCGACAGTCTGACGTGTGATCGCTTCACTTCCATTATGCATGTTGTGACTTTTACACATTGATAAGAATACAAGTTACTATAACTGAATAACCTGTCTACTTTTTTAATTTCAGTGAAGATAAGCAAACCCATTAGCAAGCTTTTATTTTTTTAATTCTATAATATTGTTTATCAGAAACTTATGTAATCCTGATGTTGTTTTACTCTTTTTGTTAGTTAAAAACGAAGACCCATTATGGCGTCAAATAGTAAAGACTTTGGACTAAAGAAGAGAAGAGTCACAGAGGATCTGAGAAGTTTTCAAGACAAATAGACTATAAATTATTTTTTCGTGGAATTTAAAACAAAGCAAATATTCTTGTTATGCAACAATTCTGTTTCTGTCTTAAAACAGTATAACATTAAACGGCATTACGAGATTGAACATGCAAATAAGTTTGATAAGTACAACAGCCAAGACAGCTTCGACAAGACCAAGTAAATGTAATAAAAAGATTACTTTCGGTACAACGTCAGACATTTACTAGAACGGTTCAAGAGGCTGCAAGCTATTGAAAGCTATTTATGGAGTGGTCATGATACTAGCAAAAAAATTGAAGCCATATGCCATATTCTGATGCTGAAATAGTTAAGGAATGTTTGGGGAGTATCGTTGAAATTCTGTGCTCAGAAAAGAAAACAGAATTCTCAAAAATATGCCTGTCTCGTCAAACTATTACTAGGCGTGTCGACGACATTGGAAAACATATTGAAGAAACTTCGGGCATCTAAGTGGCGATTTTTATCAGGTGTGTTGATATCCATTTCGACATAACAATAGAATTAGCGGCAGTGTATCCGCTTAAGAACACTACCTACTAACGTCATTTCTTAGATGCTGTTACATCGACAATGAATCGCCTTTAGTTAAAACTCCATAATCTATCGAGAGCTTAGTAACAGATGGTGCTCTGTTGTCAGAAAACATGAAGGTTTGAAGACTACAAAGTTAGTAATATTTCGAAGACTAATTTTCATTATATTATTTATTAGGAGAATTTATGTGCAAAATCTCTTAAAATGGATCATGTCATGAAAGTGGTCATCAAAGCGACAAATTTTAATAAGTCGAAAGGGTTGAGAGAGTTTCCCAAGTCTTTGGATTTACAATATAATGACGTTACATTTTCTGCTGGTTCTAGCTTGCATGAGGGAAAAGCTCTGAACTGAGTAGGGGCTTTTCAGTACTTCACGGAAGACGGACTGGGTGGGGGAAGTCCTCAACCCCGACACTGCGCGTCCCAATGACTGATAGGGAACGTTCCTGTAGATATGCAGAACAGGTGCTAATAAGGTCCAACCAAATAAGTACCCGCGGATCAACTGAGGGCATGACATAGGGCAGCAGCTATGTAATTATTGCACTGGAACTGACTACTCACAGGCTGTGAGACTGCGATCAGACAGGCAACGGGAAATCACCTAATTATATTTCCAGAGAACGTTATGAAATGACGACTAAGCAAGAAAATTCTGTTCTCTGCAATCCGGCTAGCAACCGGCGCCATATCGATTCCGGATAGTGTGAAATGGGTGACCGAACAGATGATTGTCGACGACCAGGCAATATCTGCGAAATGGGATACTGGAAGATCAAACATTACGTAAAAAACAGCGCATCGCAACATGGAATGTTAGGGGGCTGCTACAGGTAAATTGTATATATTAGAAAATGAACTGATCAAGGAGAAGATTTGTGGTATATCTGAGACACACTAGGAAAGCCAAGGACATTGGGAGGCCACTCACTACAAAGTTTTAATGTCAGGAGCCAACAAATCAGGACAAAAAGGCGTATCAATATTAACTCAAAAACGTTGGGCAAAATATGTACATGAATACCTTCCAGTAATTGATCGAATAATCAAAATGACTCTTAACGCTAAACCAGCCAAAATGCATATTATATAGGTATATATGCCAACATCCGAAGCGGCAGAAGATATAGCAGAAGAAACATACCCCCTGATACATGAAACCATCTCTAACATTCCTAAAAAAGAACCAATAATGATAATAGGAGATTTGAATGCAAAAATAGGAAAAACTAAAATAGATGACCATTTGAAAGGAACGATAGGTGAGCATGGCTTAAAGGAACGAGGTGAACGGCTTCTTCAATTTGCCATCGATATGGATTTTAGTATAATAAACACAATGTTTAAACACCATCCGCGGAGATTATCAACATGGTCCTCGCCTGGAGGACGATACAAGAACCAAATAGATTATACTCTTGTCACTACACGATGGAGGAGCTCAATAATCAACGTGAAGACAAAACCAGCTGCAGACTGTGGTTCCGACTACAAAATGTTACAAGCTAAATTTCGCATTAAGTTACACAGTAAAACAATCACAAATAAAAGACAAAAATTGATTTCAAAACACCCGGAAAATTCAGATAAGCATTGGCAGAAGCTGACCTACCAGTGACTACCGGAGACCCTGACAAAACGTGGAAATACGCAAAGAAATGGATCATTGAAGCCATCAGCAATACTAATTCCAAAGACAAAACAGCTAGGAAAAAACATTGAATTACTGAAGAGACTCTCAATCTTGTAGAAGAAAGACGAAAACTTAGAAACGGCACATCAAATTCAAAACAAAAAAATAGATATATGCACCATAAATACAACTATAAAACACTTATATGCAGAAGGGACAAAAATAATTATATTAAAAATATATGTGTACAACTAGAGGAACATGCTTACCGCCAAGAATCTAGAGAACTTTTCTCAAAAGTCAAGTATCTAGCGAGATAATTCAAACCTCAGACACAGATCATCAAAGATAATAGTGGAAATACTATAACAAACCCAGACGGTATCGCAGAGGTGTGGAAACAATATTGCGAAATACTATTCTCTAACAACGACCCAGACAATAATACAGAGAAAAGAAGTTATGAAAAAGAACCTCAAATATTAAAATCAGAAATGGAGGCGGCAATTAAAAAGCTAAAATTCAGAAAAGCAGAAGGAGAAGATGGAATAACAGCTGAAACACTTAAAGAAATGAGAGAATTAGGGACGGAAGTAATACTTAGAATTTGCAATGAGATCTGGAATACCGGAAAGTGACCAAATGACGGGTAAATTCACGTTTATTCCCATATATAAAAAATTTTCACCGACAGATTGCAATCATTACCGTATAGTAGCATTGATATCACACGCGGGCAAAGTACTTCTAACCATCATCAATGAAAGACTAAAATCAATTCTCTTACCACAAATTCCCCAAGAACAATGCGGATTCGTTCCAGATAGAGGAACAAGAAAACATATTCTTAATATCCGTCAAATTATCGAAAAATCTCGAGAGTTTAACATAGAAACATATTTATGCTTTATTGACTATTCCAAGGCCATCCATATCGTAAAATGGGATAAAATGTTGCATTTGCCCTGTTTGGAATCTTCAAAAGACATCTCCTGTCTAGGTACTAGCGTACCTAGACGGAGATGTCTTTTGAAGATTCCAAACTCCCCCCCCCCCTATAAAAGACGAAAAAAAGTAAACTATTGTAGGTTAGGTATGCATTTTATAAACATGGTTTGTTCATGATTTCGCTATTTGGAAACACCTACAGGTGTGAACAGCTTTTTAGTCAGATGAAGCATAATAAATCTCGAATAAGTTCACGAATTACTGATGAACATTTGGAAAACTGTTTACGATTACCAACAACATCAAAAGATAACATTGATGCACTTAATTCTCTGACGTTTCACTAAAATATTTATTGTATTTTTTTCATTTTTTGTATGTAACTCAACACTAATAAATATGTTTGATTCTCATTTTTGTTATATCTTTAAAAAAGTTATTTCTTGTTTACTTTGAATAATAAAAAAAATATTGTGAGGCGCGCTAGCAAATCTCATCGCTAAAATTTGGCCTGCCTGCTGAAAATGTTGGTCACCCATGTCTAAGGGCTAGCAACCCTAGTGGAATCCTACGTTGCCATGAAGTTAATTCCATTTACAACTTAAACACCCTAGTTTTTTATCATCAAAAATGTAATTTAAAATTAATTTAACTATATTTAAAAGGGTTTTTATCCATATAGTTACTGGCTTCAAATATATAAATCTAGATAGCACTGATGATGGAATAGTCATTCCGAAAACATTCTGTGATGTAGCCCGATATCCCGATAATTAAAAATTCTTAAGGCAGTCAATCAGTTCTAGAAATTGTCAAGTAATAGGGGAGAGTGAGGCAAAATGGTCCCTGTAACATTCTCTTAGGTTAAAAATAAGAAAAAAAGAAATAATTAAATAAAATTTAATAAAACAATAAGAGGGGTACAACAGAACATATTTCTGTGAAAAAATTGTATTTAAGTATGCAATTAAAAGAAAAATAACAATAAACATTATTTTTGAAAAGTTCTAAAGGGACCGTTTTACACCATGGTTACGGTAACATGGCCCCGTCTATGAGGTAAAATGACTCCTACAGTTGTTTTGTGCAGAAAAAGTAATAAAACATTGCTATCAAACAACAATCAAATCAAAATGCAAATATACATACAATTTCTGCTTTCCAGTTATACCCGCATACAATAGATGGTACTATCCGTTGCAAGATAATTCGGATAGAATTCCTCAGATACACATGTCTTTGTAAGGTAACACACTTTTGTTATAACTTCTCTATGGATGTTTGGTTTCATATTGTTCTTTTTAGATGAACTGATGATGCTTTCTGAGCAGAAAGCGAAACGTCTTCAATAAATAGATGAAGTAGCCACCTTCTTTATCTTTTATTTCTCCACTTTGACCGAAAAACCCACCACTCTTCGAGTGTACCTTAGTTTATATATATATATATATATATATATATATATATATATATATATATATATATATATATATATATATATATATATATATATATATATATATATATTTATTTAAACGATAGCGATGATAGTGATACTTATTTAAATGTAGATGATAGTTGAGTTTAAAATTATTTTTTTTTGTATTTTTTCACTATGTTAAATACCTATATATTTTAATATCAAAGTATTACTTATATGTATTTTTCTTTTACTTTGTGAGGTTGCCGTAATTTTGATAAAAAGTATCAGTACATAAGTCCGACCCTGTAAACAACTATACCTAGAAGATTAAATCTGAAATACCTTGCAACGAACCACGGTTCGTAGACTTACTACGGTTGCCTCTTCCGACTGGGGTGGGGATGCTTGAGTTACGTCACCAGAGTACACAAGAATACAAAACCCATTTATTATCAGTTTGTTCGTGGTAATTATATTTCAGTTTATTATTTATCGTTTCTTAAATATCTGTTTACTTTTTATTTTTGTACCTATTTGAAATTTTGGTGTTGATTTCTATAAAAACTTATTTTGAATTATCGAAGAAACGTTATTTATTGCAATTGTACATCGTACCTATCGTCTTCGTATCTTTTTATAAGGTAGGTTAAAACTTTAAAATTTCATTGTGTATTAACGTAATAATAATGTTGATGAAATTTTAGAATGCCAGGCATAGGTTGTAGTGTGACCAATTGTAAAAATAATTTTAGATATTAAAAAAATGAAAAAAAATAGTTATGTAATTCTGTAATTCATTCAATAGTTAATCCAGTGTAAAATGGAGATTGAAGTCCTAGATTTACGTAAATCTAGGACTTTATTCTGTTTAATTTTAAGTACCAAACTACCTACATATCAACAGTTTTTCATAATTAGGTATTATAATCCACTAGACACCTTTATTTCATAACTATCTTTACTATTTTCCACACATCAAAGACATAAAAACGACGATTAACAATGTTACGATTCAAATTACTGTACTTTCGTGACGTAATTTCGGGCTTAATGTTCATTGGTTAGTCGGAAGAGGCAACCGTAGTAAGTCTACGAACCCTGGCAACGAACTCTATACATTTATTGCACTAAGTGCACTTAATCCAAACCAAACCTCCTTCGCCTGCGATGTACTGAATAATTCCGAGCAAAATATGCAGGCGGCTTCGTCACCATAATCATTAAATCTTTTTATTTTCTCTCTTTATCTTGACGTTTGAAGTTGACTTTGGTGTTTTTGTTTTTCTTTTATCAAAAATTAATATGGTGTGTAGGTGAACCTTGTTCGTTTGATCAAGTTTATCCCTATAAAGGTCTTGAACACCTTGTCAAAGGAGGTGTCTGAGATAGTAGAGATATATCATATGGAGTTACACAAGTATCCTTCTACACAAGATGATGAAATTTCATTCCTTTTAACGGCATCTTTCTGTTCCTAAGTGCTAACTCCGGACATTGGTATTGAATTACCAATTGCAGAGCTTTCCAGACTGTTTCCAAAAAGGTGATATCATCCGAAGATCGTCCATTTACTTCCCATTCCTCTCAATCGTCTGATGATCTGATGAAGATGTATTAGGATTTTTTCTTTTCCTTATAAGGTTATAAGTAAAGGATTTGGAAGCGAAGAGGTATCTCTTTGTATTTTTCTATTCCTTATAGGTAAAGAACTTGAAAGCAAAGAAGTATCTCTTTATAGAGAAGTAGTTCTTGGTTCCTGAATAGGATCAACGATTTCATTTTCCACTATAGGTCAATAAGTTGTACACGATGGTTTAAATTTGTAATCTGGGAATATGTTCGGATTAAAAGGACAGATGCATATTGTCTCGAATCCTCTTAGTCCGTTATTCAGCTCATCACGTAAGTGTGGCAGCTGTTCGATCCGATTTTCCAAACAAGCCTAGCTATATTGTAGAAAGTTACGGGTTTATTTTAAGCCATAAAATAACTTCCTCAATAAAATATGCCATTAGGACCCTATCTTTAACTCAGAACTGTGTATGTTGTTGAAAATAATTTAAGGACAGAATGAAGGTGTCAGATTCTATGTATCCAGATTAGTTGTAAAGAGAAAGTGTTCCATATGGGACGCCTTGATTCATTCCTTCGTTTGCGAGGGAATATTATTGCTGGAGGAATGAATTGACCCGCAGCAATTATACATAGAACAATGGTGACATTGTATCTCCTTTCAGAGCTTGTTAAGAAACCAACCTGTTTCTACCCTTTGTGTGCTAAAATTTTGGTCAACTTGCTAGGGGCAGTCTGGATAGCAGACTCATCCATATTATATATTACCATAGGATTGATGTTATTTTTATTTTGTATTTCATCTAAAAGGGAAAAAATTAAAGCCTCTCTTAGGTATCTTAGGTAGCCTCAGGAGTTCTAAAAGAAATCTCAGAATGTCTCTTTAGAAAATCTTTAAACCAAGCCGTTCCAGCTGACTTTTTGTTTACAGAAAACCTGTGTTTAATACCGTTTCTCTCCGCAAGCTTGTAGGCTATTTCACAAATGTTTTTCTTCGCCATGCCGAATAGTCGGTCTTCCATCTCTAAAACATATTCCTTTAAGTAAGTCTCCAATTCTTTGGGCAATACTACAGTGAATCGATCAAGGCTTTTCGAATAATCTGTTGCCTAAAAGAAAGTACCGATAATGTTCTGACGTGTCCCTTACAAATTAAGTAGTCTACATTTAGTTCACTTACCGACACATGATTTTCGACCATTTTTTTAAGTGCTAAGACAGTAACCATTATTTATCACCGTATAACTCAAAACTTTATTTGGTATGCTAAGCAAGAGTAAAATGGTCCCCGCAGTCATTTTGCCTCAACATGGAGGGAACATTTTACCTCGAAATCTGAGCAAATATAAAAACTAATTTATATAAGTGACTTCTGATAATTAGAGAAATTCCAACATATATGAAATAAACAGAAAAAATGTCTTTTTAAACATTAAAAAATCTACCTACTTTAATTAAAACGCCTAAAAACACAACTTTTGTAAGCACGAAATTAACAATATTACATGTGTTTTTATAGGCCATAAAAAAACTAACCTATAATGCTTCGAAAGGGAACCATTTTACCCGACTTTCCACTATACGTCCGATTTTCTTGGCCTAATAAGTCTGTTAACCATATCTTATCCACACACATCAGACAAAACTACGAAACATCGTTTCACCAGATTTAAAAATAAATTGCAACACTACCTAGGTAACAATATTACAGACAGTGACTTATCCTCCTTCGATGCATAATTTTCACTCTATACCACAGTGTAATATTGATGGACTATTCTATCGTCAATCAGAATACTCCCCCGAAGTAATATACATGCTAAGAATTATGACTTCCAATATATACTCACCAAAACAATTCAACTGTTTTCGTAAAGATAGAACAAACACAATCGCGCTAGTGGAGTGGCGCCTTTTCACTCATATCTCGAAGCTATTGCGCTAAAAATTTCAGAGCCACATAGAAAATTCTATATCTGTAATATGTAATTACCTCCTAACATACAAGTTAGTTACGAAGACCTTCGTAAACTTCTTGATTAGATACCCACACCATGGATAATTTTAGGTGACATGAATAGCCATAATACTGTAGCGAGATTAAATAAAACGAGCGGTTCGAATTTATATAAATATATTTATTTATAAGTTTTAAGTTCGGTACTCTCTTATCAACTAAATTCACTCATAACATCGTTACATATATATACCAAAAAGTGTTATTATCGAATCTTCTGGGGTAGTCCCACCTCTAATTCGTTTCATCGCTTGTCGGGTCGAACTTTCTAGTTTCTAGCGGTCGATAGTTCTCGTCGCATCTGGAAGGACAGCGCATTCTCGTCCCGGCCTGCAGCCGTTATCTGGGCTACGTAGAATGCATGTTCGTAACAATACAATTTGGGGCTCACAACATAGAAATTTAAGAGGTCAAATATTAGAAAACATTATTACAGATTTTCATCTAAACTTTTTAAATGATGGCAACCCTACTAGATTTAATATATCGAGAGGCATCAGTTCTTGATCTTTCTTTATTTGATCCTAACTTGTCCATAGGTTTAGACTGGGAAGTATTGCCTCATATATAGTCGGTTTGCTATATTTACGCGGGTTTCGGATTAAAAATTTTATTGTAAGTACCCAGTTTTAATTACCTGCTCTTTGGGGAAATATTAACTGGTCAAATGAAATGAAAAATAATCCATAACTTTTTTTAATTAAATAATAATGGAAAATCTTTTATATAATTGACAGTATAATAAGGAGAATTACTTCATTAATGGAGTCTAATGTGGCTAATATAAACCTAATAATAATTTTATATTACACTTCACACAGAAAATATGGTCTATGTATATTTGTTCCATGGAGAAAATTTCTAATGAAAAATAAAAAAATTTAACTTGCCAACAAAAATGAAAATCATCATCATCATTATCATCAAAAATATCATAATCGTCATCATCACTGTCATCACCATTAATTGTTATTATGATTGGACTTATTTCGTTTATTTTATTTTCACGAGTCCACCAATCTTCTATTAGTTTCTCTCACTTGAATATACAGTTGCACCACACTTCTGGAGTTACAATTGAAAGTGCCTTTCGCCAAGTTTCCCGAACTGCGTCGTCGCTATAACCGTTAGGCCCAATATGGTTGTCATAATATTGTTTTGCTATTCCCCATATATATTCGATGGGATTAAACTGGCAATGATACGGTGGCAGACGTAAAACTTGATGACCGTAACTTTCAATAATCTGATCCACAACAAAGGTTTTTGGTTTTGCGTGGATATTTGCCAAGCGTAATAATTCTGATTTTAAAATATGTTGTGTAAATGGTATATGTTCCTTTGTCAACCATTTTTTAATTTTATTAACAGTCCAAGAATTCGTTGGACTTTTGTTTAATACTTCAGAATGGTAAGGTGCATTGTCTAAAATAATTACACTGGGCTCACTTAAACCTGGGAGAAGTTTTTCATGTAACCATTTTACAAACATTTCTGTGTTCATATTATCGTGATAGTCACTTGATTTTGATTTAGATGAAAATATTAAATCAGCACCTTCTATAAAACCCGATTTCCCTCCTGCATGTAAAATTATGTGTCGCTTCCCTTCTCCATCAGTATGTTTGATAGACTTTACGTTATCATCTTGCCATATTCTCTTGGTTGCACCCCTAGAAAATATCCATGTTTCGTCTAAATATATAAAATTTGCCCTTTCTTCTTTTAATTTAGAATATTTTCTTAGAAAGTTAATTCTTTTATGCACAACAGAACTTCTTTCACAAAGGGCTTTTCTGTTATCCTCCTTTTGAAATTTGAAACCCAAATTATGTATCACTTGCCATAGACTTGTTCTGCCAATTTCGTCAAATTTTCTATCTTTTAATTCCAAGAGAATTGTATTTAAGGTCACATGTTCCTTGTTGGCTCGCATTCCATAAATGGTATCACGAATTTCAATTTTTTTCCATCTGGAATATCTTTCGTTTTCAATGATAGGCGAGTTTTTCGGTGATCTTCTTTCGGCCGTTCATTATTGCGATTTTGTAATACTCCTCTTAGTTTGGTTTCACTAATTCCTAGAGCATCACATACGCGTTGTTGAACAGACATTACCGATTTTAAAGGACCGTCATTTTCTTTTTCATCCGTAAAATACTTATGTACACTACAAATTAGACTATCTACATCTAACACACGTCTAGGCATTTTTAAATATTTCCACCAAACATACAATGTCAACATTGGCAAAGAATCAATTCAACTGCAAAATTGTAACAAATTTATACCTACCCTAATGTTATTTTAATGTATTTTAAAATATGACCATTAATGCAGTTTTTACCTAATTTTCTGGGAAGTCGTTTACTGCAACTGGTTATCAATGAGTCATTAGCATAATTTTGTTATTCCGAAACCCGCGTAAATATAGCGAACCGACTATATATATGGAAGTGATCACTTTCCCATAGTTACTACGAATCTCAACCATATGCAGAAACATCAAGAATTTACTTCAAAATGAAAAACTAACAATGCAAATTGGGATTCGTTTTCTCAAAATATTCATAACCATTGGTATTGAGGAAACCATTAAACTACCAAAAAACATAATTTTAGAAAGTGCTATACTGCACATTGGTAAAACACAATAAATACAGGGACATACACAAGGTCCAGTGGTCGAAAGAATGCAAAAGGTCACAAAAAACAGTAAATCCACCTTTATTAATTATAAAAAGCATAAGACCGCAAAACAGAATTAATTTTTAAAAAAAGAGGCAAAATTTTGTATCGGAACTAAATAACAACTAACTCCAAGGAAGTCTGGCAAAAAATTAGAAAAACTTGTGGTACTCCGCAGAGGGCTTTTATCAAACACTTAAAAATACAAAATAAATAATATCCACAGATAAAGATATTGCAAACGTTCTAGCGGATTTTAACGAAAGCCTCTCAATCGATTAAAATCTCTGTGCAGACTATTCACACTTATCATCTAAATCCTATACTCTTCCTAGTAATTAAAATCCTAATGTAACAATTAATACTCGCATTATATTTCAAGAACTTAATTCAGCACTTTCAAGCCTTAAAGATTCTTGTCCTGGACTGGATGATATCCCAACAACATTTCTAAAACATCTTCCAGAATCAGCCAAATATCATTTACTTGATATACTTTTTAATTTCATATGGATATAACAACGTTTTTCTTCAATATGGACTAATTCTTACGTCCTATCTCTGTTAAATGACAAAAAATCACAATATAATGTGGAATCGTACAGACCAATCTCAATTACTTATTCCACTTGTTACTTTGATTTGATTTGCATCGTCGTTCAGAAATTTATTATTTTTACTACATATTAGATACATAAAATACTACCTACCTACGTCCTACCTTCCTTTCCGACTCCACTTCAATAATTTAGTATCGTCTAAGATACTCTCCATTCTGTATCTTCTGTTGGTCTATATAAACTGCATAGGTATATTAATAAGCTACATTATTTTTATATCTTTATTTTGAAAATATTTTTAAAAAGTGATTTGTTTAACAAATATCTTTAATTATATAAATAATACAATTGTATGTAGAAATCTTACATTAGGTTAGTCTAGGAAGTTCTTCGGTAAATTTTATACGTTTTCATGGCTTGCTTTTTTTAATGTAACTATTTATTATGACAATTTTACGAATTATATCAACTCTTTAATGAACCAGACATTGTTCATTCATTAAAATACAGCTACTTAGTTGGGCTAGAGAATTAAATAATACTCCGTGGGTCCTAGAAGAAGCAAACATAAATTCCTTGGCGCAGCTATGCGTGACGTCAGTTTATGGTAGAAAACGTTATAAACTAGGAGTGTTTACAGGTATTTTCAAACTTTTTATAAGTGTTAAGTTCCAATTTAATACTTTTCCAATACATTATTTTTATTTAATTATGGTATTATCTTGCAGTGCATTTAATTGTACGCAACGACACAAAAAGGGTACAGTTATATCATTTCATGGGTAAGTAAATTCATAAATTAAACTTGGAAAACCTACCAGAAATTCAGCACCTATTAATTTACTTTTCTCTTCCAAAGTGTTTAAAATAGATACATACAGTGTGTAAAAGCCAAATGGAATAAATTCATTATTTAGGTTACTGTACATATTTATAAAAAATCCCGAAACACGTCAAATTTAAATTATAACTTGACATTCTTTAACGTGAAAATGCAACCCCTACCTTCAACCCCCTTAGAATGACAGGTACAACCCCCAATTTTTAAAATAGGAAGTATAGGCTTGTGATATATCGTTTGAAAGGTCTTTTCATTCTTCATTCAAAAATGTTGTCGCTTTCAAGTTTATTAAGATTAATTAAGATAAAATAAATGAAAATCATGTGGTTACCGAAATTCGCTACAATACAATCAAAAACTAAAATGTAATGCAAAACGTAATAAAATGTAGAACACGAAAAAGAACTATGAATGTTAATGAAGTAGATGTTCAAAATGTTCACCGCGAACGTCTTGGCAACATCCTAATCTCAAATAAAACTGTCTTCTAACATTATTTAACATAACAGGCGTGATCGACCTAATCACAAGCGTTATTCGTTCTTTTAAGTCATTTAAATCAGAAGGTTTAGTTTTGTACACATGGCTCTTCACATATCCCCATAAAAAGAAATCTAATAATGTAAGATCAGGTGATCGCGCTGGCCATTCAATCGATCCTCGCCTCCCTACCCACCGATTGGGAAATATTGTATCGAGGTACTGCCGGACATTAAGTTGGTAATGTAGTGGTGCTCCATCCTGCTGAAACCATATCGTATTCGCTGGAACTTGAGGGTTTCCTGGATCAGGATATAAATTTGCCAATGTTGGAATGACATCATTTTGAAGTAGTGCCAAATAATTGTTGCCATTCAAAGTACCTTCAATGAAAAAGGGACCCATAATATTGTTTCCTACAATCCCTGCCCAAACATTAACCTGTTGAGGGTATTGAGTGTGTTCTTCTCTCATCCAGTGAGGATTTTCCGTGGCCCAGTAGCGGCAATTTTGCCGATTAGCATGACCGTTAAGTGAAAAAGTACACTCATCAGAAAACATAACGTCTTCTAATTGGATAATATTGTTATCCAACATGTTCTCCTATCAAAATCGTCTTCCATGAGCTCCTGAGTAGGTATCATCTTATAGGGATGCAATTTATTTTCTTTTAATATGTTTACTATCGATGCATTGAATGTAGTGAATGCCTGTCTACTCGATGTATGTGGATTTTCCTGAAACTCAAGCAACACATCTATTTGAGTTCATCACTGCTTTTTTTATCTGCCTTACATGACCAAATTCGCGAAACTGCTTCTCTATTTTACTTATTGTTCCTTGGGATATAGGCGGTAAATTAGGAAATTTCTCATGAAATAGGCGAGTTACTTCCTGTTGTGTTCGGGTGTTATCTCCGTAACCAATCATTTGTAAAACTGTTATTTTATGCATTTCCGTTAATCTAACCATTTTCAGAATTGAATTGAACGAACTTTTTACTTAAATTAAAATACTGACAACTTAAATAAAACAATTTAATAATGCGTGTTAAAATAACGTTGCCACGGAAATTCTTTAAAGTTTTTTAATGGTTACCATCTAAAAACCACATTGCTATGGTTTTTGTTCACTTTCTCATTATCAAGACCTAAACGAGAAATAAGTTTTGAGTATATTTTAGCGAATTTCGGTAACCACATGATTTTAATTTATTTTATCTTAATTAATCTTAATAAACTTGAAAGCGACAACATTTTTGAATGGAGAATGAAAAGACCTTTAAAACGATATATCACAAGCCTATACTTCCTATTTTAAAAATTGGGGGTTGTACCTCTCATTCTAAGGGGGTTGAAGGTAGGGGTTGCATTTTCACGTTAAAGAATGTCAAGTTATAATTTAAATTTGACGTGTTTCGGGATTTTTTATAAATATGTACAATAACCTAAATAATGAATTTATTCCATTTGGCTTTTACACACTGTATAATATGAGAGTCTTATAAAATTTTCATTTTTTAATTACGTTGAAAACTGAAGGATAAAGCAAATAAATTGTTTTAGATTTCCTAAAGATTCATCATTGCAAAAAAATGGATTATAGCGATGCGCCGTGATAATTTTAAACCATCGAATAGTTTTAAAATTTGTTCCAAGCATTTCACAGCGGATTCGTTTATTACTAGCGGATGGAGTTCAAAAAAACAACTCAAAAAAGATGCTGTACCCAGCATTTTCGATTTTCCAAACCGTTTAATTAAGCAAGTTAAAACTAGAACATTTTCAGTAAAAAGAGAAACTGTCCCAGACAAAACAACAGGCTCTAAAAGTGAAAATATAAATATAAAAACGAGTGAACTACCATTAAGACTCCAGTGGAAATTCCAGAGGAAACTACCTTAGAACCTCCCTTGAAAAAGCGAAGACATTATCTTGGTGACTTTGTTGAACAAGGATCATCTAACAGAGATCAGGAATATAAAGTGGTAGTAAGCAAATTATTTCAAAAGAAAAACAAACAAATCAAAATGTTGAAACAACATAATAGAAGGCTTGTTAAAAAAGTTAATACCTTAAAATCTTTACTAGAGCATCTTAAAGAAAAGCAGATGATCGATGAAGATTCCTGCCTGAAACTTTCGGTAAGCAAAGTTATTAATACTTCATATTAATGATCTATATAGTTTTCGTATGTATAAGCAGTTAATTATTTTATATTGTTTGTAGTTAGTCCATGAAGTTTAAAGTATTGCTTTTTATTTTATTAGGATACGATGCATGCTTCTGCAAAAACTATCTTTAAACAGCTGCTTAAATCGAAGAGCACTAAAACATATCCACCGGAATTAAAAAGCTTTGCTCTAACTCTTAATTTATATTCGCCAAAAGCTTACCTGTATGTCAGAAAAACTTTTCCTAATATGTTGCCTCATCCATGAACTCTTCAAAAGTGGTATCAGGTAGTAGCTTGTGAGCCTGGTTTTCAAAAAGAAGCAGTGAAGGTATTAAAACAAAAAGTAGTTGAACTTAAAGATAAAGGAAAATCATGTATCTGTACTTTGATGGTTGATGAAATGTATATACATCAGAAAATAGAATCGGATGGTGAAAAGTTTTTAGGGTAAGTTTAACTTAGTATTTATTAGCAATTATAAAAAGTATCATAACATATATTTTCTAAAAATCCTTTATAAAAGGTATATTAATTCAATTTTTATAATAATATAATAAAGGTATATAATTATATTTTAATTATATAACTTTTATAAAGGATTTTTAAATAAATTTTTTGTGATACATGGTATACAGCAAGCTACAGAAACTTACGTTTCCTTGTGGATATATTTTCTATTTACATAATTCAAAAAAATTAAATTGTAGGTATTTACGACAGGTTTTTCAATTATATAAATCAAATAAACTAATTTACGACATCAGATACAGCCTCCACTAATCTTATTAGGGGATACAAACTGCCATAACACCACTTGGGAAAGTTCAAAAACAGACAAATGCAGGAACTTATTACAAAACACAATCAATAATTCAAATCTAATACTTATGAATACTGGGGAACCCGCCAGGTTTAATTCCTATATTGGGAATGTTTCATCTATTGATATCTCACTATGCAGTCCATCACTGGCAACTATATTACAATGGAAGACAATAAAATACTTATATGACAGTGATCACTTTCCAATCATAATTGACATCCTAAATGACAAACAAGAAACAACACATTCAATTTACCAGACGTGGAAAATAAAAACCGCTAATTGGGACTCAGCAGTATATCGATGAAAAACTATGTAACTTCACATTAGATAGAAACATTAACAAAAACATATTATGTACATTAAATAATATAATTATATCGGCAGCGCATAAAGCTATCGGTAAACCAAAAACTTGTAATAGGACACCGGTCCCCTGGTGGAATGATCAAATTGCCAAATCATTATCTGCAAGCAAACACGCACTGAATATTCTTAAAAAAACATAAAACAGATGCTAATCTCCTGGAATTTAAAAAGCTTAGGGCACAAACTCGATATTTAATTAAAAAAAGCAAAAGAGAGTCTTGGCATGATTATGTTGCCTCAATAAACCCCTCAACTCCAATCGAAACCATCTGGAAAAAGATCCGAAACCTTAAAGGATCAAACAACTACATCAATATTAATAATCTTTCTTACAATAATAATCTTGTTACCGACAAAAAAGACATATCTAACGTATTAGCCGATGTGTATCAACTAAATTCTAGTGATAGCAACCTAAACTCAAATTTCATTAAATACAAAATTATGAAGAATCCTTTAAAATTTCAATCCATGACAGCAAATAGCCCCTAAATGAAAACATAACTCAACAAGAATTTGATTATTCTCTAAACTGACTTAAAAATACCACTTCCGGTCCAGATGATATTCCTCCTATTTTCTTGAAAAATATTCCAGAATCAGCTAAACTTATCCTCCTAGAACTATTTAACTCAATATTTTTCAATAATATATTTCCCAAGATATGGTGCCATGCAATTATCATCCCAATTCTTAAACCCAACAAACCTAAAGACGATCCCTTGTCATATCGTCCAATCTCCTTGGCATGTAGCATGTGTAAATTAATGGAAAAAATTATAAATAACAGACTAGTATGGCATCTAGAAAACTCAATGTTATTATCCCCCTATATAAGTGGGTTTCGTAAAGGCAGATCCACTACCGACAACTTAGTATCGCTTGAATCTGAAATCCATGAAGCATTTCTACACAATCAAAAATTACTAGCTGTCTTTATTGATATCAATAAAGCTTTCGACACTGCATGGAAATATAACATCTTAAAAACACTACAAAAATTTGAAATTGAGGGTCACATACTAGCTTTTATACAAAATTTCTTAACTCATAGACACATTGAAGTAATAGCTAACGGTTATAACTCTAGTCCACGCTCTCTTGAAAATGGAATTACGCAAGGCTCCATTTTAAGCCCAACATTGTTTCTGATTGCAATAAATAACATCTTGGACGAAATGAGATTACCGATGAAAGCCAATTTATACGCAGACGACTTGATTATCTACCACAAAAGCAGAAGTATGGAATGTACAGCTGAAATAATACAGAAGTTTTTACACACGCTTTTACAAAAATGGTCACTTAAAACTGGTTTTAACTTTTCTCCTGAAAAAACACAGTACATAATATTCAGCAAACGGAAAAATATAAAGAACGTTAATTTACTTTAAACGGACATACTCTAAAAGAAACAAACGAAATAAATTGCCTGGAGTTAACTCTAGATTGCACCCTAAACTGGAAAAGCCTTATACATACCTTACAAAAACAATGTCAACTTCTAATCTCCTGAAAATTCTCTCAAACCGTACGTGGGGAGCAGATACAAGAACCCTATTAAACTTATACCAATCACTTATACGTAGCAAATTAGACTACGGCTCAATATGTTATAGTACTGCCAAAAAAAACTACATTAAAAAAACTAAACTCAATTCAAACAACGTCACTAAGAATTGCTCTGTGCGCATTTAGAACTAGCCCAACCAATAGCCTTCAAGTATTAGCTAACGAATTACCTTTACACTTACGAAGGCAACAATTGTCACTAAATTATGCAACTCATGTATCATCAAATCATCAAAATCCTCATGCATTCAAATATCTTAAAACCTAAATGTATCAGTAATTACAAAAATAAACCTATGAATACACTCCCTTTTCATGAAAGAATCAAATTCAGTGGTTACGACTGTGAGCAGTTTAGTGCCATCATAAATCCAACCCAAAACTTTCCGTCTTGGTCAACTAGTCCACCAATTGTAAATACATCCACTACTCGCTATCCCAAAACATCCACCAACCCAACAGTAATACATCAATCATAGCATAAAATAATATCCCTATATCCAAATTCTGAACATATCTACACTGATGCATCAAAAACTTAATCAGGACTAGCAGCGGCTTACATACATGGAGCAGACCATTTTAAAATACGACTCCCTCTGAGTAGTAGCATATTTACTGGAGAAGCACTGGCTATTTTAGAGGCACTGAAAGTTTGCAAAAGAAAATCCGCACCTCATTATATTATAATATTTGACTCATTGGTTGCGTTCACCAGACTCAAGCTGCTTGCAAGCGGCTTATAATCGATTCTGGTGAACGATGTGCTGATCATGCGCTAACTCCAAGTGGCTGATAAGCGGTCGCCATTTTATTCAGCCTTAAATTTGTTGTGCTTAATCATCGCTGAATAGCTTATTCTAATATAATTAGAATTATAGTTGAATTCCGCCAACATATAAATTTATCAAATAAAAAATGGCAAATTTAATCGGAATAAAATATAAATATAATAAGACTATTTATAAAATATAATATATAAATAAATATAATATAATATAAAATATCGTCTTCAAACAAAAATGCTTCAAGAATATTATCCATTTTAGTTGGGTTAATAAAAACAAAACAAAGCAACACGCACAACCGTCAAACGTCAGTCGTTCACCAAACTTAATTCTTAGCATTAAGCGCTGTGTAATCGGATTGAAAGCGGATTAATCTGGTAAACGCAACCAATAAGTACACTAAAAGCTTTATAGCAATTGTATCCATCAAATGAAATTATAATGCTAATAAAAAATGAACTCATACTACTATCAACAAAGAACATAGAAATAACTTTTTTATGGGTGCCATCGCAAGTGGGAATCAAGGGAAACGAAGCAGTGGGCCTACTTGCGAATGAAGCTGCACTAGATGAAAACATCCCTGTGTCACACATGCTAACAAGAAACGACCATAAAACCTCCATTAAAAAAAATCGGTTGCCTGTAAAGTCGGTTTTACGGGCGAAAATTTTACGTGACAACGTCTTTTTCTCGGTAGAATAATATTGATTTAAACTAATAATTTACTTAACACTATCAACATTTGTCAATAGTATGACATAACCTATAAACTCAGTTTCTCAACTTTTGTGTCAATCTAACAATTAATCAATCAATCATAGTTTACGATAATGAAATATTAGTGTACAATTATTTACCTTTATTGTTGTAGTTGTTGTAAATGACGAATCTAAGCACTCCACATTTTCACTACAGACACAGCTGACGATACTTTCAACGATTTTCAACTTTAGCGATTCAACGCGCCTAATTCTCTAGTGCCGCGCGCAGCGGACCGATCATGTTTGAGTGGGAGAGAGACGCAAGGCATTCGCCGGTCCGGCGGGCCTCTCTCTCGTTCGGCGACTCACTGTAACAGACGTGAGCGGGCGTTACACTTTTTCTTAAATGACTCCCGACTTAATTTAAGACGTTGTCACGTCAAAAACATATTACCAACTTATGGCAGAGTAACTTTCAAAAGAAAAGGAAAGTGCCGGAAGAAAATGGTTGAATTTATTCCTGAAACGACACAAGGATAGAATTTCTGTCAGAAAGCCAACTGGAACGTCCATCCATAGAGCCAAAGACTTTAATAAGGAAAACGTGACACATTTTTTTGATATTTTGGAGGCAGCATTTGAAAATCATGATAAAGTATTCACCTGATAAAGTATTCAACGTGGATGAGACTGGATTAAGTATTGTTCAGTCTAAAGTCCAATATGTTATTGCGCTTAGAGATTTGAAGCAGGTAGGAGCATTAACTTCTGCAGAAAGAGGTTCTTTAGTCATAGCAGTCTTGTGTATGAGTGCCGGAGGAACTTTTGTTCCACCATATCTGATTTTTCCCAGAAAAAAACACAATGTTTTTTTGGAAAAAGGTGCTCCTCCTGGTTCAAAAATTGTGTGTCATCCAAGTGGATGGATTCAAACCCATATTTTTACACAGTGGTTCCTACATTTTATTGAAAAAGTGAAACCATCACAAAACGATTCAGTGTTGCTAGTGTTAGACGGACACTGTCGAAATTTAGAAATGATAAATTTGGAAAGGAAGAATTTTGTTGACATAGTGCGCTTGCCCCCTCGTTCTACCCACCACATGCAGCCCTTAGATAAAACGTTAATGGGACCCTTAAAAACCCATTATAGTGAGATGTTGAGATTATTTTTAAGGGAAAATCAAAGACCAATTACACATTATGACATTGCTGAACTATTTGGAAAGGCGTATCTTAAGGTACAAATGGGACAATTGCCGTTAATGGCTTCAGAAAGACCGGAATATTTCCTATAAATCGCCATGTCTTTAACGAAAGCGATTTCCTTGATGCAGAACAAGAAAATACTGAAAAAGAACAATATGCAGTAGTTGAAAATATTGCCGACAATAGTGTAGATGAAAATGAATTTGTTGGACCCGAAAATATTACACCGGTGCCAAACTTTCAAAAACAGACAGGACTTCGAAGGGGTAGGGCACCTGGAAAAGCAGCGATTATTACCTCGTCTCCATAGAAAGACGCTTTAGAAACTTCAATAAATTCTTCTTCAAAACAAGTCAAAACAGTAAAGCGGAAAGTACTAATGGAATCATTAGATAACCAACAACCATCTTGTAGATACCAGCATCTACGTAAGACGAAGAAGACAATATTTCAAGAATCCTCTTCAGAATCCGAATCAGTAAGTTTCAAAGATGATTCTTCCGATGATGATGACATGATAGATATTGCAGCAGACAATCCTAAAGAAGATGCTACTTGTTTCTATTGGGATGGAAAATTTTTGGAAGACAGAAAAGGAGAGAAGTGGATACAGTGCGTTGTCTGCAAAGAATGGTGCCATATAGATTGTTCCGGGTGTGAAACTGATATCTTTATTTGTGAGATTTGCAAAGACAATTAACATGTTTTGTCAAGGGATAGAAAGTATCTAAATCCTAATAAGTTAAAATATAAAAATAAAGAATTTCGTAAAATAGATAGTGTTTTATTTTAAATCTTATTTTTTTATTTAAATGCATACTACTGTGTTCCATATTAGGATCACAGCATATTCCATATTATTAAGTACATATTCGATATTAGATGCAAAATTGACCTTTTTCATATGTCACTTTTTGACTATTAACATTAATGTGTATTTATGAATAAAGAATCACACATTATTTTAAGAAACAAAAAAATTACAAACCAAATACAAAACAGTATTCCATATATGGCGCACTTAAAAAAGGGTATAAAATATAATAAGAATATAAAAGGGTAAAATTTACTCTAACTTTAAATCGATGTCAAACTGAAAAATCCAAATATCTACACCTACAGGAATTAAACAATTAATCCTTCAAAACTACCCAGACTTTTATAACAACCCCGCATACAAGTAATACTAGAATTATATTGTATATCACCGAGTGAGAGTTGTACGGAATAATAAAGGGTTGCGAGATTTTCAATAAAATTATACCTTTAAAAATACCATAGAAAGCTATATGGTTGTTTTTTAATATTATATTTATTCTAGTTCTATACGCTAATAATATAATTTTAATATAATAATTGTCAATTATTTCTTTGCTTTGGAAATTGATTACTATTAATATTTGTGTACTACAAAAAAATAAGTTCGGTGAGAACATTTTCTCATTTTATGTTTATCAGGGGCGGATACACGGGGAAGGGAACTGAGGAAATTCCAAACAAGGTCCAAAATTAAAGAAAACCTATTATGTATGTCTTTTAAGTCGTTTGGATTTATCTTTTTTGTCTTTTGGTTGGTATTTCATTGGAAGTTCCCTCCACCCAAGGCAAATATCTAGATCTGCCACTGGTTTGTATACTTGCAGATTTTAATTTAGTATTTTTTGAAATTGTGTCCGTATTAACTCTTTTTTTTAAATAGCATTAGTTGACCCCCAAGAACTGTTGAATGTGACATGGACTTTTTTCAATACCATTCCCAACCGCGTATGAGTCATAGACGTATATATTAACATAGACTGAGCAGTCCGTAGAGCTAAGTGATGACACCATATTTTTTTCGTTGTTCGTTCTGCCTCACTCTTACAAATAGTAAAGCTATGACAGTGTTGTTTAAGTGGGAGAAGTAGAAATACGTAAGTTTCTCGATATAATGTGCTAGAGCCACAACGAACAAGGGAAAGAGATCCTATCGTCAGCACGCGCGGCCTATGTTAATATATACGTCTATGGTATGAGTGCATTTGTTTTAATATTCTTAGTTTTGGTTAGTTTAAATTTTTTACAATAGAAGTCGTACAGTATTATTTGTAGTTTTTAAGATTATTTTTATAAAATAATTTTCAATATGTGTGATATATCAATAATATCCAAAGTTTGGCGTATATCAAAAAAGATGGGAAGCATTAAAGTCAATGTATGTCAACCTAGATGAGTAATTGAGTAAATATACCTAAAATAATTAATTATTAAATTAATTTAGCAATCCAATTACGAAAACAATTTGTCCAATGAATCAGAGGGTCGGTAAAAACGGGAGTTTTTTGTCCTTACTTCCTTGGTAGTTTTAACATCTGGCCTAATCCAGTTACAAAAAAGATTTTATGTTCACACTAACCACAGCAAGTAAAAAAGCAAAAAGTTCCGGTAAAACACGGCCGACACCTTGCCTATGTTTCCTTCGATCGAGAATAACACGCTTCTAAGTGCAACGGAGGGAAAATCTATATTATTCTACTAGTAATTTTGCCCGCATGCGACGGGGGATCCAATCAATTGCATCTACAGTCACTCATTAAATTTTTAAGATAATAAACTTCTTGCCAAGTAAATATAAAGTATGATCTGGTACTCTTCTGATCTTTTTTTTACTATATGCTGTATACTCAATGACATTAGAAGTGTTACACCTAGAAGGAATAAATTCTTGAACCTAATTTTTTGGCAACAGAATGACAACATTTAAAACATGCTATGATAACAATATCAATGTTTTTTTTTCTACTTTTTGTAAAAATAAAGTTTTACCTTTAAATTTTTTTGTGAAGACACCGATTTGTATAGAAATTTTTAGTTATTATTAGTGTAAGAAAATGCCTCGAGTTCGAAGACATCAAAATTACCACCATGTAAGCGATTTTGACAGGGGCAGAATTATTGCGTAGAGATATGAGTTTGTTGTATCGCGAAATAGGCCGTCACATTAATTGTACGGCAATGACGGTTATGCGTGTCTGTCGTGTGTGGACACAGAAGACCTACTGGTCAACCGAGGCGTACCACAAAGCGTCAAGATAGGCGCTTTAGATTACTTGCTCTGCGAGACCGTTATGCTACTACGCGTCAAATTGCTGACCAATGGTTTGGAGTAGTAGGTGGACCTGTTAGTATGCGTACACTATATCGTCGCATTCGAGCCTTTGGACTGGTTTCATTCTGCCCACGACTAGTGCTTCCTTTGACTGCGGATCACTGTCATCAACGTTTGTTTGGATTGGTGCAGAGAACGGCAGCATTGGGTGGCAAAATGGCGTAATGTAGCATTCAGCGATGAATTAAGATTCTGTTTAGGAACGCATGATGGTCGTAGGATGGTAAGACGCCGCCGTGGAGAGCGACGAGATATCGGGTTTGCTGTTGAGAGACATGTACACAGGACAGTTTGAGTAATGGTTTGGGTGGCTATTGCCTATGGTAGCCGATCACCACTTGTGTTTATTCAAGGCAATATGACAGCTGCGCGTTATGTTGATGACATCTTACAAACCACTTTACTGCCTTATCTCGACGGCCGTCGAGACGTTCTTTTTCAGCAAGACGCGCGTCCCCATATTGCTTATGTTAATGTTTTGAGGTGGCCACCCCGTGTTCCGGATTTAAATCCTATCGAACATGTATGGGATATGATGGGAAGGAGATTGTCCACTTTGCACCATCCTCCACAGACTCTGACACAGTTAATACATGAAGTTCAAGTTGCTTGGAACGAGGTGCCACAAGCAGACATCAATCATCTCATCTTGTCAATGCCTAGACGTATACAGGAGTGTATTCAGCTACGGGGTCGCCAAACACATTATTAATTTTTTTTTATTACTTGTTAATAAAAATTCTTGACAACGTTATCGTTTCATTCTTGATGTAAATCTACCAAGTTGCCAATATATATATATATATATATATATATATATATATATATATATATATATATATATATATATATATATATAATATAATAATAAACTAGTTTTATTTTGAGGTTGCAGTTTACATAACGTGTCAGTCAATAATACCTAAAGAGGAGTGCAGAATTGGAGAGAGAGAGAGAGAGAGAGAGAGCGAGAGAGCAAACGACCGGAAGAAGTGGAAAAAATTAACGAAGAAAATAGAAGCCACGGCCCTCCATGACCTGTAGCGCTGTATATGTATATATATATATATATATATATATATATATATATATATATATATATATATATATATATATATATATATAAATGTTTTGGATGGGTTGAAGTCAATAAAAGGGGCTATTGGTTAACTATTTATTATCTCGAGCTTTCAATTGTGTTTACACTTATTACCAAAAGCTGCTAAAAAAGACAAAATATCTTACAAAGTTGAACTAGAAAGAAATTTTTTTTGTTAACTCACCAAATAAAATTAGTTTGGTTAATAAAATTGCTGCAAATACATTTCAAAAAGAATTAATAATAAAATGCCCTTATCTAATAAATTCTTCCCTGAAATTTTAATAATATTGAAAACATTTTCTTAACAAAAATAATTGAATTTATAAATAGTTTAAAGTAGCAACCAATTACAAATAAGGCTCAATGTCATAAATGCCAACTTAAAATTTTTACTTTTGACAATTATATTGCCAAAAATAAAATTTTGTTTAAAAATTCTTTTTTGTTTAGTAACAAAAAAGAAGAAGATTTATTCACGATTGATAGATGTCTGAAAAAATGTAACAGATATATGGAAAATTAAATAAAAATGTGATATTTTTCAAGTTTCATATATAAATTATAAAGAAATAATATAATTATAAATTTTGCTTACATTTTGAATTTCTGATCTTTTGTTTAAATTACTATCACTTTTGCTAATACAAACCATTTCCAAAAAAGTCCTTTTGAATTTATTACTTTCACTACATAAAATTTTAATGTTATCAAAATCCATAATATGGTTCAACAATCACTATCCCAATAGGTGGATCGGACGAACGGGACCGATTCTGTGGCCTGTTAGATCGCCCGATTTAACACCGTGTGACTAGCACATCTGCGGCAGATTCAAAGAACTTGTTTATCAAGTTCCAATCCGAACTAGAGCTCATTTAATGGAAATGATTATCAAAGCAGCAAAGACATTATAAGGGCAGAACTGAGGTTAAAAGTAACCACATCAGAAATACGATGTAGGGCAAGAGGAATGGTGGTGCATTAGGAATGGTGGTTCTCATTTTGAACAACAATGACTGTTTTCTGAAGTTTATGTACATACTTAATAAGGCATAATAAATGTTGCAAAAAGCATGATGTATCGTTGTTGTGTTTTACCTTTCTTACCCGTTTCATTAATGAAGGTTATTTTAACAATGCATAAGATTCAACGAAGGGTTTTTGCAATCTGAGCAAGTAATACGTAAGGCATTTTGTATATCAGGGAAGTGTCTCACTTAGATAATTATTTTTAAAAATAAAATAGATGAGCAGCCTTATTTTCGAATATTGACAAATTTAACTTTATTTCGGAAACCTTAACAGTTTGAGCGAGACATTATTAGCAAAAAATTTTGCAAATGGTGTCCCCTATTATCCCTTAAAAAATTTCCATCGACCTACCAAACACCCTGTATATATATATATATATATATATATATATATATATATATATATATATATATATATATATATATATGCTAGAATGTCTATGTCTAGAATATGCTGGTATCTGATCGGCCTATGGTGGAGCAGTACGGCAAGAGATAAGGGCTTGCGGCTTGGTGATACTCCTCCATAGATCCCTACCGGAAGGGTGTGTGCCGCCTAAATACCGGGTATATATATATATATATATATATATATATATATATATATATATATATATATATACATTACATGTACTATACGTCTCACGTCGTTTGATTTGATGTGTCATATGTTAGGATTCAGCTAGTTGTTTATTTTGTACTCAGTCAGAGGCCTTCTTCAGGTCAATAAAGCAAATTTACCATATCTATTATCATTCATAGTGTCATATGATATCTCATATGTCACTACGTTCATAATAACGAAGACGCTATTCGTTATATCCTTTCCCCTTCATTTTCTATGTAGCACGTTAGGATTCGATCAGTTGTTTATTTTGTACCCAGTCGGAGGCCTTATTTAAATAAATAAAGCAAAATTGTTATTACAGTAAATCTGTAATAATATGATCGCATAGTGCCCTATGCGATCTCGTATGTCACTATACGTTCATTAATAATGAAGATACTGTGTAGTGCCCTTTTGTTAGTTTCCTTGTTTGTTTTTTCTATCTTAATATATTCGTTATATTCTCCCGTTTCAGTTTCTCTTACAGTAAATTTATTTTTATCCATAGTGCTTTATGATATCTCGTTTGTTTTTTTTTCCTAATATATTTGTTACATCCTTCCCTTTCATTTGCTATGTCACTTGTTATTATTCGATTACTTTTAATTTTTGCTCTGGCAGAGGCCTTATTTAAGTCAATAAATCAAAATTTCTCTTATAGTAAATCTATTTTTATCCATAGAGGTTTATGATATCTCGCATGTCGCTAATAGTTCATTAATAACGAAGATGCTGAGTAGTTCCCTTTTGGTAATCATCTTGTTTGTTATATGGTAAGTATGTAAGAGTGATACACGCTCTAAATAATTTAAGGACAATACATACTATTTTATAAATTTTTTAAAGCCTATTTCTTTCTTTATAATCAATGTTAGTTCTTTAGTAAATAATATAAATATTTTTTTATAAATTTATAAATAATTAATGCGTAAATATTAGCGTAAAAATTAAAAGTTGGTGAATCAGTGAATGTTCAAAGATATATGAATAGGACCACTTTCTAAACGTGGTTCATGCAAGGGCGGTTTAAACACATTGCTGTATCAGGAGAAATTCTGAAAGCAAAAGCAATAGAATTTTACAAAAAAAAAAAATATAAAGAAAGATTATTTTCGTGCCAGTGCTGGGTGGTTGGATAAATGTAAGTGGTTTGGTATTCGTCTGTTAACTATATCGGTGAAAAATTATCAAGCAACGAATCTGCAGTGCAGATATTTATCCAGCATTTTAAAGACAAAGTACAAGAACTGGGACTTCCTGGATAAATCTATGATGCCCTAGTTGGGTCACTTTGTATCAGAAGTAAAGAAGTTTACGAATAAATAAATCGTGTTTGAGTTTTCTTATTTTGTTTGAGTGGTCTCTTAACGAGGTAAGCCGAAAACATCCTTGTCTCTTATATATATTTTCAAAGAAATATTTATTTTAGACCCTTATTGGGTTTCTAGAACTATGTTTATTGGTCCGAGGTTATCTAAATAGCTATTGATTTATGGTATGTGTTCTGAAACCATCAATTGGTTTGGAGAATATCCCGTTTGCTTAGCCGCACAATCCTATATATTTTTATGGTGGATGTTATATTCTTGCAGTGATATATGCAACGTTTCTGTCAGCCGAGTACCCAGAGGGTAAAAAAAAATATATCCTTTCTACACGCCACAACAGCATTTGGATAATTCAGGTTGTATCCATTTTATATTTTTTTATTGAACAGTGAAGATTATCTATGAACTAAATAACAGTGAAGTGATTTACTATTGATCTTTTAATTACAATAAATATCTTCTACCCAATAAACAAATCTATTTTTTATGTGAACGAATTGCGAAATTCGGGATAAAGTATAATTTAATTTTCATATATTTCTCATTCATAATCTAATGTCATGATATAAAATGTTTGTTTCATTTTTGTTTATAAAATAAAAGGGTAGTTTTAAAACCATTAAGGAATGTCGACCATTTCATTTTAATTTTAAAAATAATACAAACAGCTTCTATATGATTTTTGAAAGAACCGCACCCAAACTCTCAGACACGAGCAGAAGGGTCTAAATTGTTTGTATACTTAAGTAAACAGTCTGCTCAAGTTACAATATGGTGCTGTAGCACTAATTTCTTTTGAGATTTCTGTTATCTATTGCAATATAGGCATCACATCTCGCTGTGATTCATATTTAAAATTTCTTCAGAATTAACTATTATATTTTCCAATAAAACACATTATATTGCTACTAGCACAATTACGAAAAACACTAAATAAAAATCAAACACTTCAAATGTAGTAAGCATATAAGATTCACATATGAAATAAAAAAATGCAAACCAGATGTGGTAACTGTATTTAGCTAAAACCCAAATATTGAAAAGAAGATGTGTTAAATATATCTTTTAATTTAGTTTTGTTAGAGTATGGAAATATTAATACCAATGAATATCCAAAAGCAAAAAAATATGTATTAATTCTTAGTCTCAATATTGCTAACTTTATTATAACTTCTATTTAAACTTATTTACAACAGATATACAAGTAATGCTAAAAAAGACGTCCTATATTTCATTATTAAGCCTCTAGTCACGTTGCAATAGTTTCGAATATTTTCTCCTTGGTCACGTCGGAGCGAATAGTCCTCTCTCCATTTGTAGATATTTAATATTGGTGTAATTTAATTTAATAAACTATTTACCAAAACAAAGATGATGATTTACTATAGACACAAATAATCCTATACAATAATATAATATAATAAATTAAAAAAATTTAATAAAAATATAAAATTTTAAACTCTTTTTATAAAAGCTTATAATTGTAAAAATGTATCATACTGGTGTTCTCACACAAGCTAATAAAATGGATTTCGTTTTGCTGTTATTTACTATTGAGTAGGTTACACCTAAAAATAAAAATTATTTTAATATACAATCACACATTTATAAGTACTATTAATTAATTAGTACAAATTAATTAGTACGGTCGTCAGAGATTTGATACCTAAAAATGAGACGAACAAGCTGAATTTTGCTGAGAATGTCAATTTTGGGACCCCCAAAAATGCAAAAAAGTTTACCACTCCTACCTCCTTGCTTCCTGTAAAATATTTTGTCGCAAATAAAGCCCGTTTCTATAAATCTCTTCAATAAATAAACGTTGTGCGATTTTTTACGATTCTCATATCAATAAAATTTATCACTTCCATTAGCCGGTTGTGGTGGAATTTTCATTGGTACAGCTTTCATTGGTACAGTAACATTACATTTCAATTTTAAGTTTTGGCAACAAATATGAGCCATTTGAAATATTCCTAACAAACGCTGAATTAAACTTTCACATTATAAACGATCGTACGTCACGGAAAATGTACCTCCACGAAGACGGTATTGGGTAGAGTTTGTAGCTAAAGTTGTGTAGTTTCGAAAAACGGACTTGTGTAATCGAACAGAAGCAGTTTCAAACGTTTTAGATTGTTTGTAACGTAAAATGTTAAATTCAGCGCTTTATAGGCATATATCAAATAGCTTACATTTTTTGCCAAAACTCAAAACGGAAACTTCATACTAAAGGTTTTTGACAATGGAGATTCCATAGTGACCAATCCATGTAAGTGACAAATTTTATTGATATCATGAGTAAAGCTCGGATTACAGGCAAAATGCCTTTTTTGCCTATTATAATTGTTTTTTGCACTTTTTGCCTTTTTTCGTAAATTCCGTCTATTTGTGCCTTTTTTAAAATTTCATGGTACTACCCATGATATTATTCTATTACTAAACCATTCTATAATAAAATTTTGGGTCAATAATAAAATATCAATGGTTTGTTTATATAACAGATTTCTAGGAAAATGTACCTGATCGAGACTTGAGGGTTAATTATTTGGAAATCCCTAAGCTTTATTAGTTTATTATCAGTTGTACAGTCGGTTACTGTATCAGAGTTTAGTCACAAATTGCTGTATCCTAGTTTAGTTTTGTTGGATATACTGAAAAGCAAAGAACACGTTTTAAAACGTTTTAGACATTTGTGTGAAAAGATGACATCTAAATTAAGGCTATGGATCGCACCTTATTCGGATTTCTCTAGAAGGAGATGGATCATTTTGTAAACCATGCGGCAAATCGGTAAGTTTTATTTTTTTCTCGTCCCACAACATAACTAAATTCTAAAGCAATTTTAGAATTCTAATTATTTTTTTTTTAATTCTCAGATTTCAAGTAGAAAAAAGTACTTTATTGACCAGCATTGTGGAACCCCACTTCATAAACGTAATTTGGAAAAATTAAATTCCTCTAAGTTAACCCAAACCCTCGTTTTAAATGCTTTTTCGAAAAATATCTTAATAAATCCTTACCGGACGAGAGTACATTGAGAAAACATACTGTGGAAAAATGTTATGTAGAATGTATTTCAAAAATTAAGCGGGAGTTAGAGGGCAATTTTTTGTATATTATCGTGGATGAAACGACAGATGTATGCGGCAGGTATATAGCTAATTTAATGATTGGAATTTTGAACGAAAACTTTGCGAGAAAACCTTATTTAGTTGCCGTTAAAGAATTGAAAAAAAAGACAAACAATTTAACAATAAGTCGATTTATACAAGATAGTTTAAAAAACCTCTTTTTACCCAACGCTATACCAGTGAATAAAATAGTTTTAATTCGTTCAGATGCTGCGGCATATATGTTAAAAGCTGCTGTTAATTTAAAGTTTTTTTATCCTAATTTAATTCATTGCACTTGTGTAGCCCACGGGGTAAATAGAATTGCTGAAGAAATAAGAAATCTGTTTCCGTTGGTAAATAATTTTATAAATTTTATGAAAAAAGTTTTTGTAAAGGCTCCGTTGAGGGTGCAAATATATAAAGAAAGACTTCCCGGTGTCCCTTTGCCACCTAAACCAGTAATTACAAGGTGGGGAACCTGGCTCGAAGCAGTTTTTTTTACTTTGAACATTGCAATGAAATAGAATTAGTTATGTCAGAATTTGATGATGATATTTCCGAAGCCATTCGAGAAGCAAAAAAAATATTAAAAAATCCCAAATTGAAACAGGAACTCGCTTATATCAATGACAATTATAAATTAATAGTTACCACAATTACCTTATTAGAAAAACAAGAGATAAATTTATGTGAGTCAGAAAATTAATAGATAATTTAAAGACGAAAATTAAATCGACACCTGGAAGTAACGGTCAATTAATTTAAAAAAAAAAAAAATGAATTATGTTTTCGACAAGAATGAAGGTTTTTCGTTTTTATTTAATGTTGCTAAAGTTTTGAATGGGACATTTTCCGAGGAATTTCAAATTATGCCAGATTTATTATCCGCTCTGAAATATGCTCCAATTACATATGTCGATGTCGAACGTTCGTTTTCAATGTACAAATTAATTTTAAGTGATCGAAGACATAGTTTTAAGGCCGAAAATATTGAAAAACATTTAGTTGTTTCTATTAATGATAAAATTTTAAGTGGTTACAATGTTTAATTATTAATTTACAGTTATTTAGTTACTAGTTTATTTATACTAATGTTATGATTATGATGTGTAAATATACCTGCCTTAAGTTAATATTACGTTAATTCACTTTGTACAATAAATAATAAGTTATATTCCTTTATTGCCTATATTTTGCCTAAATGTTAATATTCCTGCCTTTTTTAATAAAAATCTTTGCCTATATAGGCGCCTTTTTCTTCAATTTTTGTTACCTATAAATCCGAGCTTTAATCATGAAAATCATAAAAAATTGCAAAAACCGCTCAACGTTTATTTTTTTAACTCCATTATAAAACTGACATTATTTGCGGCAAAGTGCAAATATTTTATACTACTGTAAATTTTATTTAAAATTGATTTCGCGCGCGTAACTGATTCAAGGTCGCTTCAAGCGTTGTTTTTGAAAGAACGATTGATTCTACACAAAAAGTGCTAATAAACATTTTTGTTCAAAATGATCTCAGCTACACTTTTTACTTTAAACATATTTTTCTACTGCGTACAGATTCTCGATAAATCGGTTTTTTCCGTCCTCCCTACCTTGCGAGGCAGGTTTTAGGGTGAAGACGGAGGTAGGGGTGGTAAACTGTTTTGCATATTTTTTGGAGTCCCAAAATTAATATTCTCAGTCAAATTCAGCTTGTTCGTATGATTTTTAGAGGTTCAGTGGCATTTTTGTCTCTGACAACTGAAGTAGTAGTCATAAATAAAAAAAAGTCAAGAAAATCCTTAATAAGTGTATGGACTTTAACTTTAAAAAACATCTCAATTAATTTTTCTTTTTCCACATTCTGAAAGAATTCACTTGTTTTTTATTGGATATCTGTCAAAACACGACGTCATTGATGTTTTTTTTTTAACTAAAATATACGGGATATGATATATAATTGGGAAGCACTAGTAACATTCTGTATACCATACCGTTTCAAAATGGCGTTTGTTAAATTTTGAAAATATCTTTATTTAATACTGCGCGATGTATAGTATCTGTACTAAATTTGATATATAATAATAATTTTATGAACTTATTCGAACGGATCTCTCACTCAAAGTTGTTTCTCGCGTTTTTCCCTTTTTAACGAATCGTCGCACACTTACGCAGCTTAAGCCGTTTGAGAGCTACATACCTAAGGCCTCTGTGGTTATCCCCCTCGAAAGTCCAACCCTCAAATAATCTTAGTATTTCCTGACCTCGATAAGCCTTTTTCAGGCCTCTCATACTAGAAAAATTGGACCTTCAGTTCGAATTTGTCACATCAATATCGAAAGCATAAGCTACGAAAAGGTTACTAAAAGATAATGATATCGTCGTAGTCGCCATTCAGGAAACTCACTGTGTAACAGATCATGATCTCCAAAAAGGCGAAAAACACCAGGCTACGAACTGCTGGATGCTACTCATCGTCAAACATACAGCACAAATACAAAAAATTGAACATGGAAAAGGCATCTCTTGTTACCACCTCCTCTTAGAACGACATACAAACCGTTGTTATAAAAATCGGCAGTATTACTATCACTAACGTCTATAAACCTCCAGGTAAGCAATGGCCAACTCACGTTTTAGAAATTTACCCCAATCCAGCGGTGTATGTAGGCGACTTCAATAGTCATAACGAGCAGGGGAAATACAGGAAGAATGACATAAATGGGGATGCCTTAGTACAATGGACTGAAGATGAGCATTTATATCTCATTTTTGACGCTAAATACAAAGGCACATTTACATCAGCCGAATGAGACAGGGAGTACATTAGAGTAAATTAGAAATACAAGTTCAGGTAAAAGCAGCGAGAAAGATAGGAGAAAGAATATGTAAGCTCGAGTTTGATAATGCTGAAGAAAAAGAAAAAATCATGAAAAATAAATGAAAACTGCAGAAAATTAGGGACCGACGCATATATATTAATCACGACATAAATGCAGCAGAAAGAGAAATGCAGAATGAAACACAAAGAAAGACAAAGGACAAAGGAAGAAAAAATGAAAGTGAATTTGGTGAGAATTTAGTTCAACAAACAAACTGTAGGAAAGGAAGACGGGAAATGGAAGAGGAACGAAGGAAAACTAGAAAAAACAAAAAAACTAAGAGTAAATGATAGTTTGGAACATAAGGTAACGAACAAGTCAATGGATAAGAAAACAAATAAAATAAATAATAACGGTCAGGAAAAGGGAAGTGCAAAAAAGAAAACAAGAAGAAAGAAACAAGCAGAATAGAAAAGAGATATGGAAGTTGAGAACCTGGAATATTAGAAGTATTAGAAGCAAAGAAAAAGAACTCGAGATGGAGACTAATAATCGTATATGGCCCAAACGATGACGGTTCGTCTTATAATCGAACGGTCACGCTCTTGCGTAGTAAATAAAATACGTTTCAACAAAAAGATTATCATACATTCATGTACTCCTAGACACTGATGATGGAATATGGATTCCGAAAACGTTTTGTCTAACGTAGCCCGTTTGGGTTTTTAAATATATACCTTTTACAAAGGATTTTAATAAATTTTTTAAAAAGATTATCGTTCATCCATCCTATCGTTTACATTGTTCCAATAAAAATTCTGAGTGTCTAGTGACTGTTTCATAATGATCGGGTAAATGCAAGTACTCATACGGCTAACCTACGCATAAATAACGGTACAAGAGTTTCGTGACGATTTCTACGCTGTACAAAAATTGCCTGTTGTAACAAACCTTTGTAAACGTCACACTGATCGGTTCCATAATCGACCCGTCAACTTCAAATGTTCATTTTTGATTTCTGGAAAATACGTTTGGACTTAGGAATTTCTTCAGTCGCAACAGTTTTCTGTTCCGTTTTTTCTTCAAAAAGGCCTTTATTATATTAAAAGACTCTTCCACAACACGTCCCAACGCAGAATACACCATTTTACCTCGATAGTTCTTGGATATTGCTGTTACTTTCATCCTCATTACAGCATTTGTGTAACTTCCACCATCACTTTTTGTAACTTTTGTGAAGGAAGTTAAGTTTTGCTCTTTTTTTTTGTGATTTTCTCGTCCAGAATACTTTTGGCATACGCAGTTGGTTGGGTAGCCTGAATTAGATCAGTTCCCTCTCAACAAGGACTCTGCGGTCTCAGCTCAGAGCAAAAAGTTAACATGGTATTGGATGGTATTATAAGGGGTGGTATTGCATGATAAAGTGGCCACCACTAGTGTAATTGATAGTTTTTATTAGTGGTACATCGCACGACTATATTATTTTAGTAAAAATATAAGGCAGTTAAACAAGAACGAGACATAAATATTAAATTCTAGTACTTTATATAAAAAACTTGTTACTAACCTTTAGGGATAAAAAATCGACCTCCTTTTTGAAACACACAAGCTGTTCCGTCAATGTTCACTTTTCCTCTACCCTCATTTGCAAAATAGAACTGAAAAATAATAATTTTTGTAAAAGAGCTTATATTTGTGTGATTTTTAAAATATCAATCGTTTTCAAATTTTAAATATTAGGACATCACTTTATAGGCGACCGGCGAAAAAAATTCATAGAAAACGTTTACATCTACATGTATATTTTATACTTATAGTTACTATAGACCAGATCACGGGAATAATGGTAACACATTTACAAATTACGGCACAAATTTTTAAGAATGATTGTATGTCGATATAATTAAGTTATACTCAAAAGGGCAGTCACAAAAAATCGAATTTTTACATCAAAATTTATGTGACAGGTTATGTTATGTCACTTCATCATCATTAAGGTTTTACATTTCTAGTGGAATGATCTCGAATCTCTTCTTAGAGCTCTTCAGATTCAGTTATTGTAAGGAATAACTCTGTATTTTTGTTTTTGTTCACAGGTTGTAGTTTAATTACAATATTTGATATTTTTTCTATTTTTATATTGTTCTTCTCCAGTTCCTAATTTTCATTATTTTAATGTTTCTAGTAACCGGGTCCTCCCCTTTCTCTGTAGGTCTTCCCCACAGTTTTTCTGCTTCTGGCTTCTATTTCTATCTGGTGACTTTCTTAATCTGAGAGTAGAGTTCTCTTTATTCTATGTGTCCCATCCATCTCATATCTTTGTTTTGGCCAATTTTACTACATCATCTCCCGTCATTGTGTCACTTATTTCGTGCTTACATACGGGAGTCGATTATTCATTTTTTTTTACTGTTGAATGGTAAGATTGTTTGTGCTCTTATCTACAAGTAATTAAGATAAGGATATCATTTTATAGGATGGCTAGTTTTTACCGTCATTAAGTTATAATTTCCTAATAAAAATGGATGCATGATCTTCCAACTAACTACACAAAATGAAGCATAGTAATAAAGCGTTTTTCACGAGAATTGCCAGAGGTCACAAAATGAACAGGCCTAATTCGATACTTGGAAAGCTGCCGAGAATCACAAGGTTAAACTAAGTGAAACTGTTGCTGTTCTCGAAAAACAAATATCACCGTTGCATCCACAACTTACAGGGTTGGCAATAAAAGTCAACCAGACAGAAGAAAGAGAAAAACAACCAACAAAAGAAGCAGAATACTGTACAGACGAGTAGGAATTAGCCAAGGAGACGGAATGGATTCGAGTAAAAGAAAAAAATTACAAAAAACGAAAAATTGATACTTTCCTTACTTGATTACTACAGAGGGTGTGTTGTCGCAAAAGAGATGCAGAAAATAGAAAACAGAAATACAAAGACCTGTCTCAAGACCTGTCTCCAAAGAAATGACAGACAATAAGATCAAACCCCAGTGATAGTAGAAGGCATTAAACAATACGATAACCTTATACAAATATCTTCAGTTAAAGAAATTTTTTTTTACAAATTAATGTTCAAGATGGTAACAATATAGATAGTTAACAAAAGCTTTAAATGAGGAAAATTATCAATACCACTCATATGAAAATAAGCAGGACAGGCCCTTTAAAGTTATAGTGAAAAAAATACATCACTTTTATTTAGAGAAAGATATTGTTATTGATCTACAAAACAAGAGCTACAACGTAATAAATGCCGTCAATAAACTTAAATGGCGAACCAAACAGCCATTAGACATGTTAAGAGCTCTAAATTAGTGCTGCAATTTAAGAGATGCCAAGCATATGGGTATACTTGGAAATATTGTGCCAGAAAACCAAGACGTGTTAAATGCACAAAAAAGCATTTAACTAAAGATTTTGGCAAGTCAAAAAACTCAAAACCAAAATGCGTCGATTGTGGTGAAAAGTATGCTGTCAACTACAGAGGGTGTGTTGTCGCAAAAGAGATGCAGAAAATAGAACAGAAATACAAAAAAGGTCAACCTACCAAATCCTTCAGAAAGAAGAGTAACTAAAAATAAAGATGTTGCTAAAAATACAGATGATAATGAAGACAATTGCTGCTGATTGTAAATAGACAGCTACTGTAAATAAGAAATATAGCGATGCATTAAAAACCAACAATGCAAATATACAAATGGAAAACCAGAATGAGAAAGAATCAGACTTGACTATACAGCTCATACTAGATGAACTAAAAAAATTGAATGAAAGATTTACTCGCCTGGAACATATCGCTAAGGGTGCTATTTTTAAAATCAGAAACGGCTAGTGAAATCAGAATCATGGAATGGAATGCCAATGGGTTGCTACAACATCAACAAGCGTTACAGGCGATCGTTGACATCGAGAAAATTGACATCTGCCTCATATCTGAGACACATCTTACAAATCAATTATACATACAGTTCAAAGGATATAAAGTGCACCACACAATACACCCTGATAATGCAGCCAAAGGAGATAGTGCAATCGTGATTAAAGGCGGTATGGAATACGGTATGTGTAAGAATTAAAAAACTGATATCAATGTTAGTTTAATATATTGTCCGCCTAGGCATTCCATTAAAAAAGAACAATATAACGAGTTCTTGAATACCTTAAGAGAGAGATATATAGTACGAGGGGACTTTAATTCAAAGAATACTCATTGGGGCTCTAGACTAACTACCACTAAAGCAAAGGAACTTCTATTGGCTCTCAACAAAAATATTTCAGTCAATTACCTAGACATTGATGATAGTTGGGACATGAACTCGGATCATTCACCCATAGTAGTAACTCTGAGCATACGATCATTAAAAAGATAATATTCCAACATTAACTAATAAACTAACGGATTGGGAAAGTATCAAACTATGTTTTGAATATAAAATCAACCTGGCAGTACCTCTACAAAATTCAGAGAAGCTAGATGAGGAAGTTGAACTGTTTGTGCACAATATCCAGCAAGCAGCATGGTAAAACACTCCTGTGCTGAAACCTAGGGTAAAGAAAATTAATTATCCAAAGAAAATAAGAAAACTAATAAGCGATAAAAGAAAAAGAAGAAAAATAGGGCAAAAAACTAGGTTTCCTCAATATAAAACAAGATTAAACAATGCGAGCCAAAAACTCAAAACAGAAATCTAACAACTAAAGAATGAAACAATTAATACATACTTAAAAAATTTAACGGATGATAATAGAACTGATTATTCTCTATGGAAAGCTACAAAAAAAACTAAAAATACCAATTATCCATTCCCCCTATTAGAATAGAGGACGATAATTGGGCCAGGAGCAATGAAGAAAAAGCACACACATTTGCTAAACATCTTGAAAACACATTCAAACCCAATGAAAGCCAAGAAGATGAGCAAAGTTTGGAAGAGCCAGTTCAAGTAGAGAAAGACCAACATCTAAAGAAGTAATGACTGAAATAAATGAAAATATCAACCCAAAAAAAGCTTCAGGCTATTATTCATTGTGAGTTTTTAGTACCTCACCATTAATCACTGGTGAGGTACTAAAAAACCTACCTCGTAAAGCCATTGTGAAGCTATTGTGAAACTTATTTTTAAAGCCTTTAGGAAAACAAGTTGCACAAGAGAATCAAAAAAGAATCAAGAACGGATTACCGAAGAAATATTACAGAACATGAACAAGAAAAGATCATTTACGAAAAGATAAGGAGCTATGTACACAACAGTGAACAAACAGATAAGAAAGAAGATTAAAAATACAAAAGAACAATAGATGGCAACTAAATAACTAGAAGTAGAGTAACCAAAACAAACACACGATTATCCGCTATGTACAAAAGGGGCAAAGAAATGACAAAACGGGGAAGACAAAATTCCACAAAGAAGATAGTAGTTAACCATAACCGACCCACACTCGACAACAATCACGTTTATCAGCATGGAATTCAGTGTTACCCATAAGTAGTTATACATGAGTGACAAAAATGTACATATAATGGGCAACTAAGTGTTAGAAAAATTGCAGCAATATAACAAATTTCATGACCAGATCTTAATGCTAAACTTCTACCTATTCTCAGTAGTGATAAAATAGAAAGTTGTGTGATAAAATAAAATCAAAGTAACTAAAATATAGCTGCTACAGTTATTAAAATACATGAATAACCAGAATAACCATTAGAACCAGAAGCACACACTGATCAAAGACTTTCCTTTTCAAGCAAATGGGAATATATCATTTAAAAACTTCACTCATTTTTCCGTAAGCTGCCCATGTTAACCCTATTCTCCTGTTTACCTATTGTTTTAAAATATAACAATTAAATTGTTGTTATAAAAAATTGTCTTGCATGAACTACCCGGTCTACAATAATAACTATGTGTTCTGTAAACCTCAAGTTGTTCAAAAACTCCCCATATATTTACTATAATATTTTCCCAATTACTGTTTTTCATAGCACTCTGCAACAAAGCGATAAAGTTTGGGAGAGATGGTGTCTTCTTGCCTAATACCCTTTTTCATGGGAAATGTGTTTGTGTCGCTATAGTATATTCTGATTGCAGCTGTTGCGCTATTATATATATATTCCAAAGAAGAGTTGTTCACCTATGATCAATACTGCACTCTACAAGCGCTCTTAACATCGACCTATGCTGGAATGAGTCAAATGCTTTATCAAAGTCTGCAAATATTAATATAGTCCGTTCACTCAGCTTAGTGTTGCAGACTTCTTTCATTGAAAAAAAAAAGAAGAATAATTATAAATTATGGGAGTGTATATTCATTAATTGTCATTAAAAACTTTCCATTTGTTAATACTAATTTATAAACCACTATTTATAGAAACTTTCAAAAATAAACTTTTTTGTTAATTGATGCCGTTTTGCATGTGACATTTTTTTTATTTAAATATTATTACAATAAATATTTACTATGAGTACGTATGCTTGGTTGTATAGAAATTTCCAGCCACTACCAGTCAGAGTATATCAATGGCTTGTTGAATACTATAATTTTCTCTATGAAAGACTTTATTACTAGAACGTGGTCATTCGTTCCAAAGCCACTTCTAAACTTATTAGTTTGGGGAAAATTCTATGATATAAGAAAGTGAGTGTATTTCTTTTAAATTATATATATATATATATATATATATATATATATATATATATATATATATATATATATATATATATATATATATATATATTGATTAACTAGCCACAACGTTGACGATTTATATATGAATTTTTGGTTTGACCTCACTTGTTTGTTTGTTTTTTAACCGACCACTGGGGGAAATTTGGTGTTATTTCCACCTTTCCTTTCATTTATTGGTTCCTTACAAGCAGGTTGTCACCCAAACTCATCTTATCATTTAAATAAACCGCTCTATTACTAGGGTTGGTAATTCACCTTGTTGTTCTGTCATAATTAATGACCTCAAGGTTTACTGTCTTTTTACGTAGTTGGCGCGTGTGTTTTAATATAACACCATTTTACCGGCAGCATTCACGAAGCCAGTAGTGGTAATTTTATTATACTGTGTAGTATAATTGAGTGGTAATTACTATAATAATGCTACCTAAAGTTAAAATTAAATCATAACTATTGCTATATTGTTGGAAGTGCATCTATGATTTTCTTAGTTCTTCATTCTCTTTTTCAATGTTTTTTTACTTATACATGTTTATATAAAAAAAACCACATGTTCTTTTTGCTGTGCTTAGTTTGAACAAATTGTTAACTTTATTTAGTTCAATTTATTGTTTATACATCGTAATCGTATAATGTCCATTTACTTAATTGTCTTTACAACTTTAATATCATTGACTGCTACATATCTTTTTAAGGTAACACATGTAAAAACTTCTCCATGCTTGTGTGGTTTTTTTCATATTGTTCTTTTTAGTTGAACTGATGATGCTTTCTGATTAAGAAAGCGAAAGTAGCCATCAACTTTGTCTTTTTTCTCCACCTTTTGACCGAAAAAACCCACCACTCTTCCGAGTGATCCTTAATATATATATATATATATATATATATATATATATATATATATATATATATATATCAATATAAGAAAGTGAGAAATTTATTAACCAAGTTTAGACGAAATGTTAAGATTCAGATGGAAATAAACTTACCAGATTATATTTCCGACTTTTATGTAGTCCCTTCTTCTCTCCAGGTGGAATTTCCAAGTATAGCATAGAACTTCCATTGTCGTCACTTAATAAATCCGAATATTTTAAATTATCCTGCTCCTGGGTGAATGTAACTTCATTTTGAACAACTTCTAAAAATTAATATAAATTATTATATTATAAACAAGATATAACATCGAAGTACAACATAGTCGTTATACTCCGGTTGCCAGAGACGAAAATGCCACTGAACCTCTGAACAGTTGCTGCGAACAATCAAAAAGTTCAGGAATTTACAGCTAATCTTTATGGCATCAAGCACATCATCAGTGTCAATGATGATGGATTTCGCATTTTCCTGAAAACTTACTCTGCAAAAGAAGGCAATGAAAATTATTTAAAAAATCTTCTTTCGACTCAAACATAATCAATTGATAGTCAAACTGGAAAACCCGAGATGATCAAATTCTACAACACAAAATGGGGGGTGGATAGTTTGGATCAAAAATGTGAGACTTTTTTTACTTCTCTAATAACAAGAAGATGACCTATGGTTATTTTTTATCAGTTGCCAAATATATCTCTAGAAAACTCATATATTTTATACACTTGTACAAACCAAAATAACCGATCAAGATTTCAATGTATTAAATAATTAGGTACTGATCTAATAACTCCACATATAAGCCGACGATTGACCAACTATCAATTACCGAGAGAGTTGAGATCAATAAATAGTTCAATTTTACAAGAACCAATCCCAGAAGTAATGATTTCTGTTTGCCAATGCAATTTGTTTACAATGTAAAGAGAAAGTGTGTAAGGACTGTACAATTGAGTAATTGTGTTATATTAGTTTGCGATCAGGCATACAACGAGAAACCACCTGATTATCTTCCCAGAGAGCGTTATGAAATGAAAACTAAGCAAGAAAATTCTGTGCTCTGCAATCCGGCTAGCAACCAGCGCCATATCGATTCCAGGTCAAATGGTGTGAAATAGGCGACCGGGCAGATGATTGTGGACGACCAGGCAATATATGCGAAATGGGATACTGGAAGATCAAACTTAAAATTACGTAAAAAACACCGCATCGCAACATGGAATGTTAGGGGGCTGCTACAACCAGGTAAACTGTATATATATTAGAAAATGAACTGATCAAGGAGAAGATAGATATCGGAGATACACTGGAAAAGCCAAGGGCATTTGGAGGCCACTCACTACAAAGTTTTCATGGCAGGAGCTAACAAATCAGGACAAAATGGCGTAGCAATATTAATTCAAAAACGTTGGGCAAAATATGTACATGAATACCTTCCAGTAATCGATCGAATAATCAAAATAACTCTAAACGCTAAACGAGCCAAAATGCAAATTATACAGGTATATATGACAACATCCGAAGCGGCAGAAGATATAGTAGAAGAAACATATCACCTGATACATGAAACCATCTCTAATATTCCTAAAAAAGAACCAGTGATGATAATAGAAGATTGGAATGCAAAAATAGGATAAACTAAAATAGATGATCATTTGAAAAGAACGATAGGTGAACGATGGCTTAGGCGGGCGAAATGAACAAGATGAACGGCTCCTTCAATTTGCCATCGATATGGATCTAACATTATCTGTGTTCCGACCACAAAATGTTACAAGCAGAATTTCGCTTTAAGTTACACAGTAAAACAATCACAAATAAAACACAACACCTGATTCCAAAACACCCGAAAAAGTTTAGAGAAGCATTGGCAGAAGCTGACCTACCAGTGACTACCGGAGACCCTGACAAAACGTGGGAATACACAAAGAAATGGATCACTGAAGCCATCAACAATACTAATCCCAAAGACAAAACATCTAGGAAAAAACATTGGATGACTGAAGAGACTCAATCTTGTAGAAAAAAGACGAAAACTTAGAAACGGCACATCACATTCAAAACAAAACAAAATAGAGATATGCACCATAAATACAACTATAAAACTCTTATATGCAGAAGGGACAAAAATAATTATATTAAAATACATATGTTTACAACTAGAGGAACATGCTGACCGCCAAGACTCTAGAGAACTTTTCTCAAAAGTCAAGCATCTAGCGAGACAATTCAAACCGCAGACACATATCATCAAAGATAATAGTGGAAATACCGTAACAAACCCAGACGGTATCGCAGAGGTGTGGAAACAATATTACGAAATACTATTCTCTAACAACGACCCAGACAATAATACAGACAAAAGAAGTTATAAAAAAGAACCTCAAATATTGAAATCAGAATTTGAAGCGGCAATTAAAAAACTAAAATTCAGAAAAGCAGAAGGAGAAGATGAAATAACAGCTCAAACACTCAAAGAAATGGGAGAATTAGGGAAGGAAGAAAGTGGCTGAATGACTGGGGTAAACTCACGTTTATTCCCATATATAAAAAAGGTTCAAGGACAGATTGCAGTAATTACCGTACAATAGGATTGATATCACACGCGAGCAAAGTATTTCTAACCATCATCAATGAAAGACTAAAATCAATTCTCTTACCACAAATTCCCCAAGAACAATCCGGATTCGTCCCAGGTAGAGGAACAAGAGAACATATTCTTAATATTCGTCAAATTATCGAAAAATTTGGGGAGATTAACATAGAAACATATTTATGCTTTGTTGACTATTCCAAGACCTTCGATACCGTAAAATGGGATCAAATGTAAGAGTTAACATTGTGGTTTCGAAAAGCTTCAAATTAAAATCTGGAGTTTGGCAGGGATGTATAATATCCCCTATTCTATTCAATATGTATAGTGAACATATTATCCGTCTAGTTTTTGAGGAATGGCAAGGTGGAGCAACGATAGGAGGAAGAAAAATCAAAAACCTACGTTATGCTGATGACACTGTTATATTGGCGTCATCGCCAGAAGAACTGGAACAAATTATGAATAGGCTAGGCACGGTGAGTACGGAATATGGTTAGAAAACAAATATGCAGAAAACCAAAGTGATGATCATCGATAGAATCAGAAACAACCAAGCAGAGATAAGAAACATGGCAGGTTACGAAGTGGTCAGGCAATTTAATTACTTAGGCTCCGTTATTACTAACAGTGGAAGATGTGAAGACGAGATCCGTCGACGCATCACAATGGTCAGGTCGCCAACAGTCAAACTCACAAAAATTTTGAAGAACACTGACATAAAAAAAACACAAAATTATGCGTTGTTCGAGCATTGATATTTCCTATCGCCACCTATGCTTCAGAAACTTGGACAATAAAAAAAGCTAATTCAAAGCGTATAATGGCATTTGAAATGTGGTTCTACCGTAGAATGTTGCGCATACCATGGACCGCCAATCGCACAAATAACTCAATTCTAGCAGAACATAAAAACTAGACTCATCACAACTATCAACCAAAATATACTGGGTTATTTTGGACATATAACTAAAAGAAGAGAAGGCATGGAACGAACGAGAGTTGAAGGTAATGTAGCGCGTAAAAGATCCAAAGGAAGATCTCCAGTACGATGGTAGGACCAAATAAAGGACATGACTGGTTACTCATTCTCCGAGGCAAAAAAACACGCACAGGAGAGAGATAATTGGACAGAAATAGTCAAAAAATTACATGACGCCACTACATCCTTTCGAAGGAGAAAGGATAGAGGAGGAGGTTATATTATATATTTTAATGATCATATGTCTAAGGCGTACATGTCTAAGTTATTTCTAAACGAATGTTGTTAAAACTTTTGTTTGTTTGCTTAATTTTTTATAAATAATCTATGGAGTGCAAATTTACTGATCATTTTTCACTTATAACTAAAAATACTCTTGTTTTGTTTAAAGATAAAATTATTTCAAAATACTGCTTTATTTTTTTTTAATAAAATCCTATTAAAACTGTTTTTATTTTTTGTATGTCAAAATTAATGTTTTCATTGGTTTTTTATTATTTTAAAAGGTTGTGGTACGGTTAGACCCTACGTCACCATTTTTGTCAATATTATATCACGTCGCCAGTTGGGGGTTGAGAAAAATACTGAAAATATACTGGCCCAACAGAATAACTAATACAAAACTAGGAAAAGAACAAAACAAACTACCGACTATCTGATGATTTACAGTGATGTTGAGAAAGAAACCAGAGCCAAAGAAGGAGTCGCCCTGTTAGTACACAGAAAATTTTTACACCAAGTAAGAAAACTTTTACGAACACCTTCAGACCGTAATAAACGAGACCCCAAACAATGAATATATAATCATTATGGGTGATTTTAACGCCTGTGTTGGTAATTATATAGTTCCAGCAATAAAACAGCGATATAATGAAAATATGAGAAATGAAAACGGAGACCTTCTAGACGGACCTCTGCACCATAAACGAAATACGTATTAATAATACATGTTTCCATCACAGAGAACAATACAAATACACTTTTGAAAACAGTAGAGGACAAAGATCTATGATAGACTATATATAAGAGTTACAACCCTCTCAAATCTTAGATGTAAGAGCACTAACATCAGCAGAAACAGGATACAAGATATCTCTTCCAAAAATGAATAACCGAAAAAAGCAGAAACATATATCATAGAAAGTGATGGAGTCAAAGAAAGCTGGGCAAAAATTAAGCCTAATATCTTAGCATCGGCCAAGGAAGTTATTGGTGAAAGAAGTATAAATAAAAATAAATCGTTCCCAAGGCGAAGAACTCCATGGTTTTGTAGAGAAATGAAGGAAAAATGTAAAGAAAAGAAAAAAGCTTACCTGAAATACATGTTACATGCCAAAACACAGAGGCATACCATAATTACAAGACAATTAGAAACGAAACACATGCACTTGTAAAAAAAATAAAAAAAATTATCAATGGGAACGCTTTTCGAAAGAAATGGAACATGATTTTTACAATCTGCAAAAGGAAATATGGCGCTTCATAAGAGGTCAAAGAACGGAGGTAAAGGAACTAATAGAACCAAAACACAGAAAAGGATACGTGGATTGACTACCTAAAAAAGTTCTATGCAGAGGAAGAACAAGCGATGCTAGAACCGGAAATACCAGAAATTACCACAAATGAAGAAGTTAATATAAATGTACAGGAAGTTCGGAAAATACTTGAAAACCTGAAGAACAGAAAAGCAGCAGGTAAAGACGGGATGTCAAATGAGTTACTGAAATATTGTGGACTAGCAATGACGGAACGATTAACAACATTAATTAATAAAATTATAAAACACAATAAAATACCGGAAGAATGGAGAACGAGCGAACTAATTCTACTATTCAAAAAAGGAGATAAATAACAGCCAGAAAACTAGAGAGGTATAAACTTGTTAAATACTATGATAAAACTATGATAAAACAAGTTTTCGTAATGGAAGATCGTGTAAAGATGTAATATTCTTTATAAAGCAAATTACTGAAAAATCACTATCACATCAAAGATGTAATCCATCGTCTGTATAATAGAGAAGTTCCCCTAAATATTATAAAAACTATCGAAAACACTAACCAAAACAACAAAATGGAAGTCAGAATAGTTGGACAACTTACAGAAACTATAGAAATAGGCAGCGGAATAAGACAAGGAGATTCATTGAGCCCGAAGCTCTTCAATTTGATCATGGATGAAATCATCAAAAGCGTTAACAAAAGAAGAGGATACAGAATAGGAAACAGAAATAAAAATTCTCTGTTACGCAGACGACACAATATTGATAGCCCAAGATGAAGATAGTCTACAAAGACTGGTCCACAAATTTAACATAAGAGCAAAAGAATTTAATCTTATCTCAGAAAACTAAAACAATAGTAGTCATCAAAGTACCAACCAGATCTAAAATAGAAATTAATGGCATCAGTATTGAACAAGTAATGGAAATAAAATACCTGAGAATTATACTGTCTAGCTATGGAGACCTGGACAAAGAAGTGAGAGATCAAGTACAAAAAGCAAATAGACTGGCAGGATGCCTTAATAACACTATATGGTGAAACAGCCACATTAAAACTGAGATGAAGTCAAGAATTTATAAAGCCAGTGTAAGACCAATAATGGCATATGCCTCAGAAACAAGACCTGACACAGCCACAACGCAAAGGCTACTGGCGACGGCAGAGATGAGAGTGCTGAGAAGAATTACAGGAAATACGCTGAGAGATCGAAAGGGAAGTGAAGACATTAGAAGAAAATGTAACGTACACTATATAAATGAATGAACACAAAATAGAAAAAAAAAAGAATGGAGTAACCACATAAGAACAATGGAGGAGACCCGTGTCGTCGAAATAGCAAGGGATAAGTTACCAATCGGCAGAAGAAGTATCGGACGACCACGCAAAAGATGGAGTGACAACCTTCCATAGAGGTATTAATCCGCCAATGAACAAGCAGAATTGCTTATAAAGAGGAAGAAGATATCTACTACAGTCAAGGAAAAAACTGGAAATGAATTGGCTATACTTTGAGGAAAGATGAAAGCAACACAACCAGACAAGCACTTGAATACTAACCAGAGGGGGAAAGAAAGATAGGAAGACTAGACAACAGCTGGAAAAGAATTACAACGAGAGAACACGAAAAAATTGGACCAAGATGCGGTTAAATTAAAAACAGAGCAAGAAATACAGGAGAATAGAAGGAACTAGTACACAGGTTATCCAGAGAATAAACAAGAACGATATGCACTGACTCGGCCAGTCAGTAATCTTACACTTTTGGCCAAGAAACTCATAAGCGGCCAATACTACACAAGGAGGGATGGAACTAGAGAGAGAAGAGAGAGATATATATATATATATATATATATATATATATATATATATAGAGGTAGGGAGAGACAGATTGAGAGAGAGACAGAGAGTGAGAGATAGGGATGTTTCTTACTGTATTAATTATTAAATATTTTTTGTATTCCCATTTCTAAAATAAATAATTATGCATTTATTACGTATTTAAATTGCAAGATTATTGCAAAACATTAACAACTGGAAAGGTTATAATATTTTTAACAGATAAGAGAGATAAGAGCAGTATTGAAATTTATAACTATGCATAATTTATAATGTAAAACTTTGAAGAAGAAGCACAGAACCGTGAAAAGTGGCGAAAAATGGGAGAGACCTATGTCCAGCAGTGGACAGAAGAGGTTGGATGATGATGAATGTAAAACTTTACTTTTATAAAGTATCGTTTAATAGAATTTGCAGATAAAAACCGTAAAGTAATATTGTAACATTGCAATTGGTTCATTCAAAAAGATGGACGTTTCTATTAGTCAATTTAATTTTCTCCTTTAAATATATGGTTAAATCGTATAATTTAATAATAAAAATTGTAATTCTAATAATTGGATTATTTTTTGACACTAGTACTGAACTATTGGCGTTCACGGTTAACGATTTTAATACATTTACAAAATTAATAACCACACTTTTACTAACTTTAAATTACTTACTTAACTTAAATCTTGAACTACAACTCAATCTGCTTTCGATTTCCGTATGGGAGAAATTATGCATCTGATCATTTTGACTGCAACAATTTAAAAATATGTTGAAATATGTTATTAGAATGATAAAATGTACTAACTTCGATTTGTTACTTACCAGTTATTGAAAACATTAATACTATTCTGTGGATCTGCAGTATTTTCTTGGTGACATGAAGACATATTTGCTGTTGCGCTATGATTAGATGAAGCATTTTCTCGATTGCTGTTTTCTGTAATTCCTGAAGTTTTGGTATTTCTTCTCATACTACTCTTGATTTTTTGTACTTTCTGTGGTGTTCGACAACTAATTTGGTTAACACTATTGTAAACACTTTTGCTTGTTCTTTTACCTGATCTTGTACCAAACAAACGGTTCACTAAAAAATAGAAATGTTTTAAAAAACAACAAGAATTGGAGAAAATAAAAAATTATACTAAAATTCAATATGCTATGGAGGTGACGCATTTGGGATTAGCTTCTCGTTTGGCCAAAAGTATTATTTAGTAAAATACGAAATTTTTTAATGTAATTAAAATATTTTAATTTTGCAAAAATGCGAGACAAAGTACCTAATTGTTCTTAGTTGATATCCGACAATAGGAACCATTTATACAGGACGAAAAAAAAAACAAGAAATTATTCTTTATTTCAAAAACGGCCTCAAATTTTATTTACAGGGTGTTTTCAAAAAATATAAGTTTTATTTATAATTTTTGTTATAGTTGTTTTAACGATTCCAAAAAGTTTAAATATTGCAAAACGGTTAAAGTGGTTCATAATTCGTTTGAGATGGCGTAAATAAAGGGTGAACCATTTAGAGGTACTTTTTTTGGTGTGGATTTGATTTGAGATCGTGCATGAATACTATCAAACTGACATTTCGCTTTTGTTCAGTATTGTTTGACATTTCATGATGAAAAAACTTAGCCCGGCATAGCGCCAAGAAATTATTAAGTTTTATTTTGAAAATGTGAGTTCTATGAGGAATGTGTTTCGTGCGCTTAGAGCAATTTATAGTCCACATAATCGGCCTACCGAACGTACAATTCGCTTTACGATTCATCATCATCATCAGTGGCATTACAGCTCGTTATGAGCCAAAGCCTTCTTCAGAACAATCTTCCATTCGCCCCTGTCTCTGGCAACTCTTCTCCATGCTTTAACTCCGATGGATTTTAGATCATACTCTATGTTATCTTGATACCTAAGTTTTGGTCTTCCTCTGGTCGTCTTCCCACTGGTCATCTTCGTTCGAAAATTTTTCTGATCGTTGCATCTTCATCTCGCCTAATTACATGTCCTACCCATCGAAGGCGTGCTAATTTAATATATTTTACAACGTCAGGTTCCCCAAAACTTCTATATAACTCAAAGTTGTAGCGCCTACGCCACAAACCCTGTTCTTGGATTCCTCCATATATTTTTCTTAAAATTTTTCTCTCGAAACGTTTAAGCAATTCTTGGTCGTTCTGTGTAAGTGACCACGTTTCAGACCCGTATGTTAACACTGGCCTGGTTAGTTTTGGGGTCATATGTTTCCTCAAGCCATAATAGCACTTATTGGCAAGCACTATTCTTCTTTTAATTTCTTCGCTGACATTGTTGTCTTTGGTCAGCAGCGAGCTCAGGTAGACGAAGGTGTCCACACCTTCCAGTTCCAGATCATCAATTAATAGTCTAGGTATCTGGTTGCCTGATCTAGTACAATACATATACTTGGTTTTCTGTGCGTTTACTTTTAATCCCATTCTAAGTGCAGACGCCCTTAGTGATCTAAATGCTTCGATCAGAGATTCTGTGGACCTAGCAATAATATCTATGTCATCTGCATATCCGACCACTTGTACAGATTTATTAAAGATGGTGCCATTCGTATTAATATGGCACTCTCGAATTACTTTTTCTAGTGCAAGGTTAAATAAGAGACACGACAGTCCATCTCCCTGTTTCAGTCCATTTTTGCAATGGAAGGGTCTGGAAAAGTCGTTTTGAATTCTGACTACACTCTCTACGCCTGTGAGTGTAAGTTCCGTTAGTTGAACAAGATGAAGCGGAATTTGAAAATCCACCATAGCCTGTAGAAGTTTTTGTCTGTTGACTGAGTCGTATGCGGTTTGAAATCCACGAATATGTGGTGGGTGTCGACTCCGAACTCAAGCGTTTTCTCAAGAATCTGCCTGACTGTGAAGATTTGATCCGTTGTTGATTTATTGGGTCGGAAACCGCACTGGTAGTTCCTAACTATTTGTTCAGCATAGGGGATCAATATTCTTTACATTACGTTGGACAATACTTTATATGCCACGTTAAGTAGGGTGATGCCCCTATAATTATCACACACCATCATATCTCCCTTTTTGTGAAGAGGGTGCATTACACCTTTATAATTTCCATTCGCTTTACGATTAGTAAGTTTAAAACCCAGTTTTCATTATTGGATAACACGCGACCCGGTAACGGATAGTGTACTCGAAAATAATAAAGAATCGATTCGTCGCCGTTCTCAACAGCTTGGTTTGTCATATGCAACAACTTGGCGTATTTTACGTAAGGATCTTGGTTTAAAAGCGTACAAAATTCAATTAGTGCTAGAGCTAAAGCCAACCGACCTTCCGAGTCGTCACCGTTTCAGTCGATGGGCTCTTGATAAGCTTTCAGAAGATCCACTGTTTTCGAGAAAAATTTTGTTTTCAGATGAGGCCCATTTTTGGCTTAATGGGTACGTTAATAAACAAAATCCGTATTTGGAGGTGATGAACAACCCAAAGAGGTTCAAGAGTTGCCATTACACCCTGAAAAAACTGTTTGATGTGGTTTATGGGCTGGTGGAATCTATTTGGTACCTGAAATTGAAGCTCGTGGTCTCGGCAGTGAAATTTCCACTTCGGAAATCGAGAACGATTTCCGAAGTGAAAATTGAAACGTCAATAAACGTACTTTAACCTTTAATTGTGGCGTATTCCCATTTAAATAATAGTTATTCTAACATGCCACAAGAAAATAGCTTCAGTACAATATTAAGAAACCGTTATGGGCCCAGCGTTATTCAAAATTTTCGGAGATTGGAAATTCTTTACAAGAAACTGGCACATTGTCAAAAATCAAATTTTTACGGAGATGTAGGAGAACGATTTCCGAAGTGGAAATTGAAACGTCAATAAACGTACTTTAACCTTTAATTGTGGCTTATTCCCATTTAAATAGTAATTAACACTTTTAAAAGGTGTGCCCTTATTTTAAAAATCCTAAAGTTTTTTTTTTGAAAATGAAAAATAATGGGGATTTGCCCATATATGCACATAACACAATATACTTACACTTTTCTTCTGAAATGTCAATAAAAGAGGGGCAGTATACTTGTTTTCTAGGTTTTCGTTCTCTTGTCGATCTTCTTAAATCTGTAACATAAAATTGTTGGATTTTTATTCATTGCAAATCATCTGGAATCTTTTGCTATAAAAATATTGACCTTATGATATAACTATAAGCACAGATTAACAGACCACAGATACGAAAGCTACCCGATGAGAGTGGTGCAGAATTTGGTAACCTTGAAACTGAGGAAAACCGTTGTTGTGCCGGAGTTTGCACCCACGGTTCGTAGACTTACTACGGTTGCCTCTTCCGACTGGTGTGGGGATGCTTGAGTTACGTCACCAGAGTACACAAGAATACAAAACCCATTTATTCGCGATTGAAACTGAATGTAGAGGGCAGGTCGATTGCAGTGTGGATTGGTTGAAGGGGAAGAATTACGTCACGAGAGTACAGTTTCGGGCTTAATGTTCAATGGTTAGGCGGAAGAGGCAACCGTAGTAAATCTACGAACCGTGGTTTGCACCAATACAATGTGTAACTTACAAAATAATTCATTTGGTCTATAATAGTTACTTTTACATCTGATTTGATATTTAATTTACCTACACTAGAAATTAAGACAAAAAAGCTTAACAAAACGTGGGTCATTTAATAAAATTTTGTGTTAAACGAAAAACTATAAAAAGTAGCTTTGAAGTGAACAGGAAATAAATATAATAGGCAATTTGGGAATTCTAGATATGTCCTTAACAAAACAACAGAAAGTAAACTGTCTGTTAGAAAAGTGACAGTCGTTGTTAAAGATTTATATATAAACTGTCATTTAATAAATTTCTGTGTAAATAGAAAAAGTATAAAAAGTAGCTTTGGAGTGAACACGAAATAAATATAATAGGTAATTGGGAATTCTAGGTATGTCCTTAAAAAAACAAGAGAAAGTAAACTGGCTATTAGAAAAGCGACAATCGTTAAAAAATTTCTATGTAAATTGAAAAAGTATAAAAGTAGCTTTGAGTTAAACAAGAAATAAATATAATAGGTAATTTGGGAATTCCATATATGGCCTTAACAAAACAAGAGAAAGTACATAGTTAATATCATAATTTGGAATTTGGAAGTTCTAGGAAGAACCAAATTTGGAAAGAAGTAAAGTGGCTGTTAGAATAGTCACAATTTTTAAAGATTTACAATACATAAAATATAGGTGGACGGTGATTTAATTTTATAATTAAGTTAATCTCCCTAAACCAGAATTTTATTAATAACATAACCATTTCATTTTTAATACATTCTTGTACAATAAACCAGTTTTAGCTTACAATACACAACAAATTATTTTAGACGAGATTTTATCTCGTTAGCTGTAGATAAGAAAATGTTAAAATTGGTAGGTACTTAACATGAAATTTTAATTTACTTCAGTTTCTCAATGAGACATTTCTAAGACGAGGTCAAGTGATTACTTTTGAAAGTACCAAGTTCGATCGACAATCAAAAAAGAGCAAAGAAGAAAATAACGATAGCTAAAGTACAATTTAATACTGCTGCTAAGCCAACTAAATAATACAGAAGATTCCTTCTGCAAAATAAAGAAATATTGAACTCTTTAAACACATTTACTATTTTACATGGGAAATAAGCCACAATTTAAATTTATTTGACGTTTCGACTTCCACTTTGAAAATCTTTACCAAAAATCGTATTATCGTAAGTCAAATAAATTTCATTTTCAACTTAAATTGTGGCTTATTTCTCAAGTAAAATAGTAAACTGCATAAGATGTCACAAAGACATAGCTTCACAACACTATTAAACAATTCCTAGTCTAGTGATTACTTTTGAAAGTACTAAGTTCTAACAAATCGAAAAAGGGCAAAGAAAAGAATAACGATAGCTAAAGTACAATTTAAATATTGTTGCTAAGTCAACAAAATAATACAGAAGATTCTCTCTGCAAAATAATAAAACAGTTTCCAATTGCAATATTGACAACGTAAAATATTCATTTGGAATTTAAATATGAGATAAAATGTCTATTTTTCTCTTAGATGGTTTTGATTTGTTTAAATGCTGTAGGTCTCTATTGGTATATTTCAACGAAGAAAAATTTTTTAATCTGATAAATAGTTTCACAATGTATGATATTGGAAAGTTAAGACATGGATGGTCAAAAAGTATTTTTGACATATCTTTAAACAAAGTTTCAGAAATTCCACTTTTGCAAGAAAGTTGATCAAAATGGTTAACATTACACACATCACACTTAAAATAGAAAAAATTCCCCATAAGCAGCTTGTCAATTTACCACTACGATATAAGCGCATGTACTGTCTGAATTACAGTGTGGTTATTCAAGAACTGATAAGAAGCTTGAGCCTACATAATAATTCAAATCTTCTTTGGGTAACTGAGAGTGGGCGGAGTTTACCAAAACTCGGTACCCAGGGTTGACGCGACTGTTTCGCATCTGTGTGTTCTGTAAATCTGTGTTATAAGCGTACGAAGAGAAGAGAACTATGATTTTATATTTGTTAAATAATTATTTTGAAACTACAATATAATATGTAATAATCGTCCAATTTCTGATATGGTATCTATAGTCAAATTCACATTTAGAGTGCAATAGAGAGAAGAATAAACGCACAGGGTTGTCGGACTTCGTCAGCTGTTGATTGTTCACTAAATAGCGTCGCAGAGTACCAGCTTGGATAAAATGGATCTCCCGGCAGTACGAGCATAATATTTTATAATTATGTAAGTATATAGTAGAATAAAAAAGCATTCTAAAATATGTAATAATTGAATACTCCACGAAATGTATAAATAGCTTGGAAAGTACTAATTTTTTTTTCTAATGTTTTGTACTTGAAGTAGCGATTCTTTTATACAAAGCTCGAATAGTTTCGAGGTAGATTTACGAAATTAGACAACAATTGTGAAAATATATAGTGATCTCATAAAATTAAACATAATATAGTAACCCTAATCATTTAATTTGTAATTACGGCTGGGCATGGGTGAAAGTGAATTTGCAAAACGAAACATTTCAGTATTTAGTCCGACTTTGAGCAGAGAGCATGGAGTCCTATAAATTTAAACCCGGTAAATTATTAAATTCAGGCGCTAAACTGGTAGTGTTGAATGATTTGTATTTTTTACACATAATAAGGAACAATTTAATGTAAGTGCTGCTATAAGGCGTACTTCATAGATGACTGGTGGTAGCGACATTTACAATATCTAAAGAGAAAAAGAACAAAGTGGAACTTTGACATTGTCTAAAAAACGGGTAAGTCAAAATTTGCCGTCATACTTAAAGCGTATACATAACTTTATACAATGAGAATATACCGCCGTTGTCTCTTTCTACTTTATAAAGGGTTCTGAAAGAAATCGGATTTGTTTATAAGAAACGTGGCCGAAGAAGCTAGCAGAATTCAGAAAAAAAACTTTTTGCCGATGGCATATTTTTTACCCATTTTTCACTAATTTATTACCACCCTAATAATTTTTCACCACCAAACCAACCTTAAAGGGAGCGATTTTACTGGCTTACGGTTGAAACTAGTAGAATTCCAAAAATAATATTTATGATATACCACAGTGCTCTGCTAGGTTTTTATGAATTTATTACCACGCTAGTAATTATTCACCCCTCAACCACTTCTTATGAGAAGTCAATAATTCTGTTGGGTTAATATTAAAGGTGATAAAAATCTATTTTTACAATTTTACCGTACTCTTCTTGTAACTGAAAGTATAAATTGCTTGCCAGGTTTTTACTGAATTTTATCCACCCTCATAATTTTTGATCCCCTAAGCCACAGTTAATGGGAAACATTCAACAAGCTACGCATTCACGCTAGCTAAATGCGAAATCTTTTTGGAAATACAAAAGTGCTCTGCTAGATTTTTACTATATTTTTACCAGACTAATCATTGTTTTCTCAACTACCCTAATTAAAAAACATTCTGAAATGTTACTCTGTGTTAGCTAATATTTATTTTTTAAATGTAGTGAAAATATGAAAATACTTTATTACAAAAATTATAAATTTTGTTTTAAAAAATCCCTTTGATAGTGTCCCTTGATGTGAGTCCTTTTAATAAATATAAAATAACTGAAATCAATTTTAGTTTTAGTAAATACAATGGAATTGTTATATTTCACAGAATAATTACCAGGTGAGAAATATTCAAATTGAAATAATTTTATTATGTCTATTACATTAACTGCATAATTGTAAAGGAGAGTTGGGACATCTTGCGCACCTATTGTTAAAAGATTAAAAGATTTGTATTTATTGTGTACATCCATAGACCTGAGCGAAGTGTACCGCCAATTGGAGTGGGGCTGCAGCGGCTGCAATTGCAAATATAGGGTCTCTGTACTGTTCCTGAGGTATGCTGAGTACAATAGTTTTAAAGTAATTTTGAATAGTAAACACCAGTGCACATTCATCTAGGCACGATCACGTCTATAGTTGATTTTTAACTCTTGAAATGTGAAAACATGCATTTTTTTATACAGGACGAAAAAGTACGACTTTACGCCCCAAAAAGGTGCGGAATTTATGTCCAGTGTGTTAGTTGAAAAATATGAAGATAGCAAAAGATAGTGAAAGGTTAAAGTAAAAGAACAATACAAAAAAATTATTTAAAATACCTTTTATAATTTTGTTTTGTCAGTTCAAAATTCAACCTAGCAGAATTATTGACTTCTCATAGAGAGGTAAACAATTGTGAAGGTGGTAAATAAATTGGAAAAGCTTTGTAGCATACAGTGTTATTTAAAAATTACTTTTTTTTTATTTTAACCTAAGCTACCACGAGTTAGTTGAGAGGCAAAAAATTCTGCTAGCTTGAACGTTAAGCCAGCAGAATCGCTCCCCTTAAGGTTGGTTTGTTGGTGAAAAATTATTAGGGTGGTAATAAATTAGTGAAAAATGGGTGAACAATATTACGTAGGTTAAATTGTGTAACCTCGGAAACCTTTTTTGGATGGTGCTAGAAAGGTCATCAATGGAGACACTACGGACGGCAGCCAGATGGTTGGTGGAGAGCGAGTCGTGGGTTCGAAACTAGCTTTTGGGACCAGGAATGGGTCCAACGGATGAAATAAGTAAAGATATGACAGGATAAGACGTATTAGAAAAGATACCGAAATAAACAAAAAGATAGATGGGTAAAATTACCAAAGATAAGATAAGATAGGAACAGGGCGCCACTTAATTTTTTTGGGGTTTAAGGAGAAAATTAAGAAACCATTAAGAAGAAAATAGAAAAGATAAGGAAAAATATTTTGGTTCTGAGACCAAATCCAAGGAAAGATACCAACAGTTAATTATTAAATAAATTTGGTCAACACACTATATAAACAAATAATAAATATATTAGGTGGACTCCGTCCACCTACTTACCCACGAAACTTAATCAGCTTGATCTTTCTTCTGGTCGAAGGTATAATAATAATTTAATATAATAAGCAAATATTCAGAGTTATTACGTTATCAAGAAACTTGTTAGGAGTCGACAAATAAAATTCATACATAAAACAAAAACAATATATTCAACAACACAATGATGTAGGCGGCTGAATGTACACTCAAGTAATAAAAATACACCATTAATTATTAAATGGTGGTATACATATAAAAAATAAACAGTATTATGATTGATAAATACCTTTACAAATACAATATAATGGAATCATACACAAATTAAATTATCAGCAAAGAGAGTCTGATGCTATATAAAAATATTCAACTAAAGTTGATTAAAGAAAGTCTCTCTTTGCTGTTTAATGGGCATATCTCGAGATACTGGGTATAGTAAATAAAAAAATGAATAACAAATAACACAAAGTTAATTAAAGTTAAATTCAAAGAATACGACAAGATTACGAAATAAAAATTTAACCAACCCGCACTGGTTAAGTTAATTATTATTTATTAGAATTTCTTAGTAGCTGATGGAAAGTTCGTAAGAAAATATTGAATGTTCTTTAAATTGAATGCAAAAATTAGTAGTTACTCTTAACTACAAGTGAAGACATGGAGGAATGTAGATTCGCCCAGATAATTGAAGATAATATGATACCATAACCATACCATATTATTCGATTGATTACTTACAGTAAATCTTGATGACTGCTACACTGCACTGAAATTATATACTATACTTGTATCAAGCACTGAAGTTATTTCAATTAAAAGGTACTTTATACCAATATTTAATCTAAAATGATATTAGATTAAAAGAACTCAAATATATAAGTGTATACACACTTAGAAAGAAAATGCACAGAGACGGTAAGGTAACGAGCAGCTATCCTCTAAGATCGCCCAACTAGAAGTGGTATTCCTCCTCTAAAAATTTACGAAACTACCCAAGAAAGGTGGGATATCTCCCACCCAAAAGGATAGGTATAATTCTAAGTATAAAGAGTATATTCTAGGTATAAAGTAGGTAAAACTCCATTTCTAAGAAGGTAAAAAGTCCGAAGGGTTCGAGGTAAACAACGATACTAGTAACTTGGAACGTGACGAAAATAAAATCTTCGGAATTAGGTTTTTACAGAAAAATTACTATGGACGTGCTTTCGACGATATTTAACAAGTCTATCAAAGGAACAGACGCGAAACCGGAATTAACTAAGGATTAACCAAACCGGCGTCTTTAAATAAGTAGGTAGATTCTTCCGTAATATTTCGGTAGTTTCCAATAAAATTTATCAACTTGTTTGCAAATACGACTATGGGCGTATCAGCAAAGGAGGTAAAGGGATTAGAATTAATTTAAGATATTAACTATAAAAAAATGTTACAATTGGATTCCGCTCGTTTGTTCCCGCTAGCTTAAGGGTCCTTAAAAGTTAGACTCGCTACTCCAACATGCATGGATTGTTTTTCACTCGTATTCAAACAATTAAGTGTTATTACTGAATAACGTAAACGGTAGTTGAAAAATTGCCATATCGGTATATACACATGTATGCACGATATAATATAAAAAATTTTGACAAAATAATTACTTACCTAATGATTCTGTTGTTGCTTCAGTTGAACTAAGATTTTTACCTAAAAAATGACATATTTAAAAAAAAACTGAAATAACTAGTGCGTTTGGGGCTTTTTTGACTTAACGTAGAAGGCGATTACGTACTGGATTTAGGGCGTCCAATAATTTTTCAAGTAAAAATAGCAATCGATCTATCCATCATACATTCTAAATCGTAAGAAGACTTCAAAAAATTAGTTTATACTATTGTATTCTATATAGGGAATATTCTATACAGTAAAATATACAAAAGATTACAAGAAAAACTGAATGTAAATCAAACAATAGACGTGAACTATTTTGTCGCTGTAAGTCGTAAGAATTGTATTTCCGAAAAAACTCGTTTGTTTTAATACTCATATTATTAATAATATTACGAGTACTTACCAATTTTACTTTTCTTTGATGTTGATTTCTTTGTTTTCTTCGATGTTTTTGTTAAACCATGTTCATTCACAACTCGATGGTCGTCATATTCATTGGAAATTTCATCATTAGTTTTACGGCCTTCTACAGTATCGTTTTCTGGTGCCAAATTAATAAGGTTTTCATAGCCTACATTAATATTCAGTTGCGAATTTGCCTCTTGCACTGGTAACTGTCTAGAGTTACAAATGTATTTATGGTTAGTTAATATAACCCGTAATTGTCTGTTGTTTGAACAATTGTTCAAATTGGTGTTATGTTCCCTCTTATCTTTATTAACAGATGTTATATTTGTTGACGGATTGTTTGAACAATTTGAATTGCTGGTATTTAATGGTTCATCACCACCATAATCATTTACATTATTTGTAAATAAAGCTTTGTTAATTGGTGATATAGTTGTCGGTCTATTGTTTATAAATAATCGATATTCTTTATTTGAACAATTTGATTTGCTGACATTTAATGGTTCAACATCACTGTCATCATTTAGCTCATTTTGAAATAAAGCTTTGTTAACAGGTGATATATTTTTGGGCGGATTGTTTGTAGATATTTGGCATTCTTTATTTAAACCTATTGATTTGCTAGCATTAAGCGGCTCATTATCACACACATTTACATCATTTTGAAATATAGATTTGTTAGTATGTGATCTGTTTCTTGACAGATGACGTGTAGATAAATTGTATTCTTTATTTGAACAATTAGATCTGCTGGCATTTAATGGTTCATCATCACCATACTGGTTTACATTATTGTGACATAAAGCTTTGTTAATAGGTGATATATTTGTAGGCCGGTTTTTTATAGATAAATGATTTTCTTTATTCAAACAATCTGATTTACTGACATTTAATAGTTCAACATCACGATCCTCATTCAGATCATTTTGAAACAAAGCTTTGTTAACAGTTGATATATTTTTTAACCGATTGTTTCTAGATATCCGGATTTTTCTATGCGAAGTTGATTTTCTGGCACTTGGTGATTTAACATCACGAGCATCACTTTGAAATAAAGATTTGTTAACAGGTGATATATTGTTTGAGCGACTGTTTGTAGGTAGGTGGTTTTCATTACAATATAATTTGCTTGATTTATCACAAAGATCATAATTTACATCATGCGAAATTAAAGCTGTGTTACTAGGTAATATATTTTTGGACCGACTGTTTCTAGATGGTGGGCTAGTTAAAGAATTTGTTTTCCTCACACTTGACGATTCATATCCCCGATCATCATTAATATCATTTTGTACCGAAGCTTTATTAACAGACGATATATTATTTGATCGATTGTCTGTAGATATTTGATACTCTTTTTTTGAACAATTTATTGCGTTTACACTTGATATGTTATGGTCGCGATCATCATTTGCATCATTTTGAACTGAAGCCTTGTTAATATGTGGTTTATTTTTTGGCTGAATGTTTTTAGATGTGTGGCCAATTGAAGAATTAGATTTCTTCACACTTGATGATTCACATTCCCGATCATTATTTACACCGTTTGGTAATGAAGATTTGTTAACAGATGATATATTTTTTGATCGATTGTCTGTGGATATTTGATATTCTATATTTGAGCAATTTATTGCCTTTACACTTGATATTTTATTGTCGCGATCATCATTTACATCATTTTGAACTGAAGCCTTGTTAATATGTGGTTTATTATTTGGCTGAATGTTTTTAGATGTGTGGCCAATTGAAGAATTAGTTTTCCTCACACTTGATGATTCACATTCCCGATCATTATTTACATCGTTTGGTAATGAAGATTTGTTAACACATGATATATTTTTTGATCGATTGTCTGTGGATATTTGATATTCTTTATTTGAGCAATTTATTGCGTTTATACTCGATATTTCATTGTCGCAATCATCATTTACATCATTTTGATCTAAAGCTTTGTGAACAATTGGTTTACTTTTTGACCGATTGTTTTTAGATGTTTGGCTAACTAAAGAATTTGTTATCCTTACACTTGATGATTCATATCCCCGATCATCATTAACATCATTTTGAACTGAAGCTTTATTAACAGATGATATATTTTTTGATCGATTAACTGTAGATATGTGATATTCTTTATCTGAACAATTTGTTGCGTTCACACTTAACATTTCATTGTCCTGATCATCATTTACATCATTTTGAACTAAAGTTTTGTTAATATGTGTTACACTGTTTGACCGATTGTTTTTAGATTTTTGGTTAATTAAAGAATTTGTTTTCCTCATACTTAATGAATCATATCCCCGATCATCATTTATATCATTGCGTAATGAAGCTTTGTTAACAGAGGATATATTTTTTGATCGATTGTCTGTACAAATTTGATGTTCTTTATTTGAATAATTTGTTGCGTTTACATTTGATATTTCATTTTCGCGATCATAGTTTACATCATCTTTGTTAATATGTGATATATTTTTTGACCGATTGTTTATAACAGATTGGTGTTCTTCATTTGAACAATTTGATTTGCTAGCACTTGATGATTCATCACCACGATCTTCATTTACATAATTTTCCAATAAATCTTTGTTAATATGTGATATATTTTTTGACCTATTGTTTCTAGATGTTTGGCATTCTTCAATTGGACAATTTAATTTCCTGGCACTTGATGATGCACATTCTCCATCATTATTTACATCAATTGGCAATGAAGCTTTGTTAACAGATGATATATTTTTTGATCTATTTTCTGTAGATATTTGATATTCTTTATTTTTACAAGTTATGTTAACAGGTGATGTATCATCACCACGGTCATTATTTATATCATTTTGAAATAGAGTTTTATTAACATGTGATATATTTTTTGACCGATTATTTCTAGCTGATTGGTATTCTTTATTTGAACAATTTGATTTACTGACACTTGATGATCCATCACCATGATCTTCATTTACATCATTTTCCAATAAATCTTTGTTAATATGTGATATATTTTTTGATCTATTGTTTCTAGATGTTTGGCATTCTTCATTTGGACAATTTAATTTCCTGGCACTTGATGATGCACATTCTCCATCATTATTTACATCAATTGGTAATGAAGCTTTGTTAACAGATGATATATTTTTTGATCTATTTTCTGTAGATATTTGATATTCTTTATTTGTACAAGTTATGTTAACAGGTGACGTATCATCACCACGGTCATTATTTATATCATGTTGAACTAGAGTTTTATTAACATGTGATATATTTTTTGACCGATTATTTGTAGCTGACTGGTATTCTTTATTTGAACAATTTGATTTGCTGACACTTGATGATCCATCACCATGATCTTCATTTACATCATTTTCCAATAAATCTTTGTTAATATGTGATATATTTTTTGATCTATTGTTTCTAGATGTTTGGCATTCTTCATTTGGACAATTTAATTTCCTGGCACTTGATGATGCACATTCTCCATCATTATTTACATCAATTGGCAATGAAGCTTTGTTAACAGATGATATATTTTTTGATCTATTTTCTGTAGATATTTGATATTCTTTATTTGTACAAGTTATGTTAACAGGTGACGTATCATCACCACGGTCATTATTTATATCATGTTGAACTAGAGTTTTATTAACATGTGATATATTTTTTGACCGATTATTTGTAGCTGACTGGTATTCTTTATTTGAACAATTTGATTTGCTGACACTTGATGATCCATCACCATGATCTTCATTTACATCATTTTCAAACAAACGTTTCATGTTGTTTGAACTATTATTTCTAGATGTTTGGCATTCTTCAATTACACAATTTATTTTCCTTTCACTTGATGATGCATATTCTCCATCATTATTTACATCATTTGGTAATGAAGCTTTGTTAACAGATGATATATTTTTTGAACTATTTTTTCTAGATATTTGATATCCTTTACTTGTACTAATTATATTAACACGTGATGTTTCATCATCACGGTCGTTATTTATATCATTTTGAACTAAAGTTTTGTTAACATATGATATATTTTTTGACAGAGTATTTGTAACTAATTGGTATTCTTTATTTGAATAATTGGATTTGCAGGCACTTGATGTTTCATCACTATGATCTTCATCGATATCATTTTGCAGTGAATCTTTGCGAGCAGTTGGTATATTTTTTGATGGATTGTTTGTTGATACATAGTGTTCTTTATGTGAACAATAAGATTCTCCGTCACTTATACTTATAACTGATTCTGTCAATTCTTTATCGATATTGGAAAGCCACTCGTTTACAATTTGATTCACGTCTATATTGTTTTGCATGTTTTGAATTCGTGATGGGGTTTCTTTTAAGTCATTGTTTCCCATAAATTGAGAAGACTCAACTTCTGAAGCAGTAGTAATAATGGATTCTGAAATATAACTGTCTTGCTGATTATTATTTCGAGTTTGTTTAGACTTTATTGAGTTTAATTCAATATTGTTACGTCTTAAACGACCTTTTTCCTTCCTCTTATATTTATATTTCTTCAAAAAAGTTTGTTTAATCTGAAGCTGACGAAAGTTCTTCATCTTCTGACAGTCTTCTATAAACCTGGTATAATTTGAAATTGAACTATCACTATAACTAACATTACTTTCCTCAGTTTCATCCTGCGTATAATTACTTTCTGATATAAAAGATGGCGATATTGGACGATCTGATGTTTGTATAACTTTATCAGCTGTATCCGGTAGGGTTGTTTTGTATAAACTACGGGATTTATTACAAGAAGAATTTTTAGATACAGCTTTCTGGGTAATCTTATCAATAAAAGTCGACAGTCGTGTTCTTTTTCTGTATTTAGGGGATGAAGGGCTTTCAAATTGCATAGGAGATGTTTGTACACTACAGACATTTGTTTTCAATTTAAGATCTAATTTTTCAGATACTCTTGGACTTAATTTTGATTTAGGAAGGTCTACATTATTGTTATTATGGATAGTAGTTTCGGTGTCCGTTTCAGTATATATTCGTTTCTTTCGAGGTTTTGGTATAGGCGGTTTTTGACGTGTTCGATGTTCAACATCATTATTTATAATATTTTCAACGCAAACTGTATGTGCTATTTCAACATTCGATATTGGTTCCAGCAGTGATTTAGATGCAGCGTAATTTGTTCGGCCGTTTTCATTTAAAGTACTATTTTTTACATTATTTAAAGTTTTGCATCTTAAATGTGAAATAGGAATTTTAGATGACTTTGCTTCTGTGGAAACTATTGGGTCTGTATTGGTTTTAGCTTTTCCCTCTAGTAACACATTCGAAATAACAACATCACCATCTACTTTGTTACTTCTTTCTAGGTTGATGCTCGCGTAATTTTTTTCTTGCTTTGACGATGTATCGGAACGTCTAATACCGCATTCTCTATGGGGACTTTGCAAAGTATAATGGATGCAATTATTTTTATCGATGTTGTTTGATATATTTGATAAATTATTAATGTCGTAATTTTCCTTCAATCGATTGCTTTGGCTCTGTTGATTTAATTTTTTTGATCGGTTATTATCAGTCACATTTAACCCGTCCTTTGCAACTTCTTCAATGCATTCCTCTAGTTCTTGATCTGTTATTGAGGATACACTCGTGTTATCAGAAAAAAAATTTCGATTTATGTGTTTGGAAAGTAATGGTGTACTTGTTGAAATGATCTTTTTCTGTAGTGCTCTGTGCACTACGGAGGGTCGAAGTTTTAAAGGTTTGATTTCATCTCTAATTATTTTTTTCTTTTTCTGAACTCCTTTGCCCTTAAAAAAAAAACGTTTTTAATGAGTATACAAGTTTAAGATGTTTTTTAGATTAAAAAGTTTTATTTAAAAATCATTAATTTTTTTATTTAGTTACACCCTTTAGCAATCAAAGCACGGATAATGTTCTATAAGCTAATTTGCTGGCTGCAGAGCAAACGGCTCCTATTGGTTTGCTGAGGTCTTCTCTAGTGACAAGACCACTTTAACTGTTTCAGTTAACACAGACCACTTTAACTGTTTAACTGGTCAGCTGGCCAGTTTCTTTTGAGTCTCCTATTGGCATTATGTTCTATTAGCAATGTTCTCTAATCAGCATTAAGTGAAGACAAAATGTGAAGAAAAGAAGAAAGCCTTTTTACAATATAGAACACAACAAAAACAACAGGCATTTAACCACTATAAACGAATCAAAAATGAAAAGAATACTTTAGCTAGACCAATAAAAAGGGAACACTGGCAGAGCTTCTCAAAACAGATGGAACACGACTTCTACGGAACACAAAAAAAATATGGAGAATGATTAGAGAACAAAGAAAAAAAATGAACAAACTAATAAAAACGAAACACATCATCACGAAAATCATCAGGAGGAAACACATAAAGATAGGATGTCTGAGGTGGGTAGGCCATGTAATGCGGATGGAGCAAACCGACCCAGCTAGAAAAACGCTCCTTGATAGACCTATTGGTCAAAGAAGAAGAGGAAGACCCAGAACAAGATTCCTAGATAACATCGATGAAGACATGAGAAATATGGAAATACGTGCTTGGCGGAGGAAGGCGATGGATAGGGACGACTGGAGAAAAATTCTTGGGGAGGCTAGGACCCACACAGGGTTGTAAAGCCAAAATGATGATGATGAAATCATCAGGAGAGGACAGAATACCGAACGAACTCCTAAAGTACGGAGGACCAGATCTGACCAAACAACTATTAAAACTAATCCAAAAAATAGAACAAAACAGAATTCCTCAAGAATGGAGATCAAGCATCCTAATACCTATCTTCAAAAGGAAAACCTATCGGACCCAGAAAATTACAGAGAAATTAATTGATTAAATACAACACTAAAATTAACAACCAAAGTGATAACAAATAAACTGAATGAAATTATAACACTAGCAAAAGAACAACAAGGTTTCAGGTCACGAAAATCATGCACCGAATGAGGCAAGTGCAAGAGAAATCATTAGAATACAACAAACCGGCATATCTATGTTTCGTCGACCTTAAGAAGGCATTTGAAAGGGTCAAATTAAAGAAGTTATCCAATTATTGTACGCAAGAGAGATACCTCTAGGAATAATCAAAACGATCGAAAATATCTACCAAAACAACACAATAAAAGTAAATGTGGAAGAAGAATTAACCGACCCTATTGAAGCTGGCAATGGTATAAGACAGGAAGATTCCCTGAGTCCTCTATTGTTCAACCCGATTATGGATGAACTAATAAAAAAAGTAAGAACTAAAAAAGGATACCAAATGGAACAAAAAACAACTTAAAATAATCTGCTTTGCAGACGACCCAAGACTACTCTCTCAAAGTGAAGACGATTTACAACGTATGCTTCACCAATTTAATATAACCGCCAGAAAATTTAACATGTTAATTTCCCCAAAAAGGGCAAAATGCATGGTTACAACAGCAAATTTACTAAGATGTAAATTGGAGCTGGAAGGTCAGATAATAGAACAAGTGATGGAGTTTAAATATCTAGGCATCACATTATCCAGCTACGGAAAGATCGAAACTGAAGGGGAAGATCAATTGAATAGAGCAAACAGATCCGCAGGCTGCCTGAATAAAACTATACGGAGAAATAAAAATATCGGGAAAGAAATGAAAGGCAGAATTTACAAAACAGTCATCAGACCAATAATGACATACGCGGCAGAAACACGACCTGATACAGAGAGGACAAAAAGGATGTTAGAAACAGCAGAGATGAAAACAGACAAATTGATGGCAAGACACTATGAGACAGAGCTGGAAGTACAGATATACGACTCAGATGCAAGGTGGAGAACATCAAGAACTGGGTAAGAAATAGAAGAGTAGAATGGAACGATCATATAAGCCTAATGACAACAAATAGAGTAGTAAAGACCACGAAAATGATGGAACGACAACTTACTGGAGGCACATTGAAAAACAGACAGGACAGAGTCATGTCTACATAAAAAGAAGAAGAAGAATTATGGTTGCATTTGACTTGCTCGAAAATCCCCAGAGTTGTATTCCATACCTCCAGATAGGTTTTATAATAGCTTTACAGACAAGGATTTTATTTTCTAGGGTCAGTTTCGATTTCCTACCGACTAGCCAGTTTAGATCTTCCATTCTTAGATCAATTTGTTTCCGCTTCTTAAGAATATGTTCTTTTCAATTGAGTTTTGAGTCAAGATTTATTCCTAGATATAGGAATAAATCTTGACTGGGAGATACTGGTCTCTTCTCAAGGTAAAAGTCACTTGGACTGATTTTGTTTCATAATTCTCCACTTGTTTGACCATGTCTCGATTTCGTTCAGTTGTTCCTGTAGAATGTTAGATGTTGTAGTTGTATTTTCGTCGACTGCAAAGATGACAGCATCATCTGCAAACGTACTAGTGATGGTTTCAATATTGGAGGGTAAATCTGCTGTGTATCTTCTTCTTCTAATGGCGCTACAACCCTTTGTGAGTCTTGGCCTGCTTAACAATGTTCTTCCATTCTGCCCTGTCGGATACTTTCCTTCGCCACTGCCTGATGTTCATGGTTTTAAGATCCCTCTCTACGTCGTCTATCCATCTTTTACGGGGCCTTCCTCTTGTTCTGTTTCCTTGGGGCTTCCATCTCTGGACTACTTTTACAGCTCGATTATCTGGCATTCTTTCTAGGTGACCAAGCCAGTTTAGTCTTTGTGACTTTACAAATCTGACAATATCTGCGCTCTGCATTAGTTCATCCAGCTCGTGGTTCATTTTAATTCTCCACGAACTATCGCTGCATTGGGTTGGTCCAAATATCTTCCTTAGTATTTTGCGCTCAAATATTCTCAGTTGATTTTCATCAGTGGTTGAGAGGGTCCACGTTTCACATCCATATGTGACCACTGGTCTAATTACTGTTTTGTAATTGTGCTGTGTATAATAATACACACTTTGTAATAAAATCTGCTGTGTATAGCACATACAATATTGGTCCAAGAACGCTGCCCTGTGGGACACCAGGTTTTATAGGAAAATTATTGGAATTACTTTCATTCACTCTTGTTCGGAATTATCTACCCCTTAGAAAGGATTTTAACAGTTTCAGATAAGTGATGGGAAGATATTCCTTGATTTTGAAAATCAGGCCTCTGTGCCAAACCATGTCAAAGGCTTGACTAACGTCTAGAAAGGCATCTGTGCAGTACTGTTTGCTTTCCGTTGCAGAATTTATGGAGTGTACTATTCTGTGAAGCTGCTGTATCGTTGAGTGTTCTTTTCGAAAGCCAAATTGGTGGCTGGGTATCCATTCCTCCATATTGGGATCTTAGTTAATTTTTTTGTAACAGTAACCTTTCAAAAAATTTGGATGCGATTGGTAATAGATTTATTTGCCTATATGATGAAATCTCATTTGGATTTTTTCCTGATTTTAGAATTAGTATTATTTCAGCGGTTTTAAAGAGATTTGGCCAGTAATTTGACTGTAGAATGGCATTGAAGATAAGAGTAAACAGTATAATTCCTTTATCTGGTAGTGTCTTTATTATCTTGTGTTATTTTGTTCAGCCCAGGAGATTTTCTAATGTTTAAATATTGAATTTCTTGTTAAACTTCGTTTTTGGTTAGTGGTCTGATTACTGATATGTTCGCTGGAATGTTATTTATGTCTTTTTCAATTTCAATGTCTTGAGCTTCGTTGTTGGGAGTAAATACTTGTGCTAGGTATTTGACAAATAGCATTCTTTTTTCGTCATCACTTCTAGCCCACTGTAGTGTTGATCCCTGTTGGTTTCTAATTGGAGGTACCGGAGTTTTAGGTTTGTTGAAGTTTTTGATCAGTTTCCATATTGAGTTGTCGTGCCGGTTAAGATTTGTTATGTAGTTTGAAAATGACAGTTGTGCCTCTTAAGTTTGGATTTTAGTTGATTGCTTAGCCTGTTTATTGTAGTCTTGTCTGCTGGGGCATGGGTTCGGAGCCATTTGGTCCTAGCTTTCCTTTTTTGAGCTACCAACTTTTTTATTTCAGCTGGGATATTGGATTAAAAATCCTTTATAAATGGACTAAGTATAACCACTTTAGTGAATACAGACGTAAAGATTAAATTTTGACTAATCTTAAAAAAATGTCGTTAAATACTCACCAAGTGTACATGAGTCAAGCCACTACATATGTGGGTAGAAACCCTTAAAATGGTATTTATTGGTACTTATATGGTAGTTTGTTATTTATTACATCTTTGTCAATAAGATAGTGTGATGTTAGAGTTTTTCAGTAATTAAGTTAAAATTCAAGAGATCACCCCTGTGTCTTCATTGATTAACAACTCAGCATCATACACATATCTTCTATTTAATTTTTTGCCTACTTCAGATCCAAATATTTTTTTAAAGTCATTACATACATACAAAAAGAAGAGAAGAGAAGAAAAGAAAATACACAGAATGAAGAAACGAAACCACTTAAAAAAGGAACTTCAATATATAGAAAACCTCAACCGAGAGAAAGAATTCAGAACATTCTATAAGAAAGTTAACATCAACAGAAAAGAATTCAAGGCAAACACAAATCAATGTAGAAGTTTGAATGGCGATCTATTAACAACAAGAACAGACGTACTAAACGGACGGAATATTTTAACCAGATACTTAATATAGAGGAAGAAGAAGAAAACCCGGAAGACGAAAGCTGTGAGGTAAGCGGAGCAGACGAGAGGGAGAAGGATCCATCAACGATCCTGGAAGTTAAAGTCGCTGTAAACAAACTAGCCAGAAACAAATCACCCGGAATAGATAATCTCCCAGCGGAATTATATAAAGAAGGTGGCCACGATATCATAATAGCGCTACAGCAGCTTATAAAAGAAATATGGATACAGAAGTCCCTTCCCAGTGATTGAAATATTGGAATACTCTGCACCATACACAAAAAGGGAGATATCTTTGAATGCTCTAACCATCGATAAATTACGCTCCTAAATGCAGCGTATAAAATATTCTCCATTATACTATGCCATCGTATGGCACCATATGCAGAGCGAATAATAGGACAATACCAGGTTGGTTTCAGAGGTGGTAAATCAACAATTCATCAGATTTCAACCCTGAGACAAATTCTAGAGAAAACACTAGAATACGGTGATGAATGAATGAATGGAGTACCAAAGGATCAAATGGAATACCTAGGAGTACCAAATCAGTTGGTAAGTCTAACCAAACTAACCCTTGAAAAAGGTGAATGCAGAGTATGAATCCAGGAGGAACTCTCTGAACCTTTTAAAACAAATAACGGGCTACGTCAGGGAGGCCCACTCTCCTTTATACTATTCAATCTAGCTCTGGAAAAAGTAATACGTACGTCACAAATCACAACCACCGGTTCAATATATAACAAATATATGCAAATCCTAGCATATGATGATGATATCAATATTGTTGGGAGAACGGAAAACGCAGCACGAGAGGCGTACGTAGCACTAAAGGAAGCGGCTACAAAAATGGGTTTAATAATAAACACCAATAAAACGAAATACATGAAAATAGGTACGCAACCACAAATACTACGGCCACTTGTTATAGAAAACGACGTCATCGAAGCAGTTAACGAATTTGTATACCTGGGAACGCTCGTCAATACTGAAAATGACACTACCGCAGAGATAAACCGCAGAATTTGCACGGCTAATAGATGCTATTTTGGGCTTAATCTCCTTTTTAAATCTACAGTTATATCAAGAAATACAAAAGTAAAACTCTTCTTCTTCTTCTCGTGCCACTCCTAGCGGAGATTGGAAATCATCATGGCCACTGCGACTTTGTTAGCAGCGCGCCTAAAAAGTTCAATCGAACTACACCCGAACCATTCACGTAGATTACGAAGCCACGATATTTTTCTTCTTCCCACACTTCTTTTGCCCTTAATTTTGCCCTGCATGATATTTCTTAAAAGTTCGTACTTTTCACCTCTCACAATGTGCCCCAAGTATTCCATCTTTCTAGTTTTTATCTCATTTAGAATTTCGCATCTTTTGTCTAAAGTTTGGAGTACTTGCGTGTTAGTGACGCGGTCCATCCATGATATTCTGAGAATGCGCCTATAGCACCACATCTCGAAAGCTTCGATGTTTTTTGTGGTCAACTGTTTTAGTGTCCAAGCCTCTACTCCATACAACAGGGTAGAAAAGACATAACACCGCAGCATTCGTATTCGTAACTTTATGTTGATATCACGATTGCAAAAGAGTTTGCGCATTCTATTAAAGACTGATCTAGCGATTTCTATTCTACATCTAGATATTTATAACAGGACACACGCTCAATCGTTGTATTGTCTATTACAAGATTAGCTCTGATGTTAAAAAACTCTACAAACTGTTAAAAGTAAAACTCTACAAAACAATAATACGCCCAGTCCTAACATATGGTTCAGAAACCTGGACTTTAACAAAAAGCAATGAAAACACGTTAGGATGTTTCGAAAGAAAAATACTAAGGCGAATCTATGGAGCGGTAAATGAAAATGGTGTCTGGAGAAGACGATACAACTTCGAACTCTATAGAATACACCAGGAACCAGATATCGTAAAACACATTAAGATATGACGTCTGAGGTGGGTAGGCCATGTAATGCGGATGGAGCAAACCAGCTAGAAAAAAGCTCCTTGATAGACCTATTGGTCAAAGAGGAAGAGGAAGACCCAGAACAAGATTCCTAGATAACATAGATCAAGATATGAGAAATATGGAAATACGTGCTTGGCGGAGGAAGGCGATGGATAGGGACGACTGGAAAAAAATTCTTGGGGAAGCTAGGACCCACACAGGGTTGTAAAGCCAAAATGATGATGATGACATACATACAATCGTTTTACAATGTTAAAACATAATTTTTAGGGTAAACTCCATTCGCTTAGCTCGGGCATATTTTGACAGATTCATTGTCGGAAACCTACAATACAACAATTCCTACTTCTCGGTATTAATAGCTAAAGTATCTTACTATTGCAGACTTCTTTCTTTAAAAAAAGAAGAATTATTCTAAATAGTGGAAGTGTATACTAAACCCATCAAATTTTGGGTAGTATATATTTAAAAAATATATTTTAGTTGTTATAATTTAACATAAATATTTATTATATGGTGCAGATAAATAAATATTTATTGTCGGTAATTCGCAAAGTTCTATTTTATTTACTATTTAGTTTGTTTACTAATAATATTGGCTATGAGTACGTGTGCTTGGTTGTATAGTAATTTCCAGCCACTTTTAGTCTGTCAAAAAGTAACTAACTTCGCAAAAAAATAATTACTAAATTCACTAGACAGTTCGGACTGGGAATAGCGAACCGAGTATACATTACACTTCAACCCCAACATTTTGATCTTTGCTACTGTTATAAATAACAATTCTAACATATTCATTTAAAACGCTAAGCATGAGTGTGACGTTTTCGTAATGTTTCAATCAAAAGCGATTTGTAGGCAAACTATTAACCTAATTAATTTATATTTAAATGGGAATAAGCCACAATTAAAGGTTAAAATACGTTTATTGACGTTTCAATTTCCACTTCGGAAATCGTTCTCAAAATATGGTTAAAATACGTTTATTGACGTTTCAATTTCCACTTCGGAATTTGAGAACGATTTCCGAAGTGGAAATTGAAACGTCAATAAACGTATTTTAACCTTTAATTGTGGCTTATTCCCATTTAAATATAAATTAATTTAAAATGCCACAAGAAAATAGCTTCAGAACAATATTATTAACCTAATCTTATCGATGCTGAAAGTTGCGAATTTGTAATATTACGCCACATACTGAAACAATGATTGCGACACTATCCAGCCAATTTTTCAACCGCATGTTTCTCGAAACATATTAGGATTCAAGTTGGCTGATGGTAACAGAGAACTGTAATTTTGATGTCAACGAAACCAGTGAATTATTTTCGGGAAGGAATCTGTAAAAGAGATATTAGCAGGAAAGTACTGTGTAGTATATGGATAGTTCATGCTTATCACTATAAACAGTCGTAAATTGAAGATTTAAACGTGTGTTGTAAACGTTACGATTTCGTTACGTTCGGCGTTTAGAGATAGGTAACTAAAATACTTCAAAATGGATCCAGCTGTATTATATTAACAAAAACGGCACCAAGCCATAGGCATACCAAGTGATGTGAAGTTATGTAAGTGTTTCTGATTCTGAAAATGAAAGTGATGAGTGGGTAATAGATGATGACACTGGTTCTGAAATTGAGGAAGACCTTAGTCATGGTGGTGAAAAAATAATAAATGAACAATGTACTCGCAGTAAGAATGAATATAATGATAACAGAGAAAAACAATACTGAGAGTGTTACTCAACCATAGATAGATTGAGACCCCATAGATTATTTTACAAATTTCTTCGACGATAACTTTCTAAATTTGATACTAATAAAATTTATATGCTATTCAAACAAATCACAATAAACTTCCGGGTTGACAATAAAAGAGCTGGAACAATTTATGGGTTCAAAATTTTATGTCTTTGATCAAACTACCAAAAACTCGTTCATATTGGAGTTCTCAATTTGATGTTACTTTAGTTCGTGAAATAATGATGGAAAACAGTAGAAAATCATATATATTTCTCCGATAATACCAAAATTGATCCGACAAACTTAGATTACAGAATCTACTGTTAGAACTGTACAAGATTAAACCCTTAGTAGAACATTTGGGAGAAAAGTTTCGAAATATTCCAAAGGAGCAGATGGTTGTGGGCGATGAGTACATGGTTTCTTTCGAGGGTAATTCCGGGCTAAAACTGTACATGCCAAAAAATCCTCACAAATGGGGCTACAAAATTTATGTGTTGGCTGGCTCCAGTGGTGTTGCATACGATTTTGAAATATATATTGGAAAAATTTCCGCTACTTCAGGATACAATGATATTGGTTCCAGCGGCAATATTGTTGTAACACTCTATAGAAACATTCACCAAGACAATTACCGTCTTTATGTCGATAATTGGTTTTCAGCAATATCTCTTTTGAATAAGCTAGTTCAAAAAAAATATATTGTCTAGGAACAGTCCACTCAAACCGTCTTCTTAGGTGTCCTTTATGTCAGACAAAATCCTGAAAATAAGATGACGCGGATCGTTTCAGGAACTAGAATTGAAAACTGATTATGTACCTTGCAGAATTATCAAATGGCACGACTCTCGTGCAGTATTGCTCACCTCCAACTTTTCCTCTGCCAAACCTCTTGATACAATTAGAAGATGAAATAAAACGAAAAAAGATACTAAAGATGTTCAGTGCCCCACAGCAATTAAAACTTACAATAAATTCATGCGCGGAGTAGATCTTATGAATTCACTAATAGGTCTACACAGAATCACAATTAGGTCGAAGAAATATTACTATCGTTTTTTATTCCATTTTATGGATATGGCAGTTGTAAATTGTTGGCTTTTATACAGGCGTGAATGCAATGATTTTGGTGTTCCAAAGAAAAACGAACTGTCTCTGTTTGAGTTCAAGAGTTGCATAGGCGAAAGCCTAATGAAGCAAGGAAAGATACTGACAGTTACCAAGAAATTAGGATGTCCCAGCAGTAGCTCTATTGATGATCTTCATGCAGCAAAAAACACAATGCAGCTACAAAAATGATTCCTCAAAAGAATATTAGGCTGGGTGAAACAGGACATCGGCACGTTGTGAAAGATAAAAGAGGAACATGTCGAAAACCTGGTTGTAAAGCTGTAAAGCAATTCTAGTGCATTATTGTGAGAAGTGCAATGTGTACTTATGTATTAATAAATACACATAATTATTGGTTGAAATTGAATTTAAACATTTTTTCAGAAGAATTTTTAAAATGTTGGAAATTTTGTCCTTAGAGGGTTAACATCTTGTTGACTAATGTCGCATTAAGACACATACTACAAGTTACATTATTGACTGCTTTGTTCATATATCCGTCCTAAAAATATCATTTTAATCAGTTGCCATCTAGAGCCCATACAGAGAGAGCGTTTCAGGGTCAGCAACCCCCAATTTGGGAGTATTATGTTGCCATGTAGGCTATCTGTAAAAAACTTTAACATCACACCATCTTATTAACAAAGATATAACAAATTTTGTACCATTTTAAGGGGTTTTAACCACAATTTAGTGGCTTGACGCATGTACCGGGTGGTCCAATAAGCCGATCTCTCGGCTGTATATCAGAAACTATTCATGTTATAACTTTCAAGTTTCTGGGTTAACCGCTAGGGGGCGTAACCTGTGAAGAAAAATTTGAAAACCAGTTTTTTGTGAAATATGCCCAATTATACCAAGTGTTAAATAAGTAAACTAGAAAGAGGCCTAAATTCCGCACAAAGTTGTTCAAGTACTTTTTTTTTATTTTTTCAAATTAAGGGTGGGGGAGAGTGGGAAAGTATTTGTGGATAAATACCTATAACTTTGGTTTGGATCAACCGATTTTAACGAAATTAGTGTCATTAGAAAGAGTGTGGATGATTTAATTTACATATACTATAAAACAATTGCATTTAGTTTTAATTGTCATGGGTAGAGGATACTTTCGAATAGAAAAAATTAAAATTTGTTTTTCTTCAAAATGTTTAATGGAAACACCTATTTATTGTAAATTATAATGGAACTGGATTAAATTTGTAACAAAATGGCGCAAATCGCATGTCGATAGCTTTTGTCGAACTCGAGATATGAATAAAAAGGCATAAACATAAGTAAGTATAGTATTGACTCACCCTTTATTATAACTTAAAATTAAATATGTGAAAGATCATACAAATATCTCGATCATTAAAACTTAATGTCCAATTAAATGTTCAAATTGTTTTCCATCGTTGTCCACACAAAGATGTAATCTTTCGCGGGTAGACATAACAGCTGCTTCAATCTCAGCTGTTGATATACTATTTATTGCGTTTATAATGCGCTGTTTCATATCGTCTCGCGTGGTTGGTCGAATTTGGTACACTAAGTCGTTCAATCTTCCCCACAGATAAAAGTCCAGACATGTTAAGTCTGGAGATCTGGCTGGCCATGAAAATATACTTTCCCTTCTAATCCATTTATTTGGATAACTTGCATACAAATAATCTTGAACTCGTCTGGAAAAGTGCGCAGGACACCCGTCATGTTGTAATATCATATCTCTTCTTGTTTGTAAGGAAATATCTTCAAGGAAATATCAAGGACGATGAAAACTACCAGTTTCTTGCCTTTCTTTCAAATACTTCTTTGCCATAATGTCTCCTGTCAGGATATCTTACAGAATATTATACGTGAGGCAATAGCGGCATTTTGGTGACATTCGAAATAAACTCCAATAATATCATACAATTCTGCATTTGATAAACTCATCACGAATTATTAGTACTGATAATTAATTACTAATATTACCAATATTAATATCTATTGAAAAAAGTGCAATCTTCAATTCGAATTATAATATAACACTTCTTAACAATGTTTTGAACGCTGTCAATAAATAAACAATATGAAAACCCCGTTAAATTCATTGTCGTAGCCTACTTAGTTTTGAAAAAACTATTTTTAATCATATTATGAAATAACAATGGTCAAAATAGGTATCAACTTTAAGATTCTTCTGCTATAAAAAAAATTGAAAGTACCTACTGACTTATTTTTTAATTTAATTTATAATACAGTGTGAGTCAATACTATACTTACTTATGTTTATACGTTTTTATTCATATCTCGAGTTCGACAAAAGCTATTAACATGCGGTTTGCGCCATTTTGTTATCAATTTAATCCAGTTTCATTATAATTTACAATAAATAGGTGTTTCCATTAAACATTTTGAAGAAAAACAAATTTTATTTTTTTCTATTCGAAAGTACCTTCTACCTATGACAATTAAAACTAAATACAATTATTTTATAGTAGATGTAAATTAGTTCATCCACACTCTTTCTAATGACACTAATTTCGTTAAAATTGGTTGATCAAAACCAAAGTTATAGGTATTTATCCACAAATACTTTACAACTCTCCCCCATCCTTTATTTGAAAAAATAAAAAAAAAGTATTTGAACAACTTTGTGCAGAATTTAGGCCTCTTTCTAGTTTACTTATTTAACACTTGGTATAATTGGGCATATTTCCCAAAAAACTGGTTTTCAAAGTTTTCTTCACAGGTTACGCCCCCTAGTGGTTAACCCAGAAACTTGAAAGTTATTTCCAGCGATTTCTCTTGGCCACTTTTACTAAGGAATTTTTTCTCCTAAAGTTATAACATGAATAGTTTCTGATATATAGCCGAGAGATCGGCTTATTGGACCACCCGGTACACCTGATGAGTATTTAACCACATTGCTTTTTTAACCTTAGTCAAAATTTAATCTTTACGTTTGTATTCACTAAAGTGGTAATACTTATTCCATTTATAAAGGATTTTAATCCAATATCCTAGCTGAAATAAAAAAGTTGGTAGCTCAAAAAGAGGAACCAATTAGATGAAGGCTTGGATACAATTTTGGAAATATGTGATAAATCCTTTGATAAGTCCTACAATATTAATCGTATCTATAAAGACATCTGCTGTTCCAAAAATATCAGACCTTTGTACATAACTTCGCACCACAACATTGCAGCGCCATCTATAGGATAAGAGTGCCATCTTCCACAACATGTCATATGCCGAAGTTACTAGCAAGAAATGTCTGGTTCATTTTTGGTCTGTTTGCACTAATTACATTTTGTTGTAGCTGATAATGATGGAAACGAATTTTGTTAAGTTTTGCTTTAAACTTAAACAAGTTGTGCGAAAACTAAGCAAATGGTGCAAAAGTTTTTTGGAGATGAATGAAGGAGCCAAATAGAGATAAAAACGGTCGCACTTCTATTGACAGTGATAACTGTTTTGGTCGACCTTCCAGTACCACAACATTGGAATATATCGAACATGAGATTTTCAATTGAAGAAAATCGTCATTTAACTGTGCAAGAACTAAAAAGCAATCTTGGAGTTAAAAAAAATGAGTTTGGAGAATTCTAACCGAGATTTTGAAAATGACTTGTGCCTGCGATAACATTACTACAAAATTTCTCACTGTATAGCAGGAAAATATTCACTTCGAATTCGCTACAGGAAACTTGGAAATTACTACTAATGATGAAAATATTTAAAAAGATTATTACCAATGATGAGTCCTGTGACTGTTATAGCTTCCAACTTGATTTTTGTGTTGAAGAACAGTGTTGTTCTTCAACACAAAATATGCTCCAAGGCATCGGACAATAAACCACTTTATTTAATTCAAGTCCTAAAAAGATTGCTTAACTAAATGAGGAAAAAACGGTTACTTTTTGGACGAGCAGCGACTGGTTTCTTCCTCACGTTAATGCGCCAACATATTCATTGAACTTTTTGCAACATTTTTTGACAAAACACAAGGTTGTATAACTGTGCCAATTTCTGTTTAGTACCCAACGACATTTTCGTGTTTCCAAAACTGAAAATGTCTTCTTCTTCTCGTGCCACTCCTAGCGGAGATTGGAAATCATCATGGCCACTGCGACTTTGTTAGCAGCGCGCCTAAAAAGTTCTATCGAACTACACCCGAACCATTCACGTAGATTACGAAGCCACGATATTTTTCTTCTTCCCACACTTCTTTTGCCCTTAATTTTGCCCTGCATGATATTTCTTAAAAGTTCGTACTTTTCACCTCTCACAATGTGCCCCAAGTATTCCATCTTTCTAGTTTTTATCTCATTTAGAATTTCGCATCTTTTGTCTAAAGTTTGGAGTACTTGCGTGTTAGTGACGCGGTCCATCCATGATATTCTGAGAATGCGCCTATAGCACCACATCTCGAAAGCTTCGATGTTTTTTGTGGTCAACTGTTTTAGTGTCCAAGCCTCTGCTCCATACAACAGGGTAGAAAAGACATAACACCGCAGCATTCGTAGTCGTAACTTTATATTGATATCACGATTGCAAAAGAGTTTGCGAATTCTATTAAAGACTGATCTAGCGATTTCTATTCTACATCTAATCTCTTTTGTTTGATCAGTATCGTCTGTGATCCAAGCACCTAGATATTTATAACAGGACACACGCTCAATCGTTGTATTGTCTATTACAAGATTAGCTCTGATGTTCTTTGATTTCGTGATTACCATAAATTTAGTTTTTTTCAAATTAATTTTCAAGCCGTAACTGTTACAGTATATATTGAGACTTTGAACGAGATGTTGTAGTTCTACTAGCGTTCCCGTTAGGAGAACCGTATCGTCAGCATACCTTATATTGTTGATCGTCTCACCATTTATTATCAGACCAAGATCTTCTTCCTCGAGTGCTTGTTCACAAATAGCTTCACTATACAGATTAAATAAAAGTGGCAACAAGATGCATCCCTGCCGGACTCCTCGACGGATTTGAATTTCTTCTGTTAGCCTACCCTCAACCTTCACATTTGCTGTTTGATTCCAATATAGGTTGCATATAATTCGAATATCTCGGCTGTCTATATTTTTCTTTATTAGAATTTGTCTTAGTGGTTCATGTTGTACTTTGTCAAAGGCCTTTTCGAAATCAATAAAGCAGGTGTAAATTTCTTGGTTCATGTCTAAGCATCTCTGTGAGAGAACGTTCATTGCAAACAGAGCCTCCCTTGTACCCAGCCCTTTTCTGAATCCCATCTGAGTGTTACTGATGTCTACGTCTAATTTCCTATAGATTCTATTATGGATTATTTTCAGGAACAGTTTTAGAGCATGACTCATCAAAGCTATCGTACGATATTCACTGCATTCCCTTGTATTTGCCTTTTTTTGGCAGTAGTATAAAGGTCGAACGGAGCCATTCCCTAGGTATTATTCCAGTTCTATATATTGTGTTAAATAGATCTAGGAGTATTTTAATAGATTCATCGTCCATAAGTTTGAGCAGTTCTACGGGAATTTCATCAGGACCGGGGGCCTTACCACTTTTCGCTTGTTTGATTGCATAATCTATTTCTTCTCTGATTATATCAGGCCCTGTATCATCTGTATATTCGTTTGAGATTTGTTGTCTATCTTTGTCATCAAAAAGTTGTGATATGTATTCTGTCCATCGATTCATTTTTTGTTGTAAATCTGTTATGAGTAAACCATCTGTATCTTTGATCTGTCCTGTCTGTGTTGTTCTTCTCCTTCCTGTCATTTCTTTAATCTTTTTGTGTACATTAAAAAAGTCATATTTTCGCTCCAGTTGTTCCAACTCCTGGCATTGCTCACTTAGCCATCTTTCTCTAGCTTCTCTTGTTTAAAATGTCTGTTAAAGGGCAACGTTTCAACTACTTAACGACGATTCAAATAAACAAATGTCATACTGAAATTCGTCACTGATTTACAGTACTAATGGGGATAATAAGATATGACTTCAAACCAACAATTTAAACTCTTAGGACCAAGGAACTAAAGGACTAGGAAGCAAGCAAGCGTCCGAATCTGTCATCTAAATATAGAAGGTATTAGTAGCCAGTAAGTGTGAGTACCTCCAAAAGGTTTCCACTGAATATAATATTGACTGATCGCAATTCAGGAAACCCATGCAGAAAACAAAGAGCAAATTCTTGCCAGAGGAAGAATTCATAGCTATGATTTATTGTGTGCAACTTATCATCCAGCTTATGGGATATTCGAACCAAGATTCGAAACAAAATAGAAGATACCCACACATGTTCTACATCAGACAGAAATAACATTCATGTGGTTGCCATACAAATAGACAAAATCACTGTCAGCAACAACTCCCGGCAGTCCTGTGGCTTCCGCATGTTATTCACGCCCACCCACACCCATCAGTTTATGTTGGAGATTTCAACAGTCAACACGAATTCTGGAAGTACAGGCAAAATGATCAAAATAATGGGACTTTGCTAAACTGGAGCGAAGAGGCTAACCCTTATTTAGTCTTTGACATTAAAGATCAGGGAACTTTTCGATCTACAGCCTGGAGGCGAAAATACAATCCAGACCTATGCTTTGTCTGCACGACAAACGAAAACAATCAACTCCTGGCAGCTTCAGGTAGCTCATAGATATTCCACATAGCCGATGTAGACAATGGTCGCAAATGAGGGACTAAAGTGTCAGTTGTGTGAGTTTTTAAAGCATGCGTCGATAGATATATAATAATATACATATTATCACTTATCAAATCAGTGTCGTTGCGCGCTAATTCTATTTTACTTTATCTTTGATACCTCGCGTTTTTAACAGCTGGCAATCCTAATTTGCGACCATTTTTTTTCAGGCAACAACATTAAGAAAAAAATTAGCTTTAATTTGATATAAAAAACGAGCATATACGTCATGAGCAGCGTATTTTATTTAAAAAATAAATCAATAAAATAAAATTTTTGCTCAAAAATTATTTTATTAATTGAATTAGAAATATTTGCGGCAACTTATTGACTTGCAACCTATTATCAACGTATTCTCCTAATTTTACATGTATGTAAACATGTGAGTTTGATTAACTACGTTATGAACATAGTGATCCTGCAGTGGGATCTTGTACTATTAGGAATAAACTTTATTTAATAAAACTTACTATTAATTGTTGTACTTGTTGTGCCAGGCTTTCAAATGTGTCATTCAAACCATCATCTTCGTTTGACGTTTTACTGAAACAAATAAGCATTTGATAGTAAATTTTATTGTTATCAACATTAACTTTTCCGTGACATTTTTACACAGATATTAGAATTTTGTGTTTAGAAGCAGAATGATTTTTAGTTAATATTTTTTATTTTTATTTTACGGATGTAATGGTATGATAAATAAAACGATTGACAAAATACACAAAACTATAGCAAATATGTATCAAATAGTAGAAAAAAAGTAATATAATCTACATAGTTTCTCTGGAGACACTGAGTTACAAATGATAAATGATCAAATATGAAGACAGTCCACAGTTCTTCAAATTTAGGTAATAAATGATTAATAAAAGCTTAAACAATGATTTATAAAAATGAATGTAAAATTAAAACGGTTTTATTAACAAAATTGACTACAAAGAATTCAAGATCTCCTTGAAAATTACACTAGCATTCTTTATTTGCCTTCCTCACATTGTAAAAGGTCCGAATACAATGTAAATGAGTTTCTACATTATGAAATCTGCTGATCAATCTATAAATGCTAATATATAAATGCTGATCATTTATAAAAGTTTTAACAAAGGCTTAAAAATTACAAATTTTTAAAATATCAAACATCTCAGAATAATATACTATAACAATCTTTAATACAGCTATCAAGGGTAGATTAGAATTGACATGAAAAAGAGACCATTTTTTATAAGATACCCCTTTGTTGTTTTTTAAATAAACTAATTTTGTAATCAAAAATATTTATTTGTCTTGATAGGCTATTAGCACTCTGGAAAAATCGTGTAGTTGGTTCATTGATACCATAATTTACCAACTCTTGACTCAAGAGTTGGTAAATCAATACTATCTCTTACCCACTGATAGTCACATTCCTCTCTCAGGTATCTACTCCTAAAAGCTGCTATTGTTAAAAATTTATTTTGGACCCTTTCAATCTGTTCAATGTAACAGTTTTATGATGGGGACTATACAACTGATCCATACACTATAAAGGACCTAACGATACCACAATAAAGTCTTTGAAATGTGAACAAAGACCGGTCTACAGATATGCTTTGGATAAATCACAGTACTTTCATCATCATGTTCGTTACTTGATTGATGTGGCTTGAGAATGACAGTTTGATGTCTAACCAGATTTCCATGTCTGATACTCCAATTTAGACTTCAATGGCAGGTTATTTATAGAGTCAAATAATTGGTTTTTCATTACCTTGCAAATGCCATTTTATGACATTTGTTTATGTTAAGTGACATTTTGTTTAAACTGCACCAATCATAAAACGATTTAAGACCTTCCTGTAATAGAACAGCATCATTCCAGGATTCTATTTTTCTAAACAGTTTTACATCTTCAGCAAACATAAGAACAGTAAAATTTTTAATGTTTTGTACTACATCGACTAAACCCTATTCATTTTACAAATTCCCAATGGTCAATAGAACCATGTGTAAGCCAAACAGGGTCGTACTGATATACAACCTATGTATCATATGATTTTTAAAAATTATTTACTTTTGAAACTGTTGGTGTAAGAATTTATTGAAATTTAATCATTATATCACAATTAAACTAAACTCTAAAAAATAACACGACCAGTAAATAACTTAACAATAACTAATAACATAAATATAACACAATATATTAACTTAAAAATCAACACGATACAATTTGAATTTAAATTGCTGGCAAGTTGGGATCTGTAACATGTTACGTATCTTGGAAGTGTCATAACAGAAAGCGGAGGTACAGAGGACGATATTCGTATGAGGATACAAAAAGCTCAACAAGCATTCAGCATGCTCAACCCTGTTTGGAGATCTGGCGAGTATACTAAAGATAATTCATAATGTCGTGGACCTGACGTAATCATTTAGTGAAGTCGATCCACGAACGAAACAATGATATGAGGCATTCAGTGCGTTATCGTAGCGAGACAGAGACAAACTAGTTTTTGCATTAGTGAAATAGCTTTAATATTTTTATTTTTTTTGCGAACAATCGTTTTTAATATTTTATAGTGAGATACTATTTATGTTCAGTGAGTTTCAAGTCGAGGAATGTCGAATATTTTTCTCAAGGAATTTGAGTTTTTCGTCTCATATAAACATATTTTGCTGAATTTAAAACCAAAATCCTATTATTTTTCTATCGTACATTGATTTGTTATTTATTTATTTGCCCTCTAGATTGTTTTCAGTTCTTAAAAGGTTTATTTTTAAGTCAAATTAGTGCAATGTAAATATTTTACATTTTACACAGCAATTCTTATCGGCAGTGAAGACGGGAAGTCGTAAATTTTTATTACATCTTTCAATGTGAGATAAAATAAAAATGCGATGACTAACTGGAATGTTTAAGAATAGAGAAACATAATATGTCATGTTTATTGGAAATATTCGACATCATTAGCATGTGCAAATCCTACCCTATCGCCTAATTTCCTATGAAATTAAAATGGTGCACGTTTTTAGGGTCCATTTATTTTTTCGGGCGTGCGCATTTCGAGGTTCACGAGGTTTTGAAACATATTTACAAAGACAAAGATCCGCATATTCCAGTCAAATGTCATGTCTGTTCTACTCTACGGATGTGAAACCTGGAAAGTGACAAAAACCCTTACAGATAAACAGCAGGTCTTTATTAATAAATATCTACGGTAATTTGTTCATATTTTCTGGCCTAACATCATCAGAAATGAAGATCTACTACACCTGACCGAACAAAAAAGGGTAGAACATCAAATAAAGTCCATAAAGTGGGGTTGGATTGGTCACAAACTCAGAAAAAATAATTCTAGTATTGCACAGACTGCCCTAGAGTATCCCCAAGGAAGAAAAAAAAAGAGGTCGCCCAGTACAAACTTAGATCCATCATGGACAAGATAAAAGGTCAAGGAAAGTCTTGGAATGAGGGGAAGGCCTTAGCGCAAAATAGAACCCGATGGCGCATTTTCACTGAAGCTCTGTGCTCATATATATATATATATATATATATATATATATATATATATATATATATATATATATATATATATATATATATATATATATATATGTATATATATATATATATATATATATATATATATATATATATAAATCAACTAGAGACAAGTAAAATAAAACAGGGCCACAATGGGAACCTTGCGGCATCCCTCATGGTATTGTTATTTAAAATGAGGTATCACCCACCAAGTTAATTGTCTGTATACAGCCACTAATAAATTCCGAAATCCATTAAAAAAGGGATCCACAATACACTTAATTTTTGTAAGAATACCCCTTAGTTGACCTGATCAAATGCTTTGGAAGTCAGTATAGATTGAGTCAACCTGTAATACTTCTTCAAAGCTGTTAAACATATGCTTGACATACAAAACTAGATTGGCATCAGTCGACCTCCCTCTCATAAAACCAAATTGTTCAGGATTAAAAATGCCTCTAAAACTCCATGTCAATTTCTTACTAACCAAACAATCAAGCAACTTTGTCAGCTCTGACTGATTACAGATAACTTGATAGTTGAATATGTCACTCCTTGCACCTGATTTAAAAATCAGCTTTAAAAAGCTTTTCTTCTAGAGACTGGGAAAGCTAACAGTACCAAGCAATCTGTTAAAAATAAACAAAAATGGTTTTGTAAACAGACATAAGCATTTTTTCAGAAAATAAGCCAGGATACCATCCGGCCCTGAATATAATCGATTTTTACAGCTTGCAATAGCATCATAGACTTGAGTTGCTGTAAATGTTACGTAACTCAAACAAATTGAACTGTCAAAACGTAAAGAAGGTAAATTATCTGGTTGTTGATCCTAGTAGACTGATGAGAACCCTGTCATTATAGACCATTCTAGATGGTAAATTATACTCATTTCTTTTGCTTTTAATGTAAGACCAAAAAGATTTTGGATTATCTGAAATGTTGTTTTGTATCCTCTTTAAATACTGTTTCAGTCTGATCTTAAAATGTCACACTGATCTCTTAAAGCCACAAAACGGTCATAATCATGTTACCAACCACTAATTATGATGGGAAAAGGGCATACTTTGCTAATGTAAACCAACTAAAGTCCTCATTGCTGTCCAGTAAAACTAAAAATAAGTAATACAAAACTTGGATAATATCAGGTGTCACCTTTACTGCTGAAATGCAATGCATAATAAAAGCAGATGACTCCTATCTAATTTGTGAAATAAAAATACTACAATGGATATATAGATGTAAGAAGAGGTAATGCTGTGAAGAATTCGAAGAAAACATAGAAACATAGAATAAGAAAGTGATGGCTTAATGTGTAGGAGAATTTGAGAAGGATGCAGATCAGTCAGTGGGGAGATGTGACAAAGACAAGAAGAGACTGAAGGCAAAGTGTAGAAGATGCCAAAATCAACTATGATTTTGATTTAATTTATATTTAGATATTTATTTATGTACCTACAGAAGTTTTAATCATAACTTTCATCTAAATTGGAAAATCTGATTAACTTCTTTAAGTTCTTTCCCTAAGTTAATAATACCCAATTGGCTGGACTATTTTTTCTACAAAATTGTCTAATCACCATATTTTTAGCTCTTCTTTAATAACGTATGTAATGCTGCATCTATTTTGCATTGATTTATTAAGTTTTTAATTTTCAAAATATTTCATTGGAGATATATTTTCAAAATTTTTCAAAATACCTCTACGATTTGCTACAGAATCGAGTCCATACAAGTTTTATTCCATACTACAATATTCAGTTTTTTATCATTATATCAATAATATATTTTACAAACCAGTGTTCATCTACACTTACAATTACCAATAGCTCTTCTTTCACAATATCATCTTCAAATAGTATTTATTTCTCAAAAAAAAAAACAACGCTTTTTTCCTATAGGTAATTTTTTCAATTTTCTTGAATGATATAAGCATTGTCCAAAACCATTAAGGAATCTGTTGGAATTAGCTCTATTATTTGCTCAAAGTAATTCCCAAAAATATCAGCAATCATATATTATTTGTGGTTATAACTAGTGTGAACTAACTGAAATATGAGTATATCACCATTAAAAAAGTCATATATTGTGGACTACCTATGTGGGTAATAATTAGTCTTTTTTTTATTATATACTATTACAAGAATTAGAATATTTTCAGAGCAAAGAGACAAACTGGATAGTTTTAATATTCTCGGGAGGGCTGCTTGGCAGAGCATAAAGAATTTTAAAAATTGTACAATTCTGCTCAAGATTTGGTCATAGATGAATCCATGATACCCTGGAGAGGGTGTTTACTGTTTTGGCAGTATATATAAAAAACAGTATAATAAACTATACAAAAATTAAAATGTGAAATGCATTAAAATAATAATTATAGGATACACACACATGAATTCCATGTTTATAGTTCATAATTGTATGCAGTGTACAAACTCAAAACATAAACAACTACTGTTGTAACTGATAAACATGTAAGTATGACACTGTAAACATAAATAAAATATATAAAAAACAACAAAAGACAATGACAAGAAATAAAATAGATAATGCAAATCTGTTTTTCAAAATGTCTTCTGAGAAAAATTCAATGTAAATTATAAGTAAATTAATTATTATTAGTTTTATGCAATAATAAATTTTTTTTTCAAAACATGTGCAAATCATTTCCCAAAACTATTTAAAATAATTTAAACCAGAGTATGAAGTATAATTCCTAAAAAAATTGAAGTGAAGGCTTTAATTGCTCATTTTAGCTTAATCAATCATCAAGTAAGTATACAATTCATCTATACCTACAGCTTTTCAGAAGATATTAATTTAATCTATTCTATGATTACATTAAGTCTTTTAATAAAATTGCAATTTTTAATTTAAATTACACTTTAATTTATCCTTAATGTCACCTTGTTTGATTATGAGTAAATTTTACCTTTTGAGAATGTTTTGACCAACATTAAAAGAACAATTTTAAGGCTAATACCAATTTGTTGTCATTAAGAATTTCAAAGTAAGTATTTATATTTACATTTAATTAAAACGTTGATTAATGTTATCTGGCAGGGGGCTACTATTTATCTTATAAACACTTACCTAGTTTGATGCTCAGTATTAGACATAATTACTATATTGGCGATAGGAAACTAACCCAGTTAGGAATCACTACTAAATATTAACTAACTTTTATTACACTATTTTTATAAACTCAGTCTTTTATTAGACTATTTTTTAAGAATTTTTTAGCACTTAAACAGTAAAAATATTATCAACCGTTATTAAATTCAAAATTGACAATTGACGTAGACAAGCTGTTGTCAAGAAATATTTTTGAAGTAGTGTGAAGTTTACAACGTAAACGTAGATAGAATTACTTTAGCAGCGCTTCTCAAACAGTGGGGCGCGTGCCCAAATTTTTTTGAAATTACTAAAATTTAAGGAAGAACTATTTAATTCTTTTACAAATATGAATGTATCGGTAGGAACTCTCAAATGAAGCTAATAATAAACTCATCAATACTAAGTTAAAACTAGATTTATTAATTATTAGTAGTTCCCCTAGTGGGTCTGTCTTGTACAACAAAGTATTTTAAAAGAAAGTTTTATATTACAAATAGCCACTCTCAGTTTTAATAGTCTATATTCATTAGAGACCTATAACTATTTTGTTTTTAAACCAGTCACCGCAGATTTATTACTAAATTCTCCCTTGATTTCGCTGCTTGCAGTAAAGTCTATAAAGATTTCTTTTTCTGTAATTGAGAGACTTTTGGGATGAATTCTTCGTCCACTTGTAACTTGCTACCAATTTGTTAGCAAGAAAATAATTTTTAAAAGTATGTTCCAACATGATTTGGCTTTCTATTGTTACAAAAACAACTTTCACATACTGTTCTTCTACCTGATATGTTTAAATATACTCATTCATATTTGGAAACATTTCTAGTTTTTTTTCTTTCACTTTTCTGCTTCACAACTTTCTACAAAAAGTACTAACTTATCACTGATATTCAACATGTGTGTGTTTGCTTTTTGGGATTATGGTTTCAATAGAGTTAATTTCTCGAATACGTTGACCAAATAACTTAGTTTCATCACAAATAAAGCATCTCGAAACTTTTCGGCGTTCGGGCAACTTATATTTAACAAAGAGTTCAACATTGTGATTTTTCAAAAAAAAAAAAGAACAGTGCATGCAATTCGAATCGTATAAAATCTTAGCACAAAAAAATTGTTAAAAGAACATCAGTATCAGATTCACATTAAACAAAAAGAAATGTGCCGAGAAGAAACAAAGCTTGATGTCCTTGATTCAAGACTGATTTCAGATTTTGATTTACAGGCAGTAATAACCCATGCCAAAAGATGAAAAACTAGAAGAGGAATTGAGAAACATGAATTGGGACATAATGGGACTATCAGAAGTTAAAAGTAGATGTGAAAGGTATGTGGACTTACATGCATGCGACAGGCTCTACTACAAAGGCAAAGAAGATTATATATACGGTGGGGTAGGTTTCTTAATCAACAAGAAGAAAAAATCACAAATTCAATAATTCATAGCGTCTCGGACAGGGTGACATACATGATCTTAAAACTAAATTCACAAACCAGATTGTGAACAAATATAAAGATTGTGCAGATTTATATACCAATTGAAAAAGCAACAACAAAGAATCTAAAATAATAATAATAAGAGGTTTTAACGCCAAAATTGAAAGAAAGATTAAAGACTCCAAAAACAAGATTGGAAATTTCTGATTTGGCACAGGAAACGAAAAAAGGAGAAAAACTCATGAAATTTCTGGAAGAAGAAAATATGTATGCCATGAAGACCTTTTACAAAAAGAAACCCAACAGAAAGTGAACATGTGCACCTAACGGAACTACCAAAAATGAAATAGACCATTTTCTCTGAAACAACAAAAGAAGCAACGAAATTAAACAGCTAATGAAGGAAAGAAGGCAACTGCTAGAGGAAAACAATTTTTCACGTCTGAATCCGAATCAGTAGAACGATATAACAGTTATTAGAATACATAAATACAATTATTAGAACGATTCAGATGTGAAAAGTTTGACTAATTTGTGCTCCAATGCTTTTATTTCATCACAGCAATAGAAGCTTTTTGCTAAAAGCTGCATACTAATATTTAATATTTAATACTAATAAAAAATTAATTATTTGTTTGGGTATGTTGCATAGGTTGTTTTAGTTTAATTCCAGTGTTTTGCGTGATAAGAATGTAAGCGGCGAATATAATGGAATATACAGAAGGGGTCGTAAGATTTCTGGCAATAAAACCTCAGAAAAAAACGAGAATAAAAGCAAAAAAACACATTAAAAGCTTTCCAGTTGTAGAAAGTTACTACACTAGAAAGACAATTGAAATCTCAATAATAAAAAAATGCACAAACTGTTCGTGGAAAAGTGTAAAGAGAGCAATTTGCCTAGCTTAGTCAGATAACTTATAGGCAAATCTTTTGCAAGGAATTTAATATATCATTTTTCAAACCTTAAAAAGACCAATGTTTGACCTATAACGAATACACAAGAGCATCCCAACAAGAAAAAGAAGAGATGGAGCTTAATTATAGGAGTCATTTCTGTCAAGAGACAGAAAAGAGGCCGCAATGAAAGAAAAAACTTCAGACAAAGAAATAGCGAAAAATAATAAAAAATTTAAAATTATTTACATATGCTATGCAAAGCGTTTTACAAATTCCATCATCGCAAGTAAGTCTCTTGTATTTTCTTAGAAAGCTGAACCTCTATAATTTTACGATTTATAAATCTGCTCCACGAAATGAGGCAGTCTGTTATTTTTGGACCGGAGTCAATGGTAAGCGTGGAAGCTGTGAAATTGGTACTTGCCTGGGAATGTTTATTAATTCATTATTGGTATAAAACATCTAACGATTTTTTCAGATACGTGTGGAGGACAAAACAGAGATATTCAAGTATCTGCTCTTCTTTTAGATATTGTTAAACATTATCTCGGTCTTCGGATAATTGAGCAAAAGTTCATGGAAAGTAGACACTCCCATATGAAAGTAGATTCCATGCATAGCGCTATTGAAAGTGCCAATAAAAATGTGGAGATTTTTAGTGTTCACGAATATGAAAATGTCTTTAAAATGGCCAGAATGAGCAACAATGAGATTTAAAAAAGCTTGCACAATTTACTATTGTTACTAAGAAAGAGGATCAAAAAGGGCAAACGGTTAACTGGTTAAAAGTAAAGTGTTTTAAGTATGAAAAATAGCTTCCTAACATTCTACACTACAAGTACAAGAATATGAAAGTCACAACGAATATGAAAATATTAACGTTAGTTTTGTACATCGTGCTTCTAACAGAAGAGGCGAAGAGGATAATAATGAAAACTTGGTTATTCCTCAATTACCTATATTCTAAACAGCTTCCGATTTCGGATGCAAAGAAAAAATATTTGATAAAGCTCTGTGAAAAAAATATAGTTCGGCAAGCGCTCCATATCTGGTTCAAATATCTGCCAAGTTCTTCTTCTGTTTGAGACCAAACAGCGGAGCCAGCTGAAAAGGACTCAAGAAGACATTGAACATTAAAAGCATACATTTTTTTAAACACGTTTTGTTTTGTTATACCTGTTTTTTGTATTTATGTTTTTGTTTTGTGAAAATTTACATGAAAAAAGTAGAGACTTATATAAGCAAAAATTATTGTATTATTTACCATGTGAACGAAGCTTTCAATAATCGTATGACAGTAAGTAAATAAAAAAAATATACGTAAGTCATACTTTCATAGCAAAATTAAACAAGTAAAACACAGTAACTTAAATGCTACGTGTAAAAAACATTAGTCAACGTATTCAAATCGAAAATTAAACAATAATTATTAGTAATTTGGTAATATATAATTTACTTCTCCTCGCCACTAATCATTGTTAATACTTTATGAAAACTTTCGTATAATTACAAAACAACGAATAAAAGTTTTAAATGTGAAAATTGATCAAACTCTTTTAAAAAAAAATTTAAAACACGTTTATCTGAAAACTATAAAACTATGTTTTTTGACTTAGTGTGTTTCGCTTGTAAGCCGACGATATGGTGATCGCGTGCTGACAAACTTCAAAGGCGCCATCTGAGAGTAGTGGGCATTCTGATTGTTATTTATTCTGGGCTGAAGCATCATAAAAATTGTAATTGAAAATTGAGCCCGAATACTATACCACAGAATACTAATCACAACAACTGTTGTGATTAGTATTCTGTGCTAAAAGTTTGAGGAACGCTGATTTAAAAGGAATAATAATAAACAAGAGAAAGTTTAACTTTATATTTTTATACATCACTAGATTGTGATAAACTTATAACATACTTATAACTAAAACTAAACTTAAATATACAATAGCTACACTCTGCAGCGTTTGTTATTAATCATTGGAAATGACATTTTTTGTCATATTTGATTGAGTTGAGGAAGAAGGATCTTTGATCCTTGTTTATGTTTAGTCACCTGACATACTGACATCAATGTTGTCAGTGACAATAACATAATTCGTGGTGAATGTGAATAATCAAATAATGTAAATATAAATAAACAATCTTTTATAATTAAAAGACATATTTTATTTTTGGATAAAAATGTCTTCCTATTTACGAGGTTCAACAAATTATGTTTGGTCTACTACCAGTATTCTGGGGAAAGGTGCTACTGCAACTGTTCATCAAGGTGTTAACAAGGTAAATGGTGAACCTGTAGCAGTTAAAACATTTAATCAACTTAGCACACTTAGACCACAAGAAATTCAGCTGCGAGAGTTCGAAGTACTACAAAGAGTTAATCATGAAAATATTGTTAAACTTTTGGCAATTGAAGAAGAGCAAGAAAACAGGGGCAAAGTAATAGTTATGGAGCTGTGTACTGGTGGAAGTCTGTTTAACATTTTAGACGATCCTGAAAATACATATGGTTTAGAAGAGTCTGAATTTTTGTTGGTATTGGAGCATTTATATAAAGGAATGAAACATTTAAGAGATAACAATCTAATACATAGAGATCTAAAGCCAGGTTAGTATTAAATATTTAGGTATTAGTGTAGTAAGATGGAACTGATACAAAATTCTGGTAATTACTTACATTAGTGAGGGTAGTCGGATTAGTTTGAAATTTGGACAGTGAATTATGTTTTATTTTTTATTCACTTTTCAATCTATACATTTTTTTACGCTGAGCTTTAGTTTTTCTGTATTTCGCATATTCTGAGTAGATATTGGAGGCAGCCTAAAAATTTGTGTAAAACAATCAATGAATATCAGTTGAGGGTGTTAAAGTTGAAATTTTATTTTTCAATATAACTTTCATGTTTGTAGACATTTATGTATAAAAATTTATAACTGAGGGCTTTTGAGTATGAGAAATTATAATTTTGTGCATGCTTTGATGTAGCTGATGGATAACACCGCATAATATGTGGTATAAAGTAGTCATGGGTAATACCGTAAATTTTTGAGTGTTGATACAATGACACTGACAGTGACAGTACTGACACAGCTGCCTGTATCAGTACAATGTATCAGCAGTAGCACAATAAAGTGTCATGACACCATGTTTCAGTATTAGGTGTTGCATAGTTCAGAAACACTGCACCAGTATTGTGTTACATTGAGCGAGAAATGATACCCTTGATACTAATTCTAAATATAACTATGCACATAGTTGTCAAATGATGGAATTTTTTTAAAACACACGCTATCAAAATAACATTGGTATAATTAAGTCACTTTTTTATTGCATGAAGTGATCTCAATATTCAAAAAATTTTGGGTAAAATTAAAAGAAAACATTTTATCTCTTGAGGTACATCAGTACATTTTAAGCGAAATTACCCTGAATTGGATACTTTAAGACTGAGTATTATTAGATTCGAATTTAGTGAAAGAAAGAAAAAATGTATGATGTATAATATTTCCTTCAAAATCTTTTAATTGGTGTAAGTAGTTAAACTTAAAGTTATAAATTTTGATTAATTGTAGATATTTGATATTTATTTTAATTGGTTCATAGATTTATAGTAATAGTAAAACAATTCTGGGGCATTTCATGGGAGTTCGAACTTTGCTAAAAAAATGAATTCCTTATATATGTTCATTCTTTTAATTACTGACTATAAACTTTCGTTTTTTTAAGTAGCTTTTACAAATATACTCACGGCAACAACACATAGTACATAATTAAATGTGTGAGCTTGTGGGTATGCTGTAATTTATTATATGTGTGTCGAAGATTAACGAAAAAGAAACTGAGACTGTGTCGACTGAAGTCGACACTGAGACGCTGTATCACAAACTATGTATTTTAATACACTGTGTTGGTGTGTTGAACTGTGTCATAGGTGTCACTGTGTCATTTCATTTGTATCAATACAATTGACACACTCTAAGGTGTCCATATGAGGGTGCCATTCAAGACAGTATTACACATCTCTAGTATAAAGGACTTTTATACTTTAACTACCTCTTAAAACTCATCAAATTTTATTTTTTATACCTAAAACCCATTTCAGAGCAATAAATAAATTGTCACATATGAAAAATTTTAACACATATCTCGGAAAACAAAGCGTTTGCGGAAATATGTTTATATAGCAAACTGTCATTATTTTTTATACAGAATCACTACCTGAAGTTTGTTGTACATATTTACTAACACCCTATTCGCTCCGTGCGTGACTGACGCGACACCTACCGCCTTCATCTGACAGTTTTGGACCTACCAATTTTCAGGTCAAACATATGACATATGTTTAACATTGTTAAATACATGCGAAATTGACAATTATTAATTAACTTTTTAATTATATTTTTTTAGTTTATGTACAAAATAAATGTAGTAATAAAAACTGGGTTTCTCAAAATTCATCATAATATATCTTTTCAACCCCAAACGGAAAAAAAGGGAAAAATCTAGTACTGGCAAATCAAGTTTTTCACGTGAAAGAGCATATATTTAAAAACAGTAATAGTAAAAGTTATGATATAAAAGCTAAAGTCATCAGGCACTCTGCAGTTAGCTTGAAGCCTTATAAAATATCATTTAAGGTAAATTATTTAAATTTTTCCTATTTCAATTGCATAAAAATGAAGTTATGTGATATTTACTTTTTCATATTAATAGCACGGATCCACCTTTTTCTTTTCTCTAATTTATATGTAATCTTTGGGAACCTATAAAAACTACACTTACTATTTTTGCTATTACTAGCACAATTAAATACGCAATATGTATTTGCACACATTTTTGATAAAATTTATGCGTAAAAAGGTAGGTCCAATTTTGTCATATTTTGCTGCTATGCATGCTGGCATCGTTTCAAAGTACCCCTACCATGGTCACGCACGGAGCGAATATTAATATATCATACAAATATGGATTATTCAAATGGACTAAAAACTGACAGTTTGAACCTCTTTAATTCAGAAACAACTGATTTCTATTCCTGAGTCTTGGCGCAATGGAAACTTATAAACATGACCAAAACTACCTTTCTGCAATGTTTCAGCCAATTTAACTGAAACCACTTTTACATAAGGAAAGTGCCATGTCCTTTGCACTTAACTTTTTTGCTCTTCAATTTACTGCTATTTATGCCAAAAAGTATTAAAGGTACATTATTTCAACAAAAAGACAAGACACCTGTTAATAACTTCAAAACTCAACAATTTTCGAGATAATCCCCTTTCACAAATCAGCTGCATAATAATTCTTAATTGTGATATTTGTGCATTAAAGCACTGAATACCTTTGGATAAGCATACTTAATGGTTTATTCTTTTAAAAACAGTTCAAAGATGGCCATGTAATACCAGAAAATGCTTTGTTATGGCTGCTAAATGCTTTTTACAACTAAAAATAGGTCTTGTTTCGATTAATCAGTGACTTTTGTAATATCTAGTTTATTTTGGTTTATTAAAGAATAACAAAAAATGCTGTGGCATAATAATTTGTCTAATATCGATATGAGAGATATGATTGCTATTTATTGTCAGCAATATTTTAACGGGCATGCAGCAAAAACGAAATACTTAAGAAGATAACCGAACAGGCTGCAACCTAATCATCAAACCCTTAAACATATATTTTGGAATTTAGGCAAAAGTGGTTCATTTTGCCCTAAACGTGACAACTTAGGCTGACTGAAAATCATTACACATGATCAAGAAGATGAAGTAATGGTTCGCTTTGACGATGATTCGTGAGTAAGTATATTTACAGTATATTTACAGTATATTTACAGTATATTTACAGTATATTTACAGTAACATTTATCTTCATTGTTAGGAGTCAGCAACGCTTCAATTTTAAAAATTCCAGACCATGAGCATTTTGACTCTTACCATTTTACTCCTAAAAAAATGTGCAAAGTCTATTGCCAGTAGATTTATCTTTAAGATGCAGATTTGCAAATGATATCCAAAACAGGCAAAATCTTGACCACTCCTTTGTCGATAGAATATTATTTACTGATTAAGCTACATTTAAATGTGGTGTTTTTAATTTAAGGAACAATCATTTCTGGGACACTAAAAACCCTCATGTTAAGAGAGACAGGCATTTCCAAAATGAATTTAAAATAAATGTATAGTGTGGAATCATTGGTAATCATTTTTTAGGGCCATGCGAGTTACCTTGTAATTTGAATTTACATTTTACAAAATGATTTTATTGATTTGTTGAAAGAATTGTCAACTTAAACTTAAGGCAAAATATATGGTTCATGCAAGATGGTGCAGCCCACATTATAAGAGAGTAGTGAGAACATACTTAAACATGGTTGGTCGTGATAGTTATTTTCCAACCACTACCTAGCTCAATTTTGGTGAATGGGGTGCAATGAAAAAAATGTGGATAGAAGAATCCCATAAACACTTACAACCAACTTTGAGAAAAATAAATACTACAGCAGTTTCTTTTGAACTAATGATGTTATTTAATATGAGATGGCCATCATTTATGGAACATATTGATAAATGCATTGAAGAAAACGGTGGACATATCAGACACTTACCTTGACAAAAATTTTAATTTTGTTCAGTTTAGGTAACTATTTCTTAATTTGGTTTGTAAATAAAATGTTTTTTATTATGATATTAACCCAGATACTCCTACTGTCTGTTAAAACATATGCTTTACAAATTCCTGTATTATTCGACTTTTACTATTACTCACTAGATGTCAGAACATAGCCTGCTTTTTAAATATTTATCAGTAGTGGTTTACATTTGCATCTACAGTCGACGTTTAGCTAAGTAAGATGTTGAAAATTTGCAATAAATATTAGCGCACGTGGTATATACAAAATGGATAAAAGGAAGTAAGTATTTTGATGATACTATGGCATTATTTTTTCAGAAAGTTTTAACATTTACTTTTATTTTGGATTATATTTTACTATAGTTATTACTGTTATCAATATTTATTCTTTTTTCTGGAAAAAATAATGCTCAAAAACGACTGTATGTTATAACATACGGTTGGATAACATGCTACTCAGTCATAACAGTTTGTAACTTTTTAGTTATTGGTCGAAACCATTGACTCTCAATGAGTTATTAGATGAGATTGAACACCTAGATGATCCATCTTCATCACCTGATGGTATTATTGTCATCCCTCCATCCGATAAATATGATACCGATGAAGATTCCGGGGATGAAAACCACATTGACATAAATAACCTTCCAGGTAGTCAATTAGGAGTACAAGCTGAAGTTGTTTTTGATAGTACACCGTTGGAGGATGAAGGGCAGAATGAAATTATTATTTCGGGTCCATAAGATACTACAATGGAAGATTCTGATAGTGAAGATAACCTCCCGTTGTCTGTGCGTGTGTCTGGCTTTGGTGTAAGTGCTCCATAACCTAAACTGAAGAAAAAAAGAGAGTATTCCTAAAAAAAAAAACAAAATATTGATCCCAATTTTTCCGACTGTAAGCCAGTAAGTGAACCAAAAAATTTTCTCACGCCTTTACAGTTATTTTCCCATTTCATTGATGATGCAGTTGTGGACCTAATTATACATTTTAGTAATCTATATGCATCTCAACACAATCGCTCTGGAGATATCAATCAAAATGAAATTAAGTGTTTCGTTGGGATATTACTTCTAAGTGGATATTTCTCATTTCCTCGAAGGTCTATGTACTGGGAAAACAACGATGACGCAGGGTGTAAGTTGGTGTATTCGGCTATATCGCGAGAGATTCAATTTTATTATGCAAAATATACATGTTTCTGATAATAACGAATTACAAAAAGGCGATAAATTTGCTAAAATGCGTCCGTTATTTGACATAATCAATAAAAATTTTATGTTTCGTACATTTGAAGAAAATCACAGTGTTGATGAAGCAATGGTCCCTTACTATGGGCAGCATGGTTCAAAACAGTTTATCCGAGGTAAACCCATTAGATGGGGCTATAAACTAGGGGTCGGAACCACAAAACAGGGATATGTCGAGTGGTTTGAACCTCATCAAAGTGCCACAACTTTACTTTCTGATACATACAAGGAATTAGGAGCCAGTGTTGTATTGTCATTTTCCGATAAATTGCAGTCTGATAATCCAGGTGCGCCGTTTCACTTATCCTGTGATAATTTTTTTACCTCACTCATTACTACGTGAGCTAACAGCAAGAGATTTAAAATGTACTGGGACAATTTGGGAAAATAGAGTTCCGGGTTGTCCTCTAAAAAATTCCAAGCTTTTCAAAAAAGATCAGAGTTGTGTATTTGAATACTCACTCGTAGAAGACGAAAATATTATAGTATGTAAATGGAACGACAATAATGTCGTTACTATTGCATCAAATGCTACTTCACCACTGCCAACCCTACAGGTGAAAAGATATTCACAGAAAGAAAAGTATACTCATCCCACAGCCATTTATGATAAAAAAATATGAAAATATGGGAGGAGTAGACCGTGCAGACCAAAACATAAGCTTATACAGAATAGGTGTCAGAAGCAAAAAATGGTACTTTAGTTTATTTTCGCATTGTCTTGATATGGCAGAGCACAATCCATGGCAATTGCATAAAAGTAATGGTGGGAAAATGGATCACCTAGCATTAAGAGGATGCATAGCGTCAGGATTACTGGAAACGTATAAGAAAACAACTAACTGCGGACCGTCAAAAAAAGTCAACTTACACATTTTGAGTCAAGGTACGATAGATTAGACCATATCGTCATTTATCAAGAAAAACAAACAAAGTGTGGTGTATGTCATAAGCAGGCAGTTTTCAGATGTAACAAGTGCGATGTTGCACTTCACCCTAAATCATGTTTTTTTAGTTACCATAATAAAGAATAACTTTAATTTGTATACTTAGTTTCATTTATTATTGTATAATGAAATCATTGATCCTTGTAGCTTGAATTCCTACTGTTGGTTATAACATACACCTGATAACTCAAAAACGGCCAACCTAAATGAAAAATTTTATTTGTAAAACTCGTATATGATTGAAGTAAAAAGCCATTCATAGCAGAATTTATTAAAAAATTTTAAGATAAAAAGTTTTAGGAGTATCTGGGTTAATTTAATATAAAATGTTTGATGTCAAATTCTGTAACACTTTATTAATTATCCTACTGATGTATGTAAAAAAATATTAGCATATACTATTTTTTCTCTAATATTTCGGTAACTATTTACTTTAGTTAAAGGTATTTCATACCAAAAATCAGAAGTATTCATGTTTTTGTCTATTTTTTCTTCATTTTCTGGAGTAATGGCATTAAAACAGAGTTATGCAGCTGATTTGTAAAATGCGGTTATCTCGAAAACTGTTGAGTTTTAAAGTTATTAACAAATATATCTTTTTAATCATAAAATAAAAATATTGACAGTTCAAATATTGTTAATATCTAACATAAGTGTGACCAAACGCAACCCGTTATACACATTCTGCCCTATGTGTGGCCTAACTTGTACAACAATACTCTGGTACAGCTAAACAGATTTAACTGCAACGGTGACGTTTTGACACGACAGACGTTGGTTGATGCGGTGTTGTCTAATCGAATATTATTTTAGAGGTTGTCCATTGAACCGTAATATTAATATTCCATAATTACTGTAATGAGTTTATAATTATATTTATTATCAGAGCACTAATATCAAAGTTAAAATGTTTGAGGTAATGGATAAAATATGTTATTTGCTGAAGTTATTAGTCAGAATCATTAAAATGAACTGAATGAATGGAAGTCTATTAAATTAAAAAACTAAATTTGTTTCATACTGAGAATTGCTATATTTAGTTAAAATAAATTGTTTTCAACGGTTGTGGAAATAAGTTTATGAAAATAGATTTACCTGTTTTTATTTTCAAATATCGTCAAGGTCGCTATTTTCGCTGTCGGAATTAAATTGTAAATCGTCACTATCTGCCTTTTCGTCTGGATTAATAACAATACGATCTATGACTAGATCAATTAGTGGTTCCTTTGATATTAAGTCACGTTCAGTTGCGATGACTTTGTTATTTTTTTCCACTCTTCCACAGGAAAGGTTTGAAAAAACTCATCCGACAACTGCTGGATTGACGTAATTGTAAAGTTTACATTTCTGGCTCCTACATATGATTTCAAAGCTGCCCAAACCATTTCAATAGGATTCAAATCTGGATGGTATGGTGGGAGTCTAAATACATCATGTCCTTGTGCTCGTATAATTCTATCGATTGTATATTTTATATAACGAGGTTTATGCAATTTTATTATGTTATAGAGATCAGGCTTTAACATAGAGGCAGTATATGCAATATTTCTTTCCTGGAGCCATTCCTGCATAACACACTTCTTCAATGCGGATGTGGGACATTTATCTTCCTGTGTATTATGGTATGGCGCATTATCTAACACTATTACACTATTTGGAGGCAAGTTACACAAAAGATGTTCTTTCAACCATTTTTTAAAATTTGCATAGTTCGTGTCATCATGATCTTCTCCAGATTTTGAAGTTGACTTCCACCTCAAATAAGAACCAGGAACAAAACCTTGTTCATTTCCTGTCCCAACAATAATTAAACGTTGCCCTTTTGACACTGGTTTTTTAAGTCCGTTATTACTGGTATCACACCAGGTTTTTTGCAATATGGCTCGTTAGTAAATAAGTTTCATCAGTAAACACTATAAATTTATTTGCATCTCTTGCTTCCTTGGTTCTCCTCAGATATTGCAGCCTTAAATGTCTAATTTCGAAACCCAAGTTTGTGGAATTCCATCCTCATACTTTCTCTACTTCCTGCATAATTCAATTCATTTACAAATTTTTGAAAATTTTTAGCATCTCTTTTTATATTCGATAATAAATAATATGTATATATATATATATATATATATATATATATATATATACATGGTGGTCCTTAAGCAATTGTACAAAAAGAAACAGTAGATTCTACACTTTAAAATATTAAGATATTAAATATATATATTAATATATATTTAATATCTTAATATTTTGTATTAAAATGATATATATATATATATATATATATATATATATATATATATATATATATATATTATCACTGATATATATATATATATATATATATATATATATATATATATATATATATATATATATATATATATATATTAAAAAATAGACAAAAACATTAATACTTCTGAATTTTGGTATAAAATACCTTTAAGTAACTAAAGTTAATAGTTAACGAAATATTAAATAAAATAAATATATCAGCAGGATAATTAATAATAGGATTTGACAAAATAACAGAATAATAGAATTTTACATCAAACATTTTACGTTTTATGTTAAATTAAAGTCATAATCAAAACATTTTGTTTACAAATCAAATTAAGAAATAGTTAAACTAAATAACACACCTTTTTGTCAAAGTAAGTGTTCGATATATCCACCATTTTCTTTAATTCATTTGTCAATATATTCCATAAAAGATCGTCTCATATTAAATAGCATCATTGGTTCTAAAGAAACTGCTGCAGTATTTATTTCTTCCCATAGTTGGTTGCGAATGTTTATGGGATTCTTATAGACACGTTGTTTTAATGCGTCCCATACACCAAAATCAAGCGGATTAAATTCGGGGCTACGTGGTGGATATAATGTATAATAGATGAATATATCGATGACATTACTTGTTTATATGATTACGTTACAGCTTACGAGTAACTATAATTACATCTCGAACAAATGGACTATTATGATTTACTAATGAACTAATATTATTCTGAACTAAATTGCCTGTGTGTTTACTATATTTATAACAATATCGGTTATTAGGATAACGATGATGTTTTTGTAAAAATGCTGAGTCTTTCAGGGTAGATTTGTAGCAAAAGTATTATGAAACATCACACATATGTGTTATTCAATACCTGTGCTCTAGTTTCTATTTGTCCTAATAAAAATGGGTAAACAATTTACCTAATGAACAATAAGTATTCTTTTCGGATTTTTTATGAATCAAATAATTATATCAATATCTCACCACATTGCCAAGGATTATGACTACTACGACCAATCCAACGTTCAGAAAAGTTGTATTTAAGTATGTTCTAACTGCCTTCTCTCTAGAATGTGGTTATGTACGATCTTGCATAAACCACATATTTTGGGTTTTGAGCATTTTACAATAGAGAAAAAGTAATACAACGCCATTATAGAGACTTAAAAAGCGATAGTAAAGCGAAATTGTAAACATGATGACGGCCAACGTCTAAATACGGACACGGCACCTAAAGAAGAAGATGAAATATATGTTCTTCAATAAGGCATTTAGCACATATAACAAAGCATTTTGTGATGTTACATTATCATCTTTGAGTTGTTTTAATAAGAATAAACTATGAAGTATGCTTATCTACAGGTATTCAGTGCTTTACCGCCCAAATATCAAACTAAGAATTATTGTGCAGCTGACTTATAAAATGCATTTATCTCGTAAAACGGTTGAATTTTCAGGTTACTAACAAGTATACCTTTTCTTTGTAAAAATAATGTATCTTTAATAGTTTTTAACACAAATAGTTACATTAAAGTAAGTATAAAATTATAATTTATCCTACTCAAAAGCATCCAACTGTAAATTTTTATCCAAAAATATTTACAAACGTAAAAGTTATAGCGAACAATAAAATTTTAAATTTCCACTTTAACACCCTGTATCTTTCTTGATATCAACATTTTATTAAAGCAAGTTGGCTTAAATCGTAATATTTTAAAGAGCAGAATCTACGGTTTTACTTAAGGACCACCCTGTATATATATATATATATATATATATATATATATATATATCTATATATATTTATATATATATATATATATATATATATATATATATATATATATATATATATATATATATATCTATATATATATATATATATATATATATATATATATATATACATTTTAATATAAATATACAATCAATTTACCTGCCAAAGCAGCTACTCGTTCTTGCACTTTCGATAACTCAATAAGAACATTTCCTTCTGCTTTCTATTGCGTAAATTTTAAAACCGAGCATATAATTTCACGAGCTTGAGCACTCAGAATCCGATTTTTTACGGTACTTACGCGATTCATTTTAATGAAAAATTATGTCACCTCTTAGGTTTTAATATGAAAATTCAACAAACAATAAATATTTCACGAGTTATCTGACAAAGTAGCAAACGCACTAAAATTGATGTTCAATGCGGTTCAAGTATACGGGTGTTTACGCTTCGGGACTTGCATACAACTGACTGTCGGCTCCTCTTTTTATCGATGAAGTGACCTTGAGCGTTGCAGTTATATCTGTTGAGTGTTGAGTTGTAAATGTATTATATTTTTGCAAAATTTGGAATGTGCTTAATTCATAGAACAATTTTAATATTCGTTTCAAAATACATATTTTAGTGCTCTACAAAAAGTTACAAAAATAAATAGGGAAGCAGAAATTCAACAGTTTAGTTGAATTTTCATCATCATCATCATTGGCTCCACAACCCATCGATGGTCTTGGCCTGCTCAAGGATAAGTCTCCATTCTTTCCTATTCTTCGCCTTGGCTTTCCAGTTACGTAGTCTTCGTCGTCTAACATTCTCAAGTTTTCCTCCACCTGATCCTTAAATCGTGCTCTGGGTCTGCCTCTCCTTCTCGCTTCATCTATTCTTTGATTATAAATATGTTTTGGCGGCTCCATCTCATTCATTCTCTCTATGTAACCTAACCACCGCAGCCGGTTTATTTTGGTGAACCTAATATCAGGTTTGTCATACAGGCGGTAAAATTCGAAATTGTAGCGTCTGCGCTATAATCCGCCCTCCTGAACTCCTCCATAGATATGCCGGAGGATTTTACGCTCAAAGCATCTTAAACGTTCTTCATCGCTCTTTGTCATCGTCCATGTTTCCGACGCGTAAGTGAGGATGGGCTTGATAAGAGTTCTGTATATCACTAGTTTCGTTCTTTTTGTAACTAGGCTTTTTGTTAAAAAATTTTTTAATCCATAATAGGCTCTATTTGCCAGATATATCCTTCTGTTAATTTCTGCACTTACTGCATTATTCTGATTAATTTGTGAGCCTAGGTATATAAACTCTTCGCCTCATCTTCGGGTTGTGCTGCTTGTATATAATTTGATACTTTCATATACTTCGTCTTACTAGTGTTAACCTCTAGTCCCATTCTTTTTGTTGCTGCTTCAAGCGCCTTGAATGATTCGACCACGTCCGCCTTTCTTCTTGCAATAATGTCGATGTCATCGGCGTACGCTAGTAATTGTACGCTGCGATTAATAATAGTTCCTCTGGTTGTTATTCCAGATTCTCTTATCGCTTTCTCTAGTGCAATATTAAATAGAAGGCATGATAGATTGTCTCCTTGTCTAAGTCCTATCTGAGACTGAAACTTTCTGGAAAGTCCGTTCTGCACTCTAACTTTACACTGGACTCTTGAAAGAGTCGCTTTCACCAATTTTACTAAGTGTACTGGTATGCTGAATTCTATCATGGCCTTGTACAGTGCGTTTCTTTCAACACTATCATAGGCACATCTAAAATCAACAAACAGGTGATGAGTATCAATGCCATACTCATATGTTTTTTCCAGAGCTTGCCTTAGAAGGAATATTTGATCGGTCGTTGATCTTTCTTTACGAAACCACCCACACTGATATTTACCTATTATGTCTTCACAATATCCCGATAGTCGGTCGTAAAGAATATATGCCAATATGTTGTATGTTACGTTTAGGAGGGTTATTCCTCTGTAGTTGTCACATATTGTTTGATCTCCTTTCTTGTGGATAGGTACAATTATACCTACATTCCAACCTTCTGGCAACTTTATTTACTTCCAGATCAGTTCTACCAGTCTACATATACAGTATGTCAGGTTTTTTTCCATGCTTTAAAAGTTCTGAAGGAATGCCATCTGCCCCAGGAGCTTTGTTTTCTTTTAATTTTTGTATAGCTTGGATGACTTCTACCTCTGTTGGGATGTTATCTTTCTCTCTTTCGTCGTCAATATCCTCGAGTTGGATTTCTGATTCGTGGAGCCCTGTCTCAGCTCTTATATTTAACCTTTCCTCGAAGTTTTCTGCCCACCTTTCTAGTATCTGGTCCTGATCACCAATGATCTCCCCTGTTCTATTTCTAACGATTGATAATCTTGGTTTGAATTCTTTGCTGTTCTGGTTAATCCTCTTGTAGAACTTTCACGTTTCTGCTTGTACCTTATAGCTCTTTAGTTCTTTTAGTTGGCTCTCTATATGCTCTTTCTTCTTTTTTTTAAGTATTCGTTTTTCTTCTCATCTCAGCTGCCTATACTCTTCCTCTGTTTGTCTCGTTCTTCGCCCTTGGAGTCTTCTATATGCCTGATTTTTTTTTGCGTTGCTTGTGCGCATTTCTCATCGTACCAGTCTGATCTTAATTTTTTACATTTTTGCTTTCCGATAACTTCAGTTGCCACTTCTTCCAATATGGCTTTACACTGCCATTTTCAACTATAACATCCGTGCAGCCTTCCAGCTTTCTTTCGAGACTTTCCTCGAATCTCTTATCGTTCTTCAACGCTCTTTTTAAACCTTTCCTTTTTTTGCATTGGAGATTCTAGCTCTTAGTGTAGTAGGTAATGGTCCGTGTCTATGTTCGCCCCGCGTCGCACGTACGTCTATCACGTCGCTGAAGTGTCTTGCGTCAACCACCACATGGTCGATTTGGTTTACTGTATTCCCATCTGGACTTCTCCATGTTCCCTTATGTATATCTTTGTGCCTGAAGCATGTGCTGGCAATCACCATGTTCATTGAGGAGGCTAAGTGTATTAGTCGACTTCCGTTGTTGTTTGACTCTTCATGTAAACTGTGAATTCCAATGGTTGGCATGTATTCCCTCTCCTTACCTATCTTTGCATTAAAATCTCCTATTAAGACCTTTACGTCATTTCTAGGACAATGTTGTATGATATTTTCCAGTTGTTCATAAAATTGTTCTTTTTCTTTATCCGGCTTCTCCTCAGTTGGTGCATGGGCATTTATTATTGAATATTTAAAGAATTTACCTCTGATTCTTAGTGTGCATAGTCTTTCATTGAAGGGTTGGAAGTCTATTATAAGGTGCTTTACTCTTTTATTGACTATTAATCCCGCTCCTAGTTTGTGTTAATTCTTTTTCTCTAATATTTTATTTCCTAACCATCTCATTTCCCGAAGTGCAATTATATCTCTCTTATATACTTCTACACTGTTAATGAGAGACTGCAAGGCTCCTGTCCTGTATAGAGATCTTACATTCCACGAGAAAATCATTATGAGAAATCATTGTCCTTTTTCGCGCCTAGTTGTCGTCTAGATTTCAGTCCGGAAACTTTACCTCGAATTCCCGTAACATGCTGTTTTTTACGGTGTCGGGGTGTTAACCCTACGCCCAACCCCCAACCTGAAGGACCAGTTCACCCGCTCTCGTCAGTTTCCGACCCAACTTTCCACCCGGGTTGGATACCGGATCTCCAGTTGGGTTGCTCGGTTTAACAGGGGGCACCAGCGTGAAGGTGAGAGTCGGATTTGAGTAGAAGAGGCCAAGTGCAGTAAACTGGAAGCAACTCCACGTTTTCGCATTCTACCCCTTTACGCCCCACTTAGTTGAATTTTACTATACCCATTTTTAAGAGTTTTTGAATTATTAGCATTTTTTTACAAATACAGTGACTTATAAATATGCAAATTGTAAACATTTACTGGTTTGCATTCTGGTTTACATCTACTATTTATTTCATTTTAATTTTAATTTATTTGATTTTATTGTATTTTATTTAAATATATTTTATTTTAGTTTATTTAACTTTATTTTAATTTAACTTATTTTATTTGATTATATTTTAATTTATTTTATTTAAATTAATTTTATTTTATTTTATTTTGTATTATTTTATTTTTTTAAAAAACACGATTGGGACTGCATTTACTTCTCTTTTTTTGAACAGGTGATCGCGCCAAAAACTCTATCCGTCCTACAATGCTTTTTATGTGGTGGTATCCATTTGTGGAAAAGATATAATCATTAAATTATATGCCCATTTGATCGAGAATACTTCCTGAACTTTAAACTCTACCTTAAGAATTAAAGTTTCTAAAAGAAAGGTAAATTCCAGATAGTAAAACTGCTGTCGTTAATACGAACGTGAATGTGAATCAAAATAGTTAAATTGAATAGTTAAATCGAAACCTGATACCTTTTTTAAAACAAGTTTAAAAACAAAATCCTGTATCAAAATTGCTCAACAATAAAATCAATCAAATTGCTCAAAAAAGAGAAATACAGTATACTCCCTCTATAACGAACACGGTTATTACGAGGTTTCGCTTATAACGAGGTACATTAGATGTCCCGTGAAATTTCTATTGAACTATAACCCTCTATAGCTAGGTGAATTTGGTTATAACGAGAGAAAATAAGATTGAAAAATGTGTTTTTTTTTACGTTTTTGGCCCGGCCGTGGCTAGAAATAAATAGGTACCCCTTTTAACTGCCGCCCGCAATAAACTTCTTATAATGTATGATTCTTACTAGGAAATTTACAATTTATGATTCACAAGTGTCATTGTAGGGGGTTGACCATTCGCACCTAATCATATAGGTCCTAATAGACAAGATGTGGAAAGTGTTTTAAACGTTGTCAGAAACTTTATCCAAAGACAAAACGCAAATGAAGAAGCATAAAACTGTTTCACATCTTTAGAAAATATAATAGATAGAATACTGGACAATTTAAAGCAGTCAAAAATGATAGACTTCTTCCAATTGCAGAAGCAATAGTTTATGTTATCCTTGAAAATATGCTTTATACAGATTTACATAATACAGATTTTTTGTTTTAACGTACATCATTGACAATAAAAGTAAACAACTCTTTTTTGTTTTAATGTATTTCATTGACAATAAAAGTAAACAACTTTTTTTCAAAAACGCCATTCAAACAATATTTAGCATCATATATTGCTTCGAATGGCTTCACTATAGGAAGTTAATGTGATATAAGGAGATGGGCTTATAACGAGGTAATTAGTCTGTCATGTCAGTTTTCGTTATAGAGGGAGTCTACTGTAGAAAGAAAAAAAAATAGGCTGACATAAAGTTGTTTCAATGGATAAAGCGTCAGATTAATTATCATAACGAAAATCTGTAGTGTAGCTCTAAAATGAAACGTTTAATTTGAAGATACAGGGCTGGAACTCCACTTCCCTAAAATAAGTGTTCATGAAAGCTGGAATATCTTGTGTATTTATTTTATTTTAGATAATTGCTTTATATTTAAAAAAAATTAATGACATTGATAATACCTCTCTGGTCTGTATACACAAACAGAAATAATATTTATTTATTTATTTATTTATGGGATGTCTCCTTACAAAATTTAAAAAAAAATAAAATATATTATTTAATACTAAAACTAAGTATTAAATAATGATTAAATAATTATTGTTAAACAAATGATTAAATTAAGTAAATTAAATTAAATTTCCTGAAGATCTTAATAAAATTAAATAAAATGAAATGATCTTAATAAACTGAAATGAAATGAATGCTTTAAGTTAAATGTCACTTATCTTTGATTCCTAACATACTCAGTCAAACAGTGCTTAAATCTTACAGATTTTATATCCACCAGATCATGAGATTGGCTAAAGTCATTTCCCAGGATCTGAATCCTGTTAATAGGAGAGAATTTGCCATAGTTGGTGTGATAGTGTTTTATAGAAAACAGAGGCATGTCTCTAAGAATTCTAGTGTTACATCTAAAGTTGATAAGTCTTAATAAATCAGAACAGTCAGTGGTATGGTCAAGTAGTTTATGCAGAGAAACTAGATCACATTTAGTTCTGTAGTCTTCTAAGGAACTGATATTTAGCCTTGACCTTAGTTCTACCGAAGACATGTTCCTTAAGTTTAATCTATAAGCACAAATCCGGAGAAACTTATTTTGAATTTTTTCAAGGGTGTGAATATGGTTAAAATAGTATGGTGACCATACTATAGAAGCATAAGACAGGATGCTACGGACGAAAGTAAGATATAAAATTCTATATGTGGGTACTGAAAGATCCCAAATCTTTTATTTCAGTCACTCTTGATAGAAGGCGTGCATTAATGTGATAGTCAAACACAACATTATTTTTAGATTTGCTAAAGGATATAACAAAACACTTATCTTTATTTAACTGGAGACCATTGGAAAGAGACCAATTATACAAGTAAGGTCTTCCTGGATCCTTAGACAATCAGATAGATTTGAAACTTTAAAATATAACTTAAGGTTATCAGCAAATAGCAAAAACTGACAAATCTTTATTACCTCAGAAATATCATTAATACACAAATTAAAGAGAAGAGGATTCACATGTGGACCTTGTGGTACCCCTGAACTGACAAAGGTAGGAATTGAAAGTGAACCCTTTATAAAAACAAACTGAATTCTTTCATCAAGATAACTACTTAACCATGAAAGAAACCACTCAGGAAAGCCAATACATCTTAATTTAAAGATGAGTAAAGAATGGATTCATTAAAAATTTTTACATTCATTAAAATAGGACGGCTGCGTTGGATAGGACATGTAGAAAGAATGGAAGAAGGTGAAATACCAAACAAAATGCTCAAACAGATGCCAGTAGGAAAAAGAACAAGAGGAAGACCGAAGCTGAGATACTTAGAACAAATAGAAAATGATATAACAACCTTAAAAATAAAAAACTAGAGAAAAAAAGCACGAAACAGATCAGAATGGAGAAGAATCCTGGAACAGGCCAAGTCCCAAAAAGGGTTGTCGAGCCAGTGATGATGATGATGAAAGAATGGATTACTGTGTCAAAGGCCTTCGAGAAATCAGTATAGATGGAGTCCACTTGGTACCCATTCTCGAAAGCCCTGATAATGTAATCATGATACAAAACAAGATTTGTAGATGTAGATTTACCCTGCCTAAATCCATGTTGCTCATTAATCAAGAGATTCCTACAATGCCAAGTAAGATATTTGTTTAGAATTAGTTCAAAAAGTTTAGGGATAGCAGATAACATAACAACAGGCATGTAATTTTTTATATTGTCTCTGTCACCGTTTTTAAATACAGGAGTTATATAACTGTCACGCCACTTACTAGGGAAGGTGTGTAGTCTCAAACATAAATTAAATAATACATGTAAAGGTTTGGATCAAGGTTAGTAGATATTTAAGTAGGTTGTCTCGTAACTATAGACCAATCAAATGCTCGCTTTTTAAAGGCGGGAATACGTCACCCATACGACACTTTTAAAATTGCCATAAGCTTTAATGCTAATATAAGGTTCAAAAACTTAGGTTTTGCAATATATTTTGGGATTTTCTTCGGTATAGGGATGTTAAGTGGTTCTTATATTAGTAATTATATCAATTTTTTTTTCTAAAATCAATAGTCTGATGACAAAAAATAGAATTGATTATAGTGATAATATTGTGTGTTTTAAATGGAGATAACAGTTTATTTCGCACAAAAACCCAAAAAAAAACAGTAGAAAAAGTTCAAAAGCAAAAATACTAAATATGTAAGAACTTACTTATTATGTTTTTCCTGGAATTTGCAGCATTTTTATCATAGTGGTAGGCAAAAAAAACCAATAGGTAATATAAATAATTTATTATTAGATTAAAATACAAAAAATGATTAGTCCTTCAAGCACAAATCTTCAAGCTATATATACTTATCTCATCTAAAAAATATATCATTATTATAACGTACAAAACTACATATACTTGTTATGACAAACCTTGATATCACGGCTACGAAAACACACTTCACAAGTGTTTATGTACACAAATAACTAAATAATAAGTCTCTATAAATAATATTGTCCTTATACCTATACTTAAAAATAAAAACTAAATCATAACTAAACAAATAAACGAACTAATGATACTATAGAATAGAGACAACAACAAACGTGAACTTAAACTCAGACGTGCAGACAACTGTCCATCAACTGTCAAATTTGACTTTGTCGTATGAGTGACGTAAGCATTCTGCCTTCCCCTCGCTTCGCCCACATAGTTACGAGACAACCTACTTAAATATCTACTAACCTTGGGTTTGGATAGACTGTAGACACCTATTTTTAAGAAATGTGTAGGAATATTATCAGGGCCATAACTCAGTTTATCCTTTAAACCATTTATAGACTCAAAGACTTCGAAAAGTGAAAATTGGATAAATAGAATGTCAACAGAATTTTTTACTTTAAAATTGAAGTTACTTAAATTAACTTTGTCTGAACGATAGACACTAGAGAAATGGCTCGCAAACAAGTTTGCTATTTCCTCACTTGATTCAGCTAACAAGTCATTAAAATGCATGACATTTGGAATTCCGTGGCTTTTATTCAAAGAGTTTATATGGTTCCAAAATTGTTTCGAGTCTGAGTGAATAGATTCCTCAATTTTAGATATAAGATCTGTAGCATTGATCTGTTAATGTTTTGCATTGTGTTCTAAGATCTGAGAATAAGATATAATCAGCTGCTAACTGAGTATGTTTGAATCTAGCATTAGCAGTTTTTTTTGAAATAACAAGTTTTTTAAATCTGGAGAAAACCAACGAGGAAATTTTGAAGGTTTATATGTTTTTTTCAGAACAAAGAGTGATATTGCTTCAGAAAGGACTTCTTAAAAATTATTTACCGAGATATTAATATTTGAATCATCAAAAACAATATTCCAGTCAACTGAAGAAAAATAATTATTTAGACCTACAAAATTTGCATTACGATAGTTAAAATGTGTAGTATTATAATCTAATTGTTTAACATTACCATTAAAACTAAGGTCACAAGTAATTGCCACATGCTGAAAGTTATTGGGAAGCAAAGTGTCCACTGCCTCATACACTGACAGTTTCTGATAGTCTTCAATACTGCGGAAAATGAGATCCAAAAATACTCCACGTTGATTCGGTATAATATTTGATTGTCTCAGGTTCAGGTAAGAGAAGCATTCGCGTATCAGCTTTGCTGGATAGTTTTGGGGGCAGTCAATGAGCAAACCCTCTTCATTTGAGTAAGCTCAAGAAGCTAGTGGTAAATTGTAGTCGACAAATAAATATACAGGTACATCTGGCCTATTGTTTTTAATAGTTTCAACTGTCGAGCAATGACTAAGGTATTCCAATGGTTTTTCCACAATAACCTTAGAATAGGAGACACTTTTTGTTTGTTCGATCTCTTGAAAAATCATAAAAATTGAGATAGGCTCGTTTATCTGGAAAGGGACGTTATGATTATGACAAGTTTTTTTTTTATTTTCAGGTAATATTATGAAATATATTCGTGATGATGGTACTACTGTATATAAACTCACCGATTTTGGAGCCGCGAGAGAACTTCAAGAAGGCCAATACTTTCAATCTTTGTATGGTACAGAAGAATATTTGCATCCAGATATGTATGAACGGGCGGTTCTACGGAAACCTGCTAACAAAACTTTTGGTGCAACTATAGATTTGTGGTCCATTGGTGTAACATTGTATCATGTTGCTACAGGAAACTTACCCTTTAGACCATATGGAGGACGTCGAAATAAAGAAACTATGCATCAAATTACTACAAAGAAAGAAAGTGGTGTAATATCCGGTATACAATATCGCGAGGGTGGACCAATAGAATGGAAAAGAGAGCTTCCAATGAATTGTCAGTTAAGTTATGGTCTTAAAAAGATAGTAACTCCTTTATTAGCGGGTCTATTGGAGGCGGATCATAGAAAAATTTGGTCATTTGACAAATTTTTTAATGAAGTAGATGTGATTCTTTCTCGTAAACTTTTTCATATATTTCACGTAAATAAAGCCCAGCTAATTAAAATATATATACTTCCAATAGAAAATTATACACATTTACAAAGTTATATAGCAGAGCAAATTGAAATTAAAGAAAATAGTCAAATTTTAATTTACCAGAATAATCTTTTAAAAAATCTTATAGAAGAATATACTTTAATAACAGGTTATCCAAACACTAGTAAAGAAGATCCATATTTTTTATTTGATAGAGAAAACAATAATATTACTGTGATACCTGATCCGGAATTACCGAAATTTAACGAATTTTCTAATGTAATGTCTGTAGAAAATGATGCTGCTCAAGCGAAATCTGCATGCAGCATTGGTCATCAATATAAACGACAGATTGATAAATATTCGTTGTTTAGTAAGCTTATTAGAGATACTGTTCAATATTTTACAAAGTACATAACAACAGTATTACAAGAACTGCATCAAAATACACAACATCTCTTGGATAAAACTTTAACGCTTCAAAAGACTGCAGATATATTGCAAATTTCACAACAAATCAGTCGCTATAATAACAAAATAAATTTTGTGGAAAAATTAGAAAGTCTGAGTAAAGATTTTTTAATAATCTCTGTACAGGGTGTTACAAATTTGCATAAAACGCATTGTACAGATTCCAATCTTAAATTACAGTGGGAAAACACTAATAGAAATCTTAAGTGTCCTTATAAAACACTCTCTCCAGCTAGGGCTAAAAGTCAAGTAGAACATTTAAGAGATTCTTGGCAACATTTAGTAAGGGATAGAGCTACACGTACATTAAGCTATAATGATGAACAATTTCATATATTAGAACGTATAAAAATTACTCAGACTCTGAATAGATTGAAAAACTTATTTGAGCATGAAGTGTTTCCTCAGTATGAGCAGTTAGCCGAAAATTTTGGCGATTGGTATAAAATAGCTCAAAACATCCATCTAAAATCTGAAATTTTGATTTCAGATGTTAAAAAATATGAAAGCAAGTTAACGGAATTTGAAGAAGATATTGCGATTGAAAATTCTGATTACACGGATTTTGTCAAAAGCACTAACAAACAAAATACGATGCCCAAGGTAAGAAATTTGCAAAGTCAAAAGTTAAAACAGTGTTTTACTGAATACCATAAAGAGTGTAAAAATATTAAAGATGTTCTTAATGAAAATATAAAACTCACAACTTACTTGAACGAATCAACAATGGAAATCATAAAAAAAATTAATGCAAATGATAATACAGAAATGTAATCAAATTAAATGAAATGACAATAATTGTATAAGTAAGTGTATCTTAATTAAAATTATTTTTGGTTTAATCCAAGGACTGCTTAATAGACCAGGGGGATCTGTGATAAAACGACTAAATTTGGATGTGACCAATGGCATTCGGATTTTTACAGAAAAAGTTGTCTAGACTTAGGACCTTCATAACTCGCCTTGAAAATCTTTATAATAGAATAGAATAGCCCACCAAATTTCATCGCACGCGAATGTGTTGTGGATACTATGTTTTTTTTTTTGGTAAATATTAAAAAAATGAAATATTAAATGAAGAAATTTTATTGCATCCTGTGCACATTGTTTGTACTTGAGTTGCAAATTTGATTTTTCCATCAACCACAGTTCTTTTTTGTCATACTTTTTGTAGCATTCCGGAAACCTTTAGTTTTTTCGTGGTGGATCTCCAATCATTTTTTGAATTAATTTGTGTCCAGGCTTACGCGGATTTGGCGGTGATGGTACATCAGTTGCGTATTTTTGCAACATAGAACGGATTATCTGTTCCCTAAATTCAGTAATTTTAAGGGACTTCTGCATTCTCAAATCATTATTGTTGTATAGAAAATTAGCATTAACGATGCTAGTCCCCCATATAATTTCAAATAATAATTTTGTGTACCACTTGGTACAGTGGCTCAATGCTGTACTGTATGACGCTATTTGGTCGATGGAAGACTTTCCTGTGGTATAGTCAACTATACACTTGGGTTTGGTGATGTTACTTCCAGAACGTGTAGTCTTTTCTACAGTCTGTAATGCAGAATCTTTTGTAGTAAGGACAGAAACAATTCTCTTATCCCTCCATTTTAAAATACCTATACCATCTTTACTCATGCTGTCAGCAAATTCTCCCTTTTTTAGTTTTGCAGTAACAACATGTTGTGGCAAATATTTCCGATCGAGTCTGAGTGTACCAACTAAGTGGGTATTTTGGTCCAGCAGGCGATATTCCAATGAAAGGCTAGTGTAGTAATTGTCCGTTTATAAAATTCTACCTTCATCCAGAACATCGACAATGAGCTCCATTACTACACTCTCAGCAACGCCAACCTCTCCATTTTTTATCTTCCACAGTATATTGACATATGACAGGTGTATCCTTTGTCACCACACAACTTTTTATGTCATAGTTTTATGCGTTTATTGGGTATACACTGTCGGAAGAGCAATCGTCCTTCCCATGGAATCAGACTTTCATCGATACAAATTTTTCTTCCAGGCGTATAATTTTTTTGGAAATTGCTGCTAAACATATTGTTAACGTTTCGTATTTTATATAAGCGATAATTTTCTGGAACTTTCGTGTTCTAAATAAAGCATTTTCAAAATGATTTCGAATCTGTTCCTGGACATAACAGACCTGGCTAGTAGGAAATTATACAAATTATCTGTTCGCCAATAGTCGCGAAGAACTGGTACTTTCACCGATCCCATCCATCCAACAAGAGCAAGGAATCGATATATTTCCGCTTTATCAACTGGTCGCCATTGATGAAGTTTGGATCGCTGAGAGATATCTTGACCAGTCGTAAGTATTTGAGTGGTGTAGGTAGTGGTGTGGTTTCATCAACTATTACACTAATTATCTCGTCAGTTAAGAATAGTTCGAAATATTCCAATGGTTTAGCATTTGCAAACATTGCTTTGTATATTTCTTTCAAACAATTTTTGTATTCTGCAATAAATTCAAACTCATTTAGATTATCTTCTTGACACATCTCCCAGACTACATTCTTTAGTTGATTTTCAACTAACTCTCTTTCGGTTAAAGCTGTTGATGTACATGGTTGATTGTTGTCATCCCTAAAGGTTGGACTAGAAGCTGATGGAGGTACTCGTAGAGTCAATTCATGATCAGAATCTTCGTCGGAATACCCAATCGAATCTGAATTTGATTCGTCTATCTCACTTGGCATAAAAATCAGGATCGTCATACAAATCGTCACTTGAAAAGTTCATTATTATTATTTGTTCGCTATTATAGGTATAACTGTTTTTCTAAATAGGTAACTAAAAAGTCTCAGTCTATTAACACTATTTTTAATAAATCACTTCAAATCTGAAACAAAGAGAAATATTTTATTAGCCCATTTTGAAAATGACTCTCTTAACAATGGAGAATATTTTTAGAGTGCAGTAATAAAATGTTTTTTCTATAAGTATTTTAAAAACGTTGCACGATTTTTGCCATATTTTAGAATTCTCATGAGAACATAAAAATTTATCACGAAAGAAAAGAAAGATAATGGTTGAGGTTGTATCTCAGGAATCACTGCTCGTAATTCACTTTTTTTCTTTTAAAAGAAGGTTCTTGCCGTGTCTTTTATAACGCCGTTTTTTTGGATTTAATTTAAGCTAATAGTTACCGAGATATTCCTGAGGCCGCACAAATAATCCAATTTTTATTCGATAAAGTTCGTTAGATAGGAAAAGTGCTTTTTTTATGGCTAAAAAAATTAACAAACTTCTATGTGATCTAGATTTTGTTGTGCAATATTCTAAAAAAAATTAGATTGCAAAATTATTGTGCGAAATTTATTACATTGATTTTAATGAAATTTGGTGGGCTATTTTATTCTATTATAAAAATTTTTTCGACGAATTATGAAGATCCTAAGTGCAATCTAAGTGTTTGAAAAATATTGAATAAGACAAAGCTATATTATTTCATTATGACTTTGCTCCAAAATGTTTAAATATTAGTAATTTTTAGTCAATCATTATTATAACACAACTTTTTCTGCAAAAATGCGAATGCCACCTGTCACATCCACCTCAAAATAGATCCGCCCTTTTCTATAATAAGATTCATTTATATTGCGATTTTATCGAGTTTGTTTTAAGTCTCTATAGCTCGTGCTCCTAGCACTCCTGCTTTACACATTTTTTTGGTTAAATAAACCAAGTCACCTGTTCTTAAATTTTATGATGTTTTAGTGGGGTAATCATCAAAAATTACGGAGGACGTCATTCCGTAAGATAGTTTTATGGATTCACATAACAGGTAATACATCATTTGAAAGCTATCGCTTATTATTTTCCCAGAGTTTTATGTGATTCTGCGCCGATATTTCAAAATAGCCATCCCCCAATGTTAAATGGCTACAGTGTAAAAATAGTTTACAATTTGCCTAACAATTCAGTAGTGTTCAACTATGGAAAACGTTTGAATAGGCCATATCCTGATGTAATCGACTTGTTCATTTATTGACATCTATCAAAAATTTGACATGTCTACTGTACCACCTTTTGTTTGTGTCACTGTTCGTTTATATTGGCAGACACATTTTGGTCAAAAGGTCATCGACCTTGCTAGAGTCTATAAGTTCATTAACGTTATACTTTATTTGCTTTACTCCTTTCTTTGTTCTGGCTTCTGTTATTATTGCCCATATTTTCGCTATAATTAAGTGATGGTACGAATCAACATTTTCTCCCCTGTAACTGCGACAATTCATGACGTCCGAGCCATGCCCAGTATCAATCAGAAAATGGTACTTTGTGTTGGAACCATGTGCTGAATATTGTCATATTGAGTGATGTTGCAAAATTAATCAGTCGGCTTCCGTTGTCGTTACTTTCTTTGTAACCGTATACAGGAACGTTATAAAGGCCGCGTTGCTCAGAATTGGGAGCATCATTGGGGTGGGTAAGGACGTGACTAGTCACTAAAAGAAAACAAGAAATGCTAAATTCTAGGAAGCTTCAGATAGGGCGCCATTATCTTTACCTGAGATTTATAAAAGATTCAAAATTGTCAAAAAAACATATTAACCAATTCAAAAGCGAAATTACTAAAATTTGATATGTTTACCTATATGCTGCAAAAGAAATTAAAGTCGGTTCGCTATATTTACGCGGGTTTCGGATTAAAAATTTTATTGTAAGTACCGTCGTCGCTAACCGTTAGGCCCAATATGGTTGTCATAATATTGTTTTGCTATTCCCCATATATATTCGATGGGATTAAACTGGGAATGATACGGTGGCAGACGTAAAACTTGATGACCGTAACTTTCAATAATCTAATCCACAACAAAGGTTTTTGGTTTTGCGTGGATATTTGCCAAGCGTAATAATTCTGATTTTAAAATATGTTGTGTAAATGGTATATGTTGCTTTGTCAACCATTCTTTAATTTTATTAACAGTCCAAGAATTCGTTGGACTTTTGTTTAATACTTCAGAATGGTAAGGTGCATTGTCTAAAATAATTACGCTGGGCTCACTTAAACCTGGGAGAAGTTTTTCATGTAACCATTTTACAAACATTTCTGTGTTCATATTATCGTGATAGTCACTTGATTTTGATTTAGATAAAAATATTAAATCAGCACCTTCTATAAAACCCGATTTCCCTCCTGCATGTAAAATTATGTGTCGCTTCCCTTCTCCATCAGTATGTTTGATAGACTTTACGTTATCATCTTGCCATATTCTCTTGGTTGCACCCCTAGAAAATATCCATGTTTCGTCTAAATATATAAAATTTGCCCTTTCTTCTTTTAATTTAGAATATTTTCTTAGAAAGTTAATTCTTTTATGCACAACAGAACTTCTTTCACAAAGGGCTTTTCTGTTATCCTCCTTTTTTGAAATTTGAAACCCAAATTATGTATCACTTACCATAGACTTGTTCTGCCAATTTCGTCAAATTTTTATCTTTTAATTCCGAGAGAATTGTATTTAAGGTCACATGTTCCTTGTTGGCTCGCATTCGATAAATGGTATCACGAATTTCAATTTTTTTTTCCATCTCGAATATCTTTCGGCCGTTCATTATTGCGATTTTGTAATACTCCTCTTAGTTTGGTTTCACTAATTCCTAGAGCATCACATACGCGTTGTTGAACAGACATTACCGATTTTAAAGGACCGCCATTTTCTTTTTCATCCGTAAAATACTTATGTACACTACAAATTAGACTATCTACATCTAACACACGTCTAGGCATTTTTAAATATTTCCACCAAACATACAATGTCAACACTGGCAAAGAATCAATTCAACTGCAATATTGTAACAAATTTATACCTACCCTAATATTATTTTAATGTATTTTAAAATATGACCATTAATGCAGTTTTTACCTAATTTTCTGGGAAGTCGTTTACTGCAACTGGTTATCAATGAGTCATTAGCATAATTTTGTTAATCCGAAACCCTCGTAAACATAGCGAACTGACTATATATCTTCAATAAAGTAGTAAACTTTAAAAACATGTATTTATTAAATACTCAAGAAATATAAGGACACGTATTAAAATCAATTAATTTACCACTAAATATATTGCGAACTGTAACGAAAATAGTCTACAAAAAAATATTTACACTCACCCAAAATCGCAGTGAATGGAGGTGCATTCACCTTGTCGGCCAGATTCTAATCCCAAAAGTAGGTAGGCGGTCAGAAGTCGACAAAATAATGAGGGTACATTACCCCAAGTATTTCTCTTTTTATCGGCAGAAGAACGGAAGTGCAAAACGGTACGGTACGAAACAGTTTAGGAGTGTCGGCTTATGGAACGGGGTTAAAAAATTAAACTTACCACATAGGTCCGTGGGTTTCTCACTAGTGAACTCAAAAAACTTCACCTCAGCTGACATCGCGACAGTAAACTATGAAATGAGATCAAGTCTGAGGTTTACTTTTTTTATTACGGATCGCCAAACTAATTAAAAAATTTTAGTAACAATATAGATATTATTAGATACTTGGGGGAAAATAGGTTATTTTCGTGGGAAGTTTTACGTTGTTTCAACATAATCGCACTTCAAGTACTGCATTCTTAGACGTAATAAAAACAGTCTACGAAATTTTGTCACCCTGTCTCAAAATTACACAACTTCTTTCAAATAATATATTATTTTCCATTTAAAGAAAACTTTTTTTGTGTAGTTTGGGTTTATCTTTTTTGTGTCTTTTGGTTGGTGTTTCATTGGAAGTTCCCCTCCCAAGGTAAATGTCTAAATCCGCCACCAATTCCCATATGATCCTTTTTAATATAAGTTTACAAAATGACGCTCGTCCCCCATTTTTAATGATTACGCCACTAAAACATAAAAATTATAAACAGGTGACTTAGTTCACTTGTTCAGCCAAAAAGTTCATTAATTTAAGTTGTATAGTTCAGAAAATAATTGGATGATGAAGACTTTCGACACGCATTGTATAATAAGATAATCACAAATTTATATAATTAGTATAAATATCTAATTAAGTTGGTTTAAGATCGTTTATTACATGAACAAATCAAACAAAGATCGTATTTTTTAAATGAAATAAAAATTTTCGTTTAAAACAAAAGTTAATTTTTTTTTAAAGCAAACAAAATATGTTTAAATGTGGCAGTTAACATTTATTGTCTTATTTACTCTCTTACTCATTTGGAATTTATGTAATTCAGAATTATTGTAACATTCATTAATTTAAGAATTATTTAGGTCAAAACCGTTCTATCGCTAGATTAATCTGAGAAATTAAAATCTTTTTTTTTTTCATTATTATTAAACAGCTAACCTGTGTTAATACCACTGAAATCGGGTACCAGTTGACAGTCTGGATAATCTGAAATGTAGATTAACGTTGCTGTAGGAAAAATTATGGAAACTGATAGAAATATACTGTTTGTTAACTTTCATACAAGCATTAAAAATTCTTATCTTTAAATATTTGTCCACATTTTATACTGTAATAGACCTAACTGACTGACAATAGCAATAGACATCTGATAATTTCTATATTAATATTGTATATACTGATTAAAATAATATATCTTTTAAATAAAACTTTTTTATTATTTAAGTATTTAGTTGTGATGATACATTTTCCGAACATAACAGTACCAAGAGACATCTGACATTCGCTATAGAGTTTGAATTGTCACAAATGAATGGATTTATTGGTTATTTAGTTACTGTTCTTAAATTTCAGACAACCACAAATAAAACCTGTGTATACAGTCTTACCCAGTTAGATCTATAAAATTTGAAGTTGTTAACCAATGCTAACAATTTTTTTTTAAATATATTGTAACATAAATTGAACGTGGATGGGAAGAAAGTATGCCTAGAAGTTGGGTATTACTGTGGGTAATATAAAAATTAACCGAAGGGGACGTTTAGTCTTGGAGTTTAAGTTGGACGAAGAATTCCAGGTCTAGATACGGTCACTATGCAAATGGGCACTCAAATGTTTTGAAGAACACAACGACGAGCTTTGTGACTTGTGTCTTCAGATTGCTTATTAGTAGACTTAGGCAAATATGCAAATTGCATATTTTGCATATAATGCATAAAAAATGCAAAAATGTCCAATTTTGCATATTTTTATAAAAGTGAGCATAAAGTGCATATAATTTGAAAATTTGGCGTTAACTATATATTTTTATATTCAAACTTACAGATAGCATGAAAATGCAAATATTTAATTTTGTTTTATAATCACTTGGTATTCAAATTCTTGATATAGTAACTAATAAAAGACAGCGGCTTATAGTTTTGTCACGTTTTGTCCTGGAATTAAGGGTTTGTGTTTGCCAGTTTATGTCTCTAGGTAAAAATTTTTATTTTGACGGTCAGTTTCACTTGGTTTCACTTTTGTTGTAAAATTGGAGGCGTAAACAATGTATATTTTTTATTGTGAATAATTATTGAGCTTTGAAAATGCCGAAAATAAGCAATGTTTCAACTTGGATAAAACCTTACAAAGAGCTATCTATGGATATGGATAAAGTTTATTGCTCATGTTGTGGCAAAACTGTAAGTACATACGTATTATTTTTTATTTTATTTTAAAAATTTACACGGTGGTACAAACAAAGATTTTAAAATTGGAGATTATGTTTAAGAAAAGTACCGACACAACGCTAGTTCGCAATAAATCGATGTATTTTTTCTTTTTTCAAGCATTTTTAAACTCCTTGCGATAAAAAATAGGATACCTATTTAAAATTCAAATCATTCAATAGTCTACTGAAAGGTCGTTAACATCTTAACAACTAAAACTAACTCATAACATCGTTACATATATATACCAAAAGTATTATTCTAGAATAATCCAAAGTAGTCCCACCTCTAATTCGCCTACGTGACCGGTTGTTCTCTCTCGCACTCGATACATCGCGAAAGTTCTCGAAGCGTTTTCGAGATGCAACCGTTACATGGGCCATGCCGAAAGCATGTTCGTAACAATATATATTGGACTTAATTAGGTGCTTTTAATTTATGCTCACAGTATTTTTTCTTTAAATGTAAACAGAAAAGACCAAGAGCCTCTTGTAAATATTTGGGGGTTCTTCTTTCTTGTACATACATTTCTTGACATTTTCCAGATTACTACACCGATTTTTATTTGATTTCATTTAAATATTTTAATTGTTATGCAAAAACGGTTCATTTTTAGTTTATTTCTACAATCTTAGATTTTAAAAATGGGTACAACTATAGAATATTTATATTCTTTTTTAGATTTTATCTGAAAAAAAATTTCAAATACATCAGCATGTCAGAACCGCGAAACATTTAACTAAAAAAGTAAAAACCACATCCGGTGAAAAATATCAACCTTCAGTGTCCAAGTGCTTTCAGTCAAGTTCCAAAAAACAAACCAAACAAGAAATTTTTAACAAAGACTTGTGTCGTGTATTAGTATCTTCTAATATACCGCTTTCAAAATTATCTAATGAAAACTTTAGTTCTTTTTTAAAAAATTATTGCAAACAAAACATTCCCAGTGAACGAACTCTAAAGAGAAATAATGTCAAGTTGTTATACTCCTCAGTTATCCACAACATAAAAGCCGAAATAGGTAATAATTACTTTTACATATGTGTGGACGAGACCACTGACTCGTCAGGAAGATACATTGTGCACATTTTGATTAGTGTACTTAGCGATGAAACCTTTCCAAAATCGTTTTAATTTCCTGTAAGCAAGTGGAAAAAACCAACGCTTTAACAATATCACGGTTTCTACAAGAAGCATTAGCAAACTTTTTTCTTCCTGCTGCTGTGCCTAATGATAAATTATTCCTTATTTTATCTGATGCCCCACCATATGTGGTGAAAGCAGGACAAAATTTAAAAATATTTTATCCAAACTTAATACATGTCACTTGTTTAGCGCATGGAATAAACAGAGTTGCGGAGGAAGTAAGAAAATAATTTCCACTAGTTAACAGTTTAATAGCGAGCGTCAAAAAGGTGTTCCTGAAATCACCTGTAAGAATACAATGTTACAGAGATATGCTTCCTGCTGTTCCGCTGCCACCGCAACCCATTTTAACACGTTGGGGAATATGGTTGGAAGCAAGCTAATTTCTATGCTGATCATTTTGTTGATTAAAAAAAAAATAATTAACCATTTTACGGATGATAGTTGCCAATCTTTATTGGAAGCTAAGCAAGCCTTTCAAAATAACATCCTCTAACAGCAACTGTCATTCATAAAATCAAATTATAGTTTTGTCCAGAAAACTATAACTCAATTAGAATCCTCAAAATTATCATTGTTAGAGAGTAGTTTTAATAAAAAAATTTGAGTCTTTGTGTCAAAACGTTAAAGGTACTATAGGAAAGGAAATTTTTCAAAAATTTAAAGTAACCATGGAAAAACATAGTGGTTACCAGGTTCTTTCTGAAGTAGTTCAAGTACTAGCTGGGGCATTTTCCGAACCACTTAATTTAGAACCATCTATTAGAGTAAATTTGAAAAATGCCCCAGTTACATCAGTTGATGTCGAAAGAAGTTTTTCTATTTACAAATATATGTATTCAGATAGAAGCTATAAGTTTTTATTAGAAAATTTTGAACATCATTTAATAATCTATTGTTACCACAATTCAAAATAATATTTATATGTTAAAATAATTGTATATGTTATGTATTTATAATATTTAAGTATTTTGTAAATAAAAAAATATTGTAAATATTTTTTATTACATGCATATTTTCTAGATAAATATGCATATTTTGCATAAAACACTGCATATTTTTGCATAAAATACTGCATATTTATGCGCATATTTCATACTTTTTTATTTGCATATTTGCCTAAGTCTACTTATTAGGAACGGAAGATACTGAAGTAAGAAAGAATAAAGAAATTTAATTATACAAAGTGAAAAAATGGACAAAGATTGAAACAAATTAAAAGGAAAATGTCTATCTTTTCTATACAGGACAAGGAAAACTCTTAAAAGTAAAATACATATAAAAACAAATAAACAATCACACTTAAAGGTAATGGATTTTCTAAATAGCTAGGACGTTGTAAATAGTTGCGTAGATATAACTGGCAACGATGAAATGGAAGATTAGACAGTCCGACACATTTATGGTTACGTATGATAACCCAGGCAAAGTTTAAAAATAACGTAATTTAATTGCAAAATATAATTTAAACAATGAGATATTTAATTCAAGAAAATTAAAATTGTGATACATACATCAAATATAAAATTGTAAGAGTAGGCATCAAAGCACCAGAATTCTGGGGTGCTGAGCCAGAGATATGGTTTCTCCGACTAGAAGCTCAATTTCGACAAGCAAAGATCACCTCGGATAGCTGTAAGTTTGATCACACAGTAGCTAGCACACAGATCACACAGTGATATATTATTAGAAGTAGCAGACAAAGTGAGAAACCCAACTAACGACAATGCCTATGAACAATTAAAAGTTCGGCTTCTCGACAAATATGGCATCAGCCCAGATGAAAATATCCACAGGTTAGGAACTCACTCTGGGTGACTTAAAACCTACTCAACTGCTTCATCAGATGCAAGCTCTGGCCATGGATAGCATCAGTATACAAGTTCTTAAGAATATTTGATTGGACCGCCTGCCACCTTCGGTTCGAACTTGCTAAGAAAGCCGATAAGTTTATCTGGTGTTCTAGTTTCCAGTCATGGCTGTTACCGAAAGCCCCACCTTAGACAAAGCAGTGGCTGCATTGAGTGACCAAGTTAAAGCTTTATCCAAAAGATTAACTGTATCTGAAGAAGAGCAACAGCTTCGAATGATCAAGAGCATCAAGTTATCATCTGGCGAGCAGTGTTACTACCATCGAAGATTTGGTGCGCAAACAAAATCAACAAGGATAAATCAAAATTCATAAAACGGACAGTGAACTTCCTGGGTGCCACAGTCTCCCCAACTGACGTTCTTTCATTACCGGCTAAAGTTAGTGCGATTCGCAAGTTTCCACAATCTACGACCTATCGACAGCTACGACGTTTTATGGACATGCTCAATTTCTACATACGTTGGTTATCAAACGCTGCGAAAGAGCTAATGCCACTAACAGAGCTACTATCTCAGCAAAATAAGAAACAGCACGAATTCACATTGACACCAACGGCGGCAGCAGCTTTCACCAAAGTCAAAGAACTCCTGGCCACTTTGACTGAATTGGTTTTTGAAGCACGGAATGCTCAATTGAACGGTGTTTGTTTGAATCGGCGGTGTTTTGCAACAGCTCGTAGGTGAACACCTACAGCCTATCGCCTTCTTTTCTCGAAAACTTTCTGGGACGGAATGAAACTACAGCACTGATTACCGTGAGCTACTTGACATATTCAGTGGCATACATCACTTCCGCCATTTTCTCGAGGGCATGACGTTTACGATTTATACCTGATTGGAAGGCAAACTGAATCACGTTTGCCTTCCAACAACGACATGAAAGACAGTCTCCACAACAGATACGTCAACTGAATTTATTGGCCAATTATTCTTGACCGATATTCGACATATTCAGGGTGCAGAAAATGTCGTTTTCGATTGTCTCTCTCTCTCTCTCGACCTGAAGTAGACGCTGTCAGAGCACCCATTACCATTGACTATGACGGGCTCTCCGAAGCTCAGACAGCAGAAGAGGGTCTCCAACAAACCCTGAACGATCCTGCCAGCTCCTTACAACTTCAACGCATAGTACTACCAGACAGCTAGCGACCCAGTTTTTGTTCAGTCCAAGATGATCGTGTACAAGTTTATGTGCCAGCTGTATTCCAGATATATGTTTCCCTGAAGTTAAACACGCAGTCCCGCTCAGGGCACGTGGCACAACATGAATCGTTAAGTCAAGCAATGGTCACGAGAGTGCATCCAATTTCATCGTGCCAAAATTGGACGTCACACTGTTACACCTGTGAAACCTCTAGGAATGCCTGATGATCGATTCGCACACATACATATCGACATCGTGGGCGCACTTCCAACAAGTCAGAGCTTTCGATACCTGTTTACAATCATCGATCGTTTCACGAGATGGCCAGAGGCCATAACTATTCCAGAGATTACAACCGAAGTAGTCGCCTAGAAACTTCTTGGGGAATGGATATCCTGGTTTGGTGAGCCAGCGACCATAACTACAGACAGAGGTAGACAATTTGAGAGCCAGTTGTTTCGCCAGCTCAATACAATGCTAGGAGTACATCATATTAAGACCACTGCCTACCACAGTCAAGCGGGTGTATTGAACGTTTTCACCGTAGTGGCAAGTTTATCACAGTAGATGTCCAAAATGTTACTCAACGAGTTTCCATCGATCGACTCAAACCAGCATACATTCTAGCGGCCCAACAAGTGCAGGAAGAACATGCATATGCCAAACGCCTGCTGAGCAACACAGGTCAACAGAGCCGTTCGAAACCAGCAGGTTCCTCACTGGAGGGGAGCCCTGTGGCGAATTGACACTTAACTGCCTGCCACACATGGGTGGACTGTGTTGCTGAAGCGGGTGAACGTCGGCGCCGAAAGGCAGGCTGGCAAGAAGACAGAAGAAGAGAAGGCAGTTAGCTGATCCTCATCAGAATAGGATTTAACTAAAGTGTTAGTAAAGCGATTACTTTGTTTCCCGCAAAACAGGCCACCATATTATCAAAGAATATAGACGCTTAGGTTAGGTTAAGCGTCTATATTTTTGATATTACTAACAAAGAATATAGACGCTTATAGCTATAAGCGTCTATATTCTTTGTTAGAGATAATTCATGTCGTGGACCTGACGTAATCATTTAGTGACGTCGATCTACGAACGAAACAATGATATCAGGTAGGAATTGCTAAAAATATGCAGTTCTTTTTAGTGGATGATCATAGCGAGACAGAAACGAACTAGTTTTTGCGTTAGTGAAATAGCTATAATATTTTTTTTGTGAACAATCGTTTTTAATATTCTATCATTTTTTGGATCATTTTGAATAAAAAAGGTTAATTGTAATTTTTCTCTTACGTTGATCGTTTTCAACTTATAAACAATTTACAACTGAAAAAAAAACGAAAAATGATGATTGAAAGCTCAAAAACATACAATTATTTTTGAATTCACCAATCCTTGTTCTATCAGTTTCTGATACTTTAGTTTGGGCTTATTTAATTTAAAAACATTGTTTTTAGTTGTTTGAGGCCCTTATCACAACCAAAAATTGGATTTATACAAAACTGTTTAATAAATTAGGACCACTTTTTGTATGAGCGACCTCTTGAACATTATTCTGCGGTATTTTATGAAAGTGATTATGCAAAAAATCGCATGGGAATATTTTTCCCAAGGAATTCGAGGTTTTCGTCTTGTATAAACATATTTTGCTGAACTTAAAACCAAAATCCTATTTTTTTTATCATACCTTGATTTATTTATTTATTTGTCCTTTAGATTTTTTTCAGTTCTTAAAAGGTTTATGTATAAGACAAATTAGTGCAATGTAAATATTTTACATTTTTACACAGCAATTCTTATCGGCAGCTAAGACGAGAAGTCGTAAATTTTTATTACATCTTTCAATGTGAGATAAAATAAAAATGCGATGACTAAAATGGAAGGTAATGATACGATTAGAGAAACATAATATGTCATGTTTATTGGAAATACTCGACATCATTACCACGTGCAAATCCTACCCCTGTCACCTAATTTCCTATGAAATTAAAATGGTAAATGTTTTTAGGGTCCATTTATTTTTTCGGGCATGCGTACTTACGAGGTCCACGACGTTTTGAAACATCTTTACTAACCTAAGGTGTTTGTTTACAAAATGTCTGTTCGAAAAAAATGGCTGACACAATTTTTTGATGAAAGGTCATATGAATAAACTACCACAGGACACGTAGAATACAATCGACAACGCTGCTGCTGTCATTTTACGAACCAACGATTCGGATGTACTCGATTTGATATATTTTTGTTTTTGCACTCATTCATGAATGAGTATACTTAACCACATATTTGCATTGATTATAATGTCCTCTTTGGTCTCACAATTTAGAATTAATTAGGCATTCTACGGCTCATAAACAGAATAAGAAAAGTTTAACAAAAGCTGTGAAGAAATTTAACTTTAATATTATTACCTACTGTACATATTCCAAGCGTGGAATACATTGTATATAATGACTGTAACAAAGGAAACATTTGTTCAACTGCAAGAAAAATATGGTAAAGTTATTAAACTACTGGAAGAAGATAGTAAATTAGATCCTGAAACTGAACCATTTTTATCAAAATATTCCGCTAGGCAAATTTTGATTGGTATGAAAGCACAAATTGAAAGTTTGTTAAGGGGCCAGGGAATGGAAGAATCTTGTCGAAAAAAGTTAAATGGTAATGTATAAACATGTATGATACCTAGTTTTAATTAAGGGTTATGTGACAATCAATACTTCACGACTTTTTAATTCACACTTTGAATCCTTCCTTGTCTAAGCTTTGAATGATATTTGGGGAAGGTTAGCTTAGGCAGTTATGCATTTGTTTTTATTAATTTTTTTTTGTGCTAGGTCAATTATTAATGTTGCCTTTTTTAATGGCTTTCATCAAGCCTGTTCATGAGGTCCATTCCATGAATTTGTGAGCTTTTTTTCTATTAGAGTTAGCTTCATACATCCTGATGCTAGTCTACATATTTTGTTTAGGATGACATCACTTTTTGGAGTGGATCTGAACCAGACCAGGGAAGCTATTCAGGGAACTATCTAGCATGACCACAGGCAGTTTAGTATATTTGTGTGTTCGCAAGTGAGACATCCCATTAAATTTAGAATCTCCTATTTGTTGGTGTCAGGAGATAGAAGAAGCTTACTTGCATCTTGACTGCTGCCATGATTCCACCCCCAAGCCAGACCATTATCTTGTCTTCTTTATAAGCTCATATTCAGCATCAACAATATTTACTATGGGGTGTCCGAGTGAGCAGATCATACAGTTTTGTCAACAGCCTTCTGTGATTCACTTTATTGTGAACAGAGTGCAGGTCAACCAGTTTGAGACCTGCTATTTGTTTATTTTCTATTCCTTCTTCTATGTGTTCTGTGAGGTTGAGAATTTGGCTGTGCATAATATAACTGGTCTAAACCCAGGTGGTATAAGATTCTTATCTACATTAAAGATTGATGTATAGTTTTTGGGCCTATCTGGATTTACTTGTAAACCGTGTCTCTAGGCAATTTTTTTCAAATTGGGGGTTTGTAATTATGTTTAATTTCTGAGGTATTGAACTGGACCTCCATTTAGAAGGAGCTGTTGAGCAACTTGGTCTGGTGTTACTTTATGGGGTTGCCTAGTTCAATTAGGGTCGCAACTGAGCTTCTTGATGAATTTCCATACCATCTACCTACTGAGTGTCATATCAATTTTGCCCTTCCATCTATTTTGTTAGTCTTGCCTTACTGAATATTTCTATTAGTGCCTTTTTTTTGTTTTTTCTTTATACAGTTTTTCATATGTGACCAGAATGTCCAGTCTCCACAAAGGTGTCATAGTTCTCCTGGGTATGCCTCAAATGATTGATGGCCATGTCTATGTACTATACGAATTTTTTTTATTTGGCCCTTTGGAAGTTGAATGTTCGATGGAAAGAAATTTTTATTGTTCTTATTGTTGTATACACCTATATCCTTATAGGGATGTACCAAATTTGTATAGGATTGGTTCATAAACTTTTTTTATGCTGCAGTTCTGGATGTTGGGAGTTTATGAAGTTATAGCTTTGTCTTCAGATTTACTTGGTAAAGGAACAGGACAATTTTGGGTCATGTAAGAATGTCAAATTATATGTTTCTGCTCACTGCTCCAACACTTGATGATTATTATCTGTCTTACTATAGAGGTCCCTCACTCTCAAGAGGGATGTGGCGATGGAAATCTCTCACAATGAACTGGGTCTTTTAGTATTTTTAAATCGGGGGTCTTTGTGAAGTTAAATATTGTTTCTGATGGTTTGTGACTGATGTCACCGCATTGTCGCTGCTCTTGATGGTTCAATGCTGTGTTGTGTTGTTCTACCTGTCAATAGCACTGTCAAGTCTGTGTAATTATTGCACTGTTATACTTTTGATGTGCTCCCTCTACAATTAGGCACAGTGAACTTATCTTTGGCCTGCATACATATTTGTCTCTATAGGTTTCCTGTAGACACAAAGTCCCAGCTTATGGTTCTGCCTAGTTTGGATACAATGTTTTTCTTGTTCTTCAAAAGTCCCTTAACAGTTAGGCTAACAGTTAGAATTGACTGAAAAAAGCTCAGTGAAGCTACTTTGTTGATATGACTTTTTATTTTTCGTGTATAATATTTAAGGTGACTATGACCAAATTGAACTTTAAAAATTGATATATACTTGTTTGAATGTTTTATGTCTATCAGGATTAATTACAAAACTTTTTAAAAACTGATACCTTACTAAGAAATGAATAATTCTTGTTTGCTTTCTTGTTGTTTATTGTAGAATGATATAAAGAACACATAATTTAGTAATGAAAGTGTCCAAACATATTAATTTTGTTTTTCTTTTACTTTTAGCCATGCTAGGTACTGTTTATTTGTACCTGGGTATGATATCACTTGATACAGGAGAAGTTTCTATGGGTAAAAGTAATCTTGAAAAATGCAAAGAAATAATAGAAAAATTTCAAATGGAACCAGATTTTATATTAATAGCACTCAATATGTATAACCAGTTCGGAATAATGCTGTCAGTTAATGAACCAAAAAGTTCGAAATTATATTTGGATATAGCTGAAAATTTATATGCAGACTTTAAAAGAAAAGGTGCGAATCCAATTGATATTAGTGATTTATTTCAATTAAATAATGAATCACATAATGTGAAAATTGGTTTACAAAATTTGGAAACAATACACACACTCACATTATATTATTTAGCTCAGATATTTGGCGCAATGCAAGATGCTTTAAGAAGTTCAGTGTATTGTCATTTAACATTAAAAAAACAATTAGAAATGGGTGTCTATGATCCTATCGATTGGGCATTGAATGCAGCAACATTATCCCAATTTTTTATGGAAAAAAATTGTTTTAAACAAGCACGGCATCATCTAGCAGCAAGTTTGTTTATTCTTGATGAACATAAGAAACAGTTGGATTTTAATAAAGAAGAAACTGAAGCTTACAATGCCCAGTTAGAGACTTACAATCATAGGAGTGCTGATGTTGCAAGATGTTGGTTAAAATATGGAATAATTCTACTTTCAAAATCGAAAGAACGACTTTTGAATCATACTGATGACATTACTGAACACTGTTCTCTCTCAACAAATTTTTCAGATCTGAATATTAATTTCGAAGGAAATCTGTCAAAATATGATTTAAAAAATTTAATCTTTAGTGATCTTAATATATCAAGTTATGAACAAGAAATAACGGATCAATTCATATTAGTTCTACCTGACGCAAAGAAAGTATTTTTACATTCTCAAATGTGGGCCAACAAAGCTCAAGAATATTACACTTTAGAAACTTTAGCATCGGATTTCATAGAAATAGTATTAGATCAAACACAGTTATATTATAATCTAATATTCTTTGAAGATGATTCAGAGAATCAAGCTAAATTGCACAAACGGAGGATAAAACTTCTTGAAAACGTCATTGCGAATGTAAATTCTCAATATTATCTACAATATTGTAGGCAAGTTTGGTTTGAATTAGCTAGAACTTATGCCGATATTTTAGATATAAAATATGATAAATTAAGAGATACAAAATCCCGACCTACTCCACATAGTCTCGCAAAAATAAACCACTTAGTCGATAATGGTATTACTCATTATACAAACTTTATAAATTCCTTTAAAGATAAAGTCACAGAAGTATTACCAGAAAAAATTCCGGATGATGTTGAAAGGCCATTCCTTCAAGCCTACTTTCATAAAGCTGCTTTATACGGAAGATATGTATCTCTTGACAAAGAAGTGCAGTTAAAAAACACCGAATTAAGCTTAGATTGCTATAAATATATTTATGATTATTGTGAAAAACATAAAAAAAGTAAAGAACTCATTGCCATGGAACATGGTATTTGCAAGGAGATGGTTACCTTGTTGCCCGTAAAAATACTCAAATTGAAAAATTCCTAAGCTTCTATCTTTCAAGTTAAAAACTGTCTTGTTTACTGGATCCTAGTCATAATAAGAAAATATTCTATTTCGTGTATAAGAGTTTTTTCAGTAATTATTAATAAATACAGTTGTTTATTGAAAGTTTTTTTTAAATATTTTTCCGACATTTTTCAGAATTTTTAAACCTTTCATGGAGACATTGCTTCTGGGCCTGAACGTCCAACTGTTTCAGTCGTTATGGGACCAAACTGTCACAGCTGGTGATGTTTAAATTTCTGATAGCCGTGGCTAATCGAAGTATTTTCATTAGATTATTATAGTATCGAGATCGACATAATTTTCTTTCAAAGAAGACTATAGGCCCAATACTCAATAATGGACTGGACATAAATACAACGATAAATATATCAAAGACAAAGCTAGTTGTGGTTAAATACGTAAACTGGTGAAGAACGAAAGAAAACCGCAACTATAACATCAACATTTGAAAATAAAACAGTCAATGACTTTATTACAAGAAGAGTCAAAACTTTGAAATAGAAATTTAAAAATGCTGCAAGCTCGGTTGGAACAAAAGTTAGTGAAGTTAATGTGGGTCCCCACACCCATGCGAATAACGAAAATGAAAACCTATCAAAGAGCGCATATCGCTGTAATAGTGAAAACGCGAGAATCGTTTAATAATTAAAATCATCATTTACAAAAAAGTTCTGGGTAGGTAGGGGAAGTGCAGGTATTGACGCCCACTTAGCAATTTATTGAATTAAACAAAAACTGTAGGTCTTGAAACAGAATGTCAACTGTCAAAATACGGTCATGTTATCTACTTCTAATTATTTAAGCCTAAAAGTGTTCATTTATTTTATTTTGCGGAGTATTACGTTTGTTTTCACAAACTTCTATGGCGCTGTTGGGATCATCCGAATTATGATCGTTGCAAATTTCCATTTCATAGAGGGATAAAGGGCTTGACGAACTATCGTCAAATTTAACTTTCCTCGTGACAAGTTTTACTTTCTTACTGACGTTTTTTACAGTTAATGGAAGTTTTTGTTTTTCTTTCTTCTGTAATTTTCTCCTCCAGTTTTCTTTTTCTGGAGTTGCCGTCAAAATCTTTGAAATACCTAATTTTCTACCCCTCTTTTAATTTATTTTCAGTCACTACGTACAACGGTGACATTTCTTCAAATAGATATATCTCCTTGTCTCATTTAGATTCGTAACATCCGATTTTGATGATGGAGTGACATCTGCCTGAGCTTCGTTGGCTTTTGATGTAGTTGGAATGACATCAGGTTCATCTACATCTTTTGAAGGCACTCGATTTGTTTCTGAGGTATAGGGAGTAATATCAACTTCAGGAAGTTGTAGTTCGACAGAGGGAATATTAGAAAGGGTGGAAGGTAAAAAATCTTCACCCGTGAAAATATTTGGTATATATATGAAACAATACCACTTATTTCGGAGCCCTTTTAAACTTTTTCAATGGTAACTACACGAACGAATACCTGATTAAAAAATAAATATACTATATTACCGAACTCTATTGCACTTTTCCCTTTCCGTGTCTAACTGCATTTATAGCTTCCTGAAGATGTTCTGCTCCAAGTTGTCTTTGCGAATTCACTCATGTCTTCGGCATTCTTTATCCTGATTTAAAAATGTATAATACCGCCCAAGTTGGGCGAAATTACCCGCCATTGCCATATTACAAGTAATACAATTTTTGATCTTTATTTCTCAAAATATTGTAAATATAATAATAGGGGAACGACGGGTAATTACGAACACTTAAGGAAAATAATTGTTTATTTGAAATATAAAAATGTTGAACATTTGGAAACCACTACACAGTGACTAACAGTAATGCAGCTATTAATTTTTGTTATTGAATAATCAAAAATAAAAATTTTAATAATAAAAAAACTCAATTAAAAATTTTCACGAAATGTTCGCTGTTACCCGAAATGTCGGGTAATAATAAACATGAGAAGGGTAATGGCGAACAGTATTACCTATTAACAAAAATCACATTTATAGTTGTCCGGTGTGTCCGAGCCGCTGCATAATTTATGCACCCATCCACCACATATAATGCAACGGAACCAAAGTTCGCTTTTCCCGAACTCACCACAAATTAAACAAGATTCTCCTTCATTACAATCGTCGGTATTAATATCGTCATTGTCATCAGATTCATCATCTTTATATGATGTCGAATCTTCCTCTTCGCTTGAAGATTGTAGTACTTTTCTCTTTGCAGTTTTATTTTTCTTTTTTAAAAAATTTTGTTTTTCAATTTCTTTTTCCATTTTTTGTTTCCTTTTAAGCTCCTTTTGTTCGAGTTCTAATTTCAAAGGCGTTGAGGTTAATATTTCGGATCTTTGTTTTTTTCTTACACCCTTCTTCGGAACAGATATCATTTGTTTTTCTTTCGGTAAAGGCAAGATATCGCTGAATGAAACATTTTCGGTATTTTCACATATCTGGTTTTCTTTGGAAGAGCCTGGTTGGGGTTCCAGTAAATCTTCTTGAATAGTTTGTGAAAGACCTTCTTGGCTATTATTTTGTTGAGTTTGATTATCGTTTGAACTGTAAAAGTCTTCTTCATTAAATGTATTTCGGTTGAATGAAAAAATTCCGGTCTTCTCAAAACTGTTTGCAGCTTTGTCTATGCTTGCAACTCTAGTATACGCCTTTGAGAATAAAGTGCTTATATGGCACATTTCAATTTTCTCATAGGGTTGAGATTTTAAAAACGAATCACATTCAACGTCATATGCTCGCTTCAATGATGAGAAAAAGCTAACGTCTAGTGGTTGCAGACGATGCGAGGTATGTGGAGGTATCATCGAGCAAAAAGACAAAAGAGGGAATCTAATCGTTATGAAAAGGCGACCAAAAAAGTGGCCTCTGATGGCGGACATATCCGGAAATGCGAATGCGCCAAATTTAAATTTTCCGACACTTATTAACAGTAGCTATAAAATAGTTTTCAGAATGTGTCTTAGACGAGAAAATTTTAATTAAATATTAACGATAACAGTCTAAAATGTGAAACAATTGTTAAAAAACTTCAATATAAATAAGATTTCATGTGGCAGTTGGGACAAATAATAACATAACCCAACTAAATTTGATTTCTTAAACAAGGAAAGACTCTCTTTCCTTGTTTAATTTGGCCTCTCAAGAGGTATTGACAGCATAATGATACCATTTTCTTTGCAAAAATTATAAATTGCAATAGACATGTGGGTGCAAGAACAACGAAGTTTTGAGGAAAATGCGGTCATATTTTATAAAAAGCAGGGTATTGAACATAATCTTGAGCAGAATGATTTCTGTTTAATAATTATGAATAAATCACAGACATATATGTTAGAGAAGTTTGGTGAAAACATAATTGCCATCGATTCAACACATGGTTTAAATGGTTATAACTTTGAACTTACAACATTAATGGTTGTGGACGAATTTGGCGAGGGGTTTCCATGTGCATGTATGTTCACAAACCGACAGGATACATTTATACATAAGCTTTTTTTTTTGAAAAACTTAAGGATGCTCTAGGACATACAATTACTCCTAAAACTTTTATGTCTGACATTACGGGGGTATTCTACAACGCTTGGCAGCAAGTAATGGGCAAACCTGGTTATCAATTATATTGTGCATGGCACATTGACCGTGCGTGGCAACAAAATTTATCAAAAATATCCAGCAGTGACAAAAAAAAGTGGGTGTATAAAACTTTGAAATATTTGCAATATATTCCAGAGACAGAAAAATTTCAAAGCAGTTTAATTAACAACTACGTAGAGTTTGCAAAATATTTTAAGAATAAGTATAGTACTAATTCCAAACTTTGGGCAGTCTGCTATAGGCGAGAATGTGGAATTAATACCAATATGTACCTAGAGTCTATGCACAAGACAATAAAATACTTTTAATTGCAAGGTACAACTGTAAAACGATTAGATAAAGGCTTACATGCGGTTTTAAAATATATTCGAGATAAAGTTGTTGATAGAATCATAAAAAAACTAAAGGTAAGCATACTAAACGCATTTCTGCAATTGTTTCAAAACATCGTCAAGCAAAAACATTAGGTATCTTTTGAGGTAAATCAGAATGAAAATGAAACGCTTTTATCAACATTTGGTGATGATAATACCACTTATACTGTTACAAAAGTAAACGACATTTCTTGTTGTGAATTACAGTGCAAATACTGCAGTATATGTGTGCACGTTTACCAATGTTCGTGTGTAGATTACTTTTTAAATAACACAATATATAAACATATACACTACGTAGGATTACATAATAATAAACCACCGACAGTATGAAAATTGTAATATTGAAGTTGAATCTATGCAGAAAAAAGTTTTTACTTTGCTAACAAATATATCTGAATAAGTAAGAGAATCTTCAAATGTAAAGGTTGCAAATCTTCAACCAAATCAAAGGTTGAATCTTCAAATTTACAAGAATGTTGCAGCTATTTAAAAAAGGCTTCTTTAATATTAAATGTTGAAGCTAATAATGTGTCGCTGTCGCTACCCAATACTGTTAGATCTGAACCTACAAACAAGAAAATTTAGAAGCAATTGCAGTTTTTCTCTACAAAGATGAAACAAAAACTTAAAAAAACTTTTGTCAAAAAGCTAAATATGGATGAAAAACAGTTAATTTCGGATGTGTTAAATACACGTCCGTACATTAGCTCAAATGTGGATAACGATCACAAATATTGTAAAAGTACTACCATAAATAATTTTTACAACAAAAATTGTTTTAAAATTCCATAAAATGAAATAAAATTCAAGTTTTTCAAAACCTGCTTCATTTTATAGTCAACTTTTCTGTAACTCCCTATGAATTTGTCCCTGTTAAAAACAACTATGAATTTTTTCCTTGTCTTAAAACAGGTAAAAGTTAATGAAGAATAACTTTCGCTTAAAATAAAATAATTGAGTTTCTTAGCACAGTCTCCGTGGACACATTGTAAATAATAACTTAGTAATTTTTAGAATATACTAATCCCGATGGCTTATAACTTAATATTTTTGTTTTTGAAAAAGCCTTCACTTGCAACAAACGTTTGAATTGCGCGCGGTTTTAAGTAAAGATACCAACCTGTAGCCAACCAGCACGGAGAGCTCTCGATAGCCGCTCCTCTTATGGAGGCCATACACGTTGGGCCTTCCCAGAGATATGTAAGACATATCACTGGACTCCCTTCCATATCACTGGGCCTTTCTACATACTCTGTTGGGGTGTATACTGGGGTATATACTCTGTTCCTAACAGGCCTCCTTAATAATAACTGATTAGTAGTAACACAGAATACTAAGTGATTAGTATTCTGTGGTAGCAATTTATTGTCACAGAGCAAGAAATAATTCTGTGACTTCATGAAGACCACAAATTATGTTCAATTTTACTGTGTTGGTACGACTGATAAAATTTATTTCCATCTGTGGTTCCATCTCAATAACCAACAGTGCTGCCACTTCTAGTGATTTATCACTAGATCCACGGATTTTTATGAGTGTTAAAAAGTCTGTAATTTATTGCAATAATCTGTACAAAAAATGATGAAAATTTTTGGTAATTTTAATTATTTAAACGTCGGCAAATACAGAAGTGGCATCATCACTAATATAAAAATCTTTGATGTTTTTTATTATTAATTTACTTAATGGCTCAATAAAATAAAAAATACAACGAATAATATGTATAGAAAAAAATGATTGTTGAACAATTCAATAAAAAAAACACTTTCGTAAAATTTTAGGAACGATAATAGTATAATAGTATATATACCAATACTATATTTATAATATACTTATACTTTATATTACGATAATATACCATATTTACTATACTAAATTATACAGTTAAAATAAAGATAATATAACTGTATAAAAATGGTGCACTCTAAATACTGGAGAATTACAATTCTAACCGTTTGCCGTTTACGTTACACCTTTTGCAACTTATTTTTTAATTTGTTTGAAAGCAAAATGTCATTATATTCATATCTTATTTAAATTATGACATTTTATTATTGTATATATTAAAATATATTTATATTTTTATGAATTAGATTACGAGAATTTCTTCTGATTTGTTTCATTATTTTTCTTAAAAATCACGTACTTTTGGCTGCAGAATAAACGACAGCACTGCCAAGCTTGAAATTCGAGTTCCCCTCCTACCTTCCGCCAGATGCTGCTATCAGAGGTTTTAGACATTTTAGTTTCATTAATGTAAATGAAAAAGCAGAGAAAAAGCTTTCCTATCTGAAATTCGTGTTATTAAAACATTAAAATAAGTTCTAAAAGGTATTTGGATGAGAAATGTACCAAGATAATAAGAATTCAATGACATAATTTTGTTTAACAATCAGGTAATATTAAAATAACGTAGTATTGCTCACAGAATGAGATAGGGGGCATTAGGAAGCCATCTTGTTTAATTTTAAGTACTTGGATCTTTAATAATTTTTAACATCTTTTACAATTTTTAGAATATAATAATTTATTAAAGTATAATAATGTTATTTTGATACTGTTGCAGTTATATTTCAATTTCGTTGTTTTGTTTTATCTCTTTAAAATTAATATATTTTGATGCCAAATAAACAAAACTAATAATCTTGTTATTGGATGTTTTAGATCAGTCAAGTCCATCTGTGTATTGGGATTGAACAAATATTAGGCTTATCCTACATATTGTAGTGTAATTTTGGGTTTTATAAACCCAGACTTTTTATATTGGACAGTAAATATGACAGAAACCATAAAATCAAACAATAATCACCTTATGGGACTACCCAACACAGTGTAAGTATTCTGATTGTTCATTTTTATTGCTTGTTAAAAGTTTTCTAGGTAAATATTAGCCTGTGTATAGCCTAACAAAGAAAATTTGACTTTAAAATTGTATTCCTTAGTTTGTATCTTTGTGATTTTTTAACTATATGTGCTAATAAATTATTGTACATCTATTTTAGTCCTTGTGCATCATATATCAACTTATAAAATACCGAGTGAGAATTTAAAATCAATTTTAAACCTGTGGCAGTCCATACCAATAACATTTTTTTGAAATTTTTTGTGACTACTAATTGCACTTTTTTTAATATCAGGTATCAGAATACCTGCCTAACTATTTGCCTTTACCTTTAATTTAGATTAGCATCAAAAAACATTTTACTCTGCTTTTAATTTCTTGATAACATAAATATCTAATTCTATTGAAATTTTTTAATTGTGGAGGAGAGTTTATTTTTTTTAATATAAAATTTTTGATGGAGTAATTAAAGGAGTAGCAGTAGTTGTTATTTAGGGAAAATGAAACCTGTGAAAGAAATTTAGCATAGAGTAGTAAATATATATTATAGCATGGCCTAAAAAATATATAATACATTACACAACAAAGTTGCTAGCTTAAGTGAAAAATTGCCTTTTTGGATTTTTTTTTCTGTAGATAAATCAACAGTTCATTTAAAAATTGCATCAAGAATAAATGTACCTAAGTACCAATAATACTCATAATATCTGATAATGACAAAACAACATGTAATAAGCACACTTTGTCAATATTTTACCAGTAGGCACCTATCTAATAAGGAATCTTATGTAGTATTGAAATTTTAGTTATCAGCTGCATACTGCAACATAAATAATATTCCTCAGGGTGAGTCAGTGCAGGATCCACTATAGCCCTCCATCTTCTATGATCTTGTGCTTCTATTTCCCATTGTTATACCCTAATCCTAGATAAATCGGCTTTAACATCATCCTTCCATATCTGGGACAGCCTACTGATCTACTGTCTGGTTTCTCAAAAAACACTGTCTTTAGCACTATGTCTTCTTCTGATCTTTCCGCATGACCTGACCATCTTGTCCAGTTAGCTTTTATATACCTTACAGACCAATTCAGTATTGCGGTGCCTTCTCCACTCTCCAAATATTCTGAAAACCCTTTCAAATATCAGCAACTTATTTATTTTCTTGTTAGCAGCTCAGATCTTAATAATGATGATAGGGAGTATAATGCTCTATTCCTCTCAGCTATCCTTGCTGAGATCTCTTTTTGTATGTGGTTGTCATCTGTGATTACTGTTCCCAGATATTTAAACTCTTTCAAGTTAATAATCTAACCTTTGTTAATTGGTAATATGGGTTCACAAATTTGTGGATCTTTTACTTGCTGTTTTATTCGCTCCGTGCGTGACTGACCCCACACCTACCGCCTTCATCTGACAGTTTTGGACCTACCAATTTTCAGGTTAAACATATGACATATATTTGACATTGTTAAATACATGAGAAATTGACAATTATTAATAATTAACTTTTTAATTATATTTTTTCAGTTTATGTACAAAATAAATGTAGTATTAAAAACTGGGTTTCTCAAAATTCATCATAATATATCTTTTCAACCATAAACGGAAAAGAAAGGGAAAAATCTAGTACTGGCAAATCAAGTTTTTTACCTGAAAGAGCATATATTTAAAAACAGTAATAGTAAAAGTTATGATATAAAAGCTAAAGTCATCAGGCACTCTGCAGTTAGCTTGAAACCTTATAAAATATCATTTAAGGTAAATTAAACTTAAACTTACCAACACTTGAGTCAAGGAGGACATTGTTAGATTTATGTTTCTTACACAAAGTTATCAATGCTTTTATAGATTGTCCTCAACTCTTATCGCTTGTTAGTCTTAAAGTTCCTAGTAGAAGCAACAGACAATCAGAAATCTTTTCAGTGCCATTTCACCACACTAATTATGGTATCAATGAACCAACTACACGATTGGTCCGGAGTGCTAATAGCCTACCAAGACAAATGGATATTTTTGACTCCAAAATTAGTTTGTTTAAAAAACAACTAAAAAGTATCTTACAATAAGTTTGTTGTACATCTATATTATTCTTATATGTTTGTATTATTCTGAGGTGTTTGTTATTTTAATAATTTATTGTTGTTAACGTGTAACTTTGTAAAACTTGTGATTGTTATTTTAATAATTTATTGATTGTAAGATGTAACTTTGTAAAAATTGTAAGTAAATGGATGCCGTATATAAATAAATAAATTATTTAAATTTTTTCTATTTCAATTGCATAAAAATGAAGTTATGTGATATTTACTTTTTCATATTAATAGCATGGATCCATCTTTTTCTTTTCTCTAATTTATATGTAACCTTGGGAACCTATAAAAACTACACTTACTATTTTTGCTATTATTAGCACAATTAAATACGCAATATGTATTTTCACACATTTTTGATAAAATTTATGCGTAAAAAGGTAGGTCCAATTTTGTCATATTTCACCGCTACGCACGCTGGCATCGTTTCAAAGTACTCCTACCATGGTCACGCACGGAGCGAATAGATGGATCTTAGAAATAGAAACTTTTATTTTTTTCAGTATAATCATGTTTATTTATAATTAAGTGTATATACTTGGTGAATTTTGTTGTTTTCCTTTATTCCTTTTACTGGCAGCAATACCCATATAGGTATTTCTATGAATTTTCATGTATTTTTTATATTATCCACTACTCACTGGAAGCACAGTAAGAGTAATTTTCAATATTATAGAATACTGTAGGATATCTTGTTATATTCCAATCCCTATTAGAAACAGTTGTAATACATATTTCAAATTTTGCTAGTGTAGAAATCAATTTTTTGTAGACCCATGAAAAAGAAACTGGTAGATTCCAGTATATTTAAGTAAGGGGGTAGAGTATTTTTTTTGAACTTTTAAAATTTTTTAACTTTTCATAGATATTTTAGCAGGAAGCATGTCACTATATGGGCTTGCAATAGATAATACTGTGTGAGCATAAAAACAAACAGTAGGCGGTACTGTAGACTAGCCCTTAGCTTCATACAATGTTTCTGTATTTTTAAATAGAAAAAGAAAAGAAAAGAAAATATAAAACATTTCAAAAATCAAAATAACAAATTATAGTCAGTTTTGACATTTTGTATACCTAATGGCCACTCTCTTGCTAGGTACACAAATGGACTCTACTGCTGTGACTATAAATATGAAAATTTTTAAAATGTTTTACTAATTGTATTTATATGAAATATTTAAAAATATCAAGTTATATTAAAAAAAGTTGAACAGTAGGTGGTACTGTAAATTAGTGGGGAGCTTCATACTATGTTGTCTGTATTTTTTAAAATTTAAATAATATATTTAAAATTAAGTAAAGTAATTTTATTTTTTATTTTTTTTATATTTTAAAAAAATTCAATAAATTATTGTTTGCTTCTAAGGCTACCTGTTAACAAAGCAAACATTGTTTACTTATGACAAACCTGTCAAATTCAGACCAAATATTAATAATAACTCTCTTTACTTAATCAGTAGACCCATTTGTACCTTTCAGTGTTGGGCCATTTAAAATATAGTTCATTAAATAACAATATTTGACAGTCTTCTAAGGTGTTCTAGCTCTTAACAAACTTTCTCCATTCCTTCCTATTGGATGCCATCTGTGTTGCTTCCTGTTAAGTCTTACCCTTACTCTGCAGTATCTGCGAGGTGTCACTTTTCTATTCTTTAATGGGTCTTCCTCTTCTGTTCTTCCCTATTGATTTGGCGTCCCACACACTTTTTACTTGTCTATTATTGTCCATCCGGGTTAGATGTCCTAACCATGCCAATTTTTTCTCCTTGATTGACTCGAGTATCGGTTTAATTTACTGTATTTGTTTTCATGTATATACTCTTTGTTGCTTATATCAGTTCTTCACTTACTTGTTTCTTCTTTAGGCTTTCCCATATATCTTTTCTTTTGACTGAGTCAAATGCTTTTTCCATGACTATAAAGCTCAGATATATTTCTTTATTTTTCTTTAAGGCTTTTTCTATTACTTGTTGCATGGTGAATATATGGTCTTGTGTGTTGTGTCCTTTCCTGAATCCACTTTGTACATCCTCTAATTTATGTTCTATTTCTTTTCTAATTTTCCTTTCTATTATGGTTTCGTATACTTTTGCTGCTACACATAGTAGTGATATACCTCTATAGTTCCTACAGTCTCTTGTGTTTGCTTTCTTGTATATAGGTATAATTACTGCTTGTCCATTCTCCGGGTATTACTTTTCTCTTCCATATTAGGTTATATATGTATAACAATTTTTCTTTTGCTTTTACTCCTATGTATTTCATCATTTCTGGTGCTACTTCATCGCTTCCTGGTGCTTTTCCAATCTTTATCTTTCTTATTGCTTCTTCCAGTTCTTCTTTTTCTATAGTTTCTGGATTTTCTGTGTTTCTCATGGATACTCTCTTGTTATGGCTTTCTTTCTCCATTGTATTCGCTTGATTTCCATTCAGTATCAGCTTAAAATGTTCCCTCCATCTTTCCATTATTGTCTTATCGTCGTTTATTATTGTTCCTTCCTTATTCATTATGTTTCAGTTTCGTTTTTTTGTTGCTTCTTAGGTTTTTCAGTGTTCTGTAAAATAATTTTACGTTTCCTGTGCTGTTTTCTTCCATTTTTTCCCCGAATTTTTCCCAACTTTTCTTTTTCTCTTTGTTAACTATCTCTTTCTTAACTATCTCTTTAACTTTTGTTCTTTGTCTCTTATAATTTTCATATTTTTGTTGTGTTTTGTCTTGTATGTATTCTTTCCATAATTTCTTCTTTTCTATTATTTCACTTTTCACTTCATCGTTCCACCAAGATGTTTGTTTCCTTTTGTTGTTATTTCTTGTGGTTCCACATATTGATTTAGCTGTTTTTATCATCGCATTTTTAAATTTTCCCCATTCTTCTTCTATTGTTTCTGTTATTTCATGTTCATTGTCCATCTCTTTCTCTAGTCCTTCTTAGTATCTTATTCTCGTTGTTTCTTCCCTTAGTTTATAAATTTTTATTATTTCTTTGTGTTTTCTGTTTATGTTCTCATTTCTTTTTATTTCTTTTCTTTTGCTTTTGAATGTGGTTTCTAGTAGATAGTGGTCACTACCAATTTCATAACTCCTTTTTACCCTTACGTCTCTTATCCAGTTCTTCTCTGTTTTTTGCACTATAGTATAGTCTATAATTGATTGTTTGTCTCTTCATTTGACTTCTCTTGTGATCTTGTGTATCCTTTTATGTTGGAAGTGTGTGTTCATAATCACCAGGTTATTGTCTAGACAGAATTCGAATAGTAATTTTCCATTTTTGTTTAGTTTTTCCTCCCCATAAGGTCCGATGACATTGTTCCATTTTTCTGTTTCTTTCCCCACTCTACTGTTCATGTCTCCTGTGATCATAATTTTCTCTGTACAATAATTTATCACTTCTTGTAATTTGTCCCAGAATTCATTCTTTTCGTTTTTTGTTGCGTCTTCATCTGGTCCATAGCATATGATTAGGTTTGTATTGGTTTCCTCTGTATCCATATCCATGTCTACTCATAGTATACGTTCGTTGTAATATATCCAATTTTTTATTTTGTTGATACTCTCCTTCTTTATCATGCACGCTACTCCTGCCTGAGCTCTCTTCGTGTCTTCCACTCCACTGTATATTAGTAACATTACGTTTTCTAATATTATTGATCCTTTTCCTTTTTTCTTTGTCTCTGTTATAGCTACTATTTCAATGTTCTTATCTCTAATTTCTTCCCCCAGTTCTATTTCCTTCCCATTTATACCTCTCACATTCCATGATGCCATTTTGCAAATTGTTTTGTTCTTTTCTGTGTTTAAGTTGTACTTCAATTTGTTTTTACTTCCGTTTGTGTTATTATCTTTAGATCTGCTCATGTCCCTGTTCTGTGCCTGTTTTGTTTCTCGGTCCGTCATTGTGTTTTCTTCAGCTAGTTTTTTGAACCAGTCGGTTCTGTATTGTATGTTATTTTTTCTATCTGGCTTATTTTTTGATTCCATTTCCACTTAATGCCTTCAATAACTATGAAACCATATCCAATTTTTGTCCTTTTCCCATTAGTCTTTTCATCTTTTGCTATCTTCCTAAGATTTCTTTGTATTTCTATCTCTTTTAATGTTAGGTCACATTCTATATATAGTTGCTTATAGTTTATTAGTTTGCCCTTGGCTATTTTCATTTTATCTTCGAATTTTTTACATTCGATAACACACATTGTTTCATTTATCTTTTGTACCCTATTTATTTCCGATTTTACTCCCATTTTTGTTTCTATGAAGTTCTCCAGTTGCTCTGCTTCTATTGTGTCTATTGGTAAGCCTCTCATTATTAGGTTATTTTTCTTCTTTTCTTTCTGACATGCTTCCAAGGCTTCCATTAATAATAAAATATAAATAAATAACTTATTAAAGTGCAACAAATTTAAGTTTGGGAATGTGACGTGGTGTTTAGCGCAGGTGGGCGGACTGTTTCTACCGGTGGCGTACGGAAACAGGTAGATTTAAAATAATTTTTCACAAGTATATCCAATTAAGTTAAGAATAAATTTGTTAATTTTTATATTCATAGTTCTTAATCATTATGAAGTTTATAGTTGGTTGCACTCGAAAAATAATGAGTAAAATATTAGGAGTACTTTAACAAATAACAAATTCCTCAATACTTACAATTTATTAACATTACGCCGAAAGGAAGGGTTTCAATAATACATAAAAATAAGTAGTTTATTTTAACTAATTAAGTAACATATTTATCTGTCTAAACCAGAAGTTAGTAAGTTAGTTATGATTCCTCGCATGATTATAAGATCTCTATTCCTGCATTTCAATCACTATCTTCATCCTCAGAAAAGCTTTCTTCTAATAGAACTCCTCTAATAACACTCCTGAAAATTGAGTTTTTGCTATATTTTCAACATCATTTATATTAAATGTTGTATTATTAGTTGTCACTCTACCTTTTACAAAGCCCATATTTTTTCGATAGGGTTTAACTCCGGATGATAGGGAGGCAAACGAAGAACTTTATGTCCATGATGTTTTAGCTCAAAGTATAATACATAAAAAATGTCAATCTTATCGTACAAATTATTTTAGAGGATTTTTCAGAGAATTAAAATAATCAAATAATTAAAAAATTTCGTAAAAAGCTTATCGTTTAGCTATTAACGACTGTCTACGAAACTAATAACGAGGAAAAGGTCGTTCAGCAAAAATACAAAATGATTATTTTATATATATATATAGATTATTTTATATATATATATATATATATATATATATATATATATATATATATATATATATATAAAATAATCATTTTGTATTTTTGCTGAACGACCTTTTCCTCGTTATTAGTTTCGTAGACAGTCGTTAATAGCTAAACGATAAGCTTTTTACGAAATTTTTGTCAAAAATAGAATTTGATTTATTATGAAACTTTAAAAGTAATTATGGCTTACGTTACTTTTATTATTATAACAATTGAGTTTTTAATTATAAATATGCACCTGAATCAAAAATTCACACGCACATTAACGCACATATCGTTAGGTACAAAGTCTCTCCTCCAGCATAAACAATAATCAGCGTTTTGCCCTTAGAAATCGGTTTCTTCAGATCAAAGTTTTTCCACTTTGATCTGTCCAGTGATATGGCTGCTGTGTACCTATATCATCGGTATAAATTATGATTCTACCCTCGAATCAAAATTGAATTAGCTGCTTTAAATATTCTATTTATTTTAAACGAATACAATAACTTTTTATTAGGACACTCCTAGTGTCTTTGGATTTTCCATTGTCTTCGGATTTTCGCCACCTGCAATTTGTTCGAGATGATTTGAAGAGTATCTGTTCAAATCTTGTTCCTGTCTTTTTAGAAGTTATATTGTTAAATAACTATTATTAATAACTAAAATAAACACACTATAGATACACTAAATGACTTAATAATACACTAATTACTACTACCAATATACTAAGCATTAATCTGAAAAAAAATTAATAAAATATCCAACACGACCAAATCAACAAGTCAAACACTCTCTGCGATACGTACTTCTCAAACTACGACACTGGCAAGCAGTACACTGGTGGTTTCCATGGTAACAATAGTAAACACGATTCACTGCGCATCGTCGAGGTATGAGTCATATTCCCAAACTTAAGTTTGTTGCAGTATATCACTTGATAATAAATTTAATTATTATATAAGTAAACTAAATATGTTTAAAATTTATAATTGTATTTATATGAAATTATTTTAAAACGAGAATTACTATAAAAATTTAAACAGATGATTCAATGTTTTCATTAATCAGATGACATTTATGACTTTTATTAAATTTTGACAATTGTTATAAATTGAATTATTTGAGTGAGATATTCTTTTGATTTTTTACTTCTCATTTAATGTCATATTTTGTTAGTTATTTTATGCAGTTTTTAATTTAAACCTGCTTAGAGTAAATATATGATCACTAGAAACGAATTGATTGAGAGTAGTGAATCAATGTCAAGAACCGCCATTCTATGACACTACCCTTGACGACACCTTCTCGTGGCGCTAGTTCCATGGCGGTCGCCTCAGCAATTTACTGTAGACAAAAAAAAGTAATAATAACGCAAGTATAAGAGCTTTGCTTCGAAAAATAAGCCTTTTTTAAACACATTTTTCTCAGAATAATTTTTTTTCAAGTCAGTGTTTACTGTATCTTAAAAAATAATTGATACAATGTCGATATATTGTCAATTTTTAAACACAAAATTTTCGAAAAAAGAAAAAAATTAATCTTTTTTTCTTCTAAAATAAAAAAAAAACGATAAAATGAACAATATATCGATGTCGCGACCTAGGGCAACTCATAAACTAACAAAATCTTTTTGATTTTTTGTCAACAGATGATCCAGTTTTGTTCGATGAATACTGCAAAGTAACTTTTTTTTCATCTTGGAAAATTAGCTGCCATTTTCATAAATTTTTAATATTTTTGTACCAACATTTCAGATAATACTCTTGAAATGTTGTACTATAATGTACCAATGTTACAAATAAATTTATACTAAACAGCTTAAAAAAAAATCTTGAAAATATGTTTAAAATATTGAAAATAAACCCTGCCCCCTAAACTTAAATTTAAAACATTCTTCAAGCAACTATATATTTCATTTTTTTTTTCAAATACCGTAGCAACCTTGGCAGATATCTCCTTTCAGTTGATGTTGTTTTGACACAATTGTAATTTTAAAATTTCGTGGTAACTATTTTCTTGAGAACCTTGTAACATGTTATTAAACATTTTTCTTATCTACTCATGGAACACTGAAATCCCATCCTCAATTAGTTATTAAGCTTTCAACATATGCATACATATTTTACATATATTTTGTATTTTCAAAATTTTTGGTAGTTTTATGGAAAGTTTAAATTTAATAAGTTTACATTAAAATAATTGTCTTTTGTGTTGGACCATTACAGCTAAGAATATTGTAATAGCCTACATTCTATATAATAAACAAATATTTTCAAAACAGATCAAAAAATTATTATACTACACCAAACTTATTGCGTTTTTTCCTTTTGTCATCTAACATTTGAAAAAAAATCAATAATTTATCAACTCTACAAACTGCATTAATTGCAAATTTGTATTCAAGTCAATTACTTTATATTTGACTAGCGTGCTCTCGTCATAGTGAATTATTGATAGGATACAATAACTATAAACTTTATTGGGTCTATCTGGTTTAAAATTAAATTATATAGAATATCTTTAAAAATGTTTGCTCATGAATATGTCCCTTACACTGCTTAAAGCGCACATGTGCGCCCTCTCATTTTATTTGTAAAATGCGTATGGCGCACTTAAATGTCCTATGTATATGGTCATCTATCCAATATTTAAAGACGACACCGTTTCAGGAGATAAAGAAAACTTTGTCCGCATTTTGTTAAAGGTAACTTCTATTCATAGATGGCGTCGCTGCTCAGTGAATCCGTAGTCGGTTTTCCGTAACCGTAAAAAATAGACGAGGGGATGAGAAAATTAAACCACTGCCAATCGTTCAATATAATAAATATATGGACAGAGCAGATCTTCAATACCAAATGTCTATTTATCATCCGCTGACACACAAAACTTTACGTTGGTTAAAAAAAAATTGGTATACATCTGTTTCAGCTATATTTGCAAATTCCACAATTGTGTAATAAGCACCACGGAAATAACAAGAAAATGTCGTTTTATAAGTTTCGATTGTCAATAATTAAAAAGTTATTACCAGAAAAATGTCAAGAGGCAGAAGCACCTTCTGGTTTAAACCACACACCTTCAAACATTGAGTTACATACTGAACATGGTAAAACTATTAGAAAAAAATATCGGACATGCAGTAAAAAAATGAGATACAGAAAGATACTATTTATCATTGTTAAGAATGTCACGATAAACCTGCCTCTGCTTAGGTAACTGTTTCAGATATCCTATATCAATATAGAAAGACATTATCAAAAACTTAATATTTTGTATAGGTACTTTTATTTTACATTCTTATATTCCTGTTATGAGTAAAAATTTTGCTTGGATGAAAAAAAAAATGTATTTAATACTAAATACAAAAATTTGTATTAAAGCTCAAAAGTGCGTACTCCGCATTTTTATAAATAAATTCTCTGAAAACTGCGTGCAGCACACATGTACGTCTTACAAAAATTCAGAAGAAAATTATTATAGTTGGTTTTATATGTGTACAAAAATCAATGGCATGTTTCGCGTTTAGTTTTAAAAAACTACTGCCGCACTGGTCTGCGGTATGCATTTATTTGACGCAGCAAAAGGATTAAAATATATTTAATAGTTTATTGTGTTAATATGAAAATGTAAGACTAAGACATTATAATTAAAAGTAACAGTCTCACCATCTACTATCGGCAGGTTATTACTCTACGAATTATTTCGATACAAAAGGTAAAATACTTGATCTCCACTTCGGAAATCGTTCTCAAAATACAAACATTAATGTGGAGATTGAAACGCCAATAAACTTATTTTAACCTTCAATTGTGGCTTATTCCCATTAAAATAGTAATTACTTTAAAATGTCACAAGAAAATAGCTTCAGAACAAGGTTAAATACTGTACTATACTATTTTGCTACTTTGTTTTAGATTATATTATTTTGCTTAAATTATTAACCATAAATAGTAATTAGTGTTGCTTAACCAACACTAATTACTATTTTTTCACTGGCTATTACATTTTGATGGCAAACTCAATAGTTTGGAGTCAGTTTAGAGTGATTACTACTACTATTACTAGATTACTACAAATATTTTCTTTGTTCTTTACACATAGATTATAATTTTGAATCTTATTCAACTCATGAAGGTAGATCGGCTCAACTCTAAATACACGTTTTTTTTTAAATCAAATTTAGATAACAGTATTAATTGTCTTCTGCATTTAACCAGTGTCTTTTTTTGGATGACGCATATGTCGGTATCAACATCCCGTTACCCTGGTAGATAGCTTCTTCAGGAACAGGGAAATGCTGTTGGTCATGATAATTCAAGTACTCAATGCATTCATAGGTGAAAACTAACAGAGGATGAATTCACACATAGTAACTCAAAATACTCAATGTTAGCAGATGTATTAATCCACAACTTTTATGTCTGGATATTGTAGCGTGATTAAATAAAACGAGCGGTTCGAATTTATATAAACATCGGTAAGATAGTTTCGAAACAAATTCAGATTTCTGCTTTAATCTGGAGCCTTCTAAAAATTGCAAGACATGACCAGACGATGATAAAGGTGTTAAAGAACGGCTATGAATAACTATTCTGATGAGCTTTATTAAAGCGAAATACGTATCAATAGATACATAGACGCTTTTAACGTGAAATAGAATATTTTCTGTCTTTTTCATTTTCATTATATAAACATATTTATTTATAACTTT